>NC_041389.1:494874117-494910611 GCF_002162155.2 Triticum dicoccoides
GATCGGCTTCAGTTAGCAACAGTAGCGAAGGAATCGCTCCATTGGGTTCAGTTAATAGCCATCGATTGATCGCTCGGGTTCAATAACGCGTAGCCTGCAGCGCAATCGCTCGGGTTCAGATAGAGCCCAACGCTTCGCTCGGGTTCAGTTAGAGCCCACGCCTCGCACACACGCACATACGTGTACGAGAGAAACATGCATCGCTCGGCCCCCGACCTCCTACCGTAACCGGCAACTCTCCGAAATTTTCCTCCCCCTCGCTTCTACCATGGTTTTTTCCATCATGGACGGCACAAAGAATGTCATGCAGCTGCGTCTCCGGCCCGCCCAGGATGAAAAGCCCATTTTATGTCATGATTTTTTGTCATAGAAGTAGGACCCACCACATCTATGATGATACCGGGTTTTGTCACAATTATCGTCATAGAAGTGTCATATGTATGACAGAAAAAAAATTCGTTCGGCCCAAAATGTCATGGATGTGTCTTTTTTTGTAGTGGATAAAGCATACATACTGGAAGTACTATTGTGTCTGGATACTTATGACTTAGCCAGGGGCTTTACCCTGGGCTCCCACTCCTCGTCGCTGTAGGTGGCTGTGGTGGAGTGGTCCGGAAGGAAGGTTTTTCCCTTCTTGGACACCTCAGCGTCCCTCTGTGGGGCAGCCTTTCTCTTCTTTCTCCCAATGAGGGAGTGAGGGATTTCTTCCTCCTCCTCCTCGTCTTCGGAGGAGGAGGGCATCTCGACATCGTCGTATGTTACGTCCGACATAACCTAGCGCCGGAGACCTTCTCTGGTCCCCACATCCTTCTTCTTGGCCTTCTTCTCCGGCACCTCATAGGGCGCCGAAAATAGCATCTTCGTCAGGAGAGGTGATTCTGGATCTTCAGGTAGCAGAGCTGGGCAGTCAATCTGCTCCACTATCGCAACCCACGCCTGTAGAATCGGCACAGAGGATTAGATACTTCCCGTGGATGTGCTCGCAAATGGCATATCTTGCAAAGTATGAAAACTTACCGGATTGGCTGGGTGCTTTGCGCTGAGTACGTGATCTTCGGTTATGGGTGGTGCTACCTCGGTGGCCTTGAAGAGCACCTTCCAGACGTCTTCGTGTGTCGTGCCGAAGAGCTCTTGCAGCATATGGTGTTCGGCCGGGTCGACCTCCCACAGATTGCAAACCCGTCTCTGACACAGAAGGATTCGGCGGAGGAGCATAACCTGGACTATGTTGATGAGCTTGATTTTCTTGCTTATCATATTCTGGACGCAGGTCTGAAGTCCGGTCAGCTCTTCCGCTGAGCCCCAGGATAAGCCCTTCTCTTTCCATGAGGTGAGCCGCATGGGGACGACGGATCAAAATTTGGGGGTCGCCACCTAGTTGGCGCCACACAGCTCGGTGACGTAGAACCACCCCAATTGCCACCTCTTCACAGTCTCCACAAAGGATCCCTCGGGCCAGGTGACATTGGGCATCTTGCCCACCATGGCGCCCACGCACTCCGCTTGTTGGCTGCCCACCACCTTTGGCTTCACATTGAAGGTCTTTAGCCATAGGACGAAGTGGGGTGTGATGCGGAGATAGGCCTCACACACGATGATGAACGCCGAGATGTTGAGGATGAAGTTGGGGGCCAGATCATGGAAATCCAACCTGTAGTAGAACATTAGTCCACGGACGAACGGGTGGAGGGGGAATCCCAGCCCACGGAAAAAGTGAGAGTGGAATACTACCCTTTCCTGGGGTTTTGGGGTAGGAATAATCTGCCCCTTGGCCGGAAGCCAGTGCGCGATGTTTGCGGACAGGTATCCGGCCTCCCAAAGCTTCGTGATGTTCTCCTCCATGATGGAGGAGGCCATCCACTTGCCTCCCGCTCCGGACATGTTCGAATGAATTTGCGGAGAAGGTGAAAGCTTGGGCGCTGGAGCTCGAGTGAGAGAGAATGGATGAGCTGAGGAAGAAGAAGGCATGGGTGAAAAAGGGGGTTCCTTATGCCTTTATAAAGGTGGTAGAAACTATGCGCCTCCCCACTTGCCCCGTAAACTCACTTATTCCCCAAGCGTCGTGTTGATGGCGCGGTTGGGTTACCCACATCTGTATTGAGCAGAATCCCATGATAAGGGGGACACGATCTCTGCTTCGACAAGACGTGCCAATGAAACCGCCTCGCAAGTTGTGCAGTAGCAGGTCGAGAAAACGGTTTGAATAATGGCTGGGCCGCGGCGTGATGTCACGCTATGAAAAAGTTGTCAGCAGATTAGACTCGTGGAGTATTGTACTCTCTACGGTGGTATGTGGAATTTGTTTTGCAGAGCCGAACACGATTCTTGTGTTCAAGATGTACTTTGGAGTATTCAGAGAAGGAACCCACCTTGCAATGTCGAAGAAAAACTGCACACCAAACTCATCGTCATTGAAGCCTGGTTCAGGGGATACTAAGGGAGTCCTGGATTAGGGGGTCCTCGGACATCCAGACTATATGCTTATGCCGGACTGTTGGACTATGAAGATACAAGATTGAAGACTTCGTCCCGTGTCTGGGTGGGACTCTCCTTTGCGTGGAAGGCAAGCTTGGCAATTCGGATATGTAGATTTCCTTCCCTGTAACCGACTCTGTGTAACCCTAGCCCCCTCCAGTGTCTATATAAACCAGAGGGTTTAGTCCGCACGACAACAACAATCAAAATCATAGGCTAGCTTCTAGGGTTTAACCTCTACGATCTCGTGGTAGATCAACTCTTGTAATACTCATATCATCAAGATCAATCAAGAAGGAAGTAGGGTATTACCTCTATAGAGAGGGCCCGAACCTGGGTAAACATTGTGTCCCCGCTTCCTGTTACCATTAGCCTTAGACGCACAGTTCGGGACCCCCTACCCAAGATCTGCCGGTTTTGACACCGACAGGGGCGTCTCATGCACGGAACCAATCAGGCGGCTTGTGTAACCACGGGTGAAGGCCCGGTTCAAACCCCGGACGGTGGCTCTTGCAGATGGTGACGGCAAAAGCCGTCTCGACGTGGAAGAAAGTGATTCAGAGGCACCAGGCTGTGGCGGAGACAGACGGTGCGCCGGGCGGCCCGGATGGCCTCCAGCAGAAGGTGAAGCCAACGCCAGGCCACAGGAGCGAGCTTACGGCGAGCAAGGAGGAGCGGCTCACAGGTAGCCAAGCGCGATAGCGGTTCGGAGAAGGCGAAGATGGCAGGTCCGTGATGGCAGAGTAATTCGGGCTGCGCGAGGCGACTTGGGGGGCGCCGGGCGAAATGGCGTGGCCGTGCCAGAGGCCCGCCCGAGAGGCTCACTCGAGGCACGCCTGCAGCAGCGTCGGCTCAATGTGAAGTAGAGGCCGTCGCGGTCCGGCAGCTTAGGTGTGGCGCAAGAAGCGGCGGCTCAATCCGAGGCCCTCGTCCATCGCCGCCTCCAAGTCATGGCCAAATCTGATTCTATCTCGTTGACTGTTCGTCAGCTGTCTCTCCCTTTTTTAACCAGGATCACTTGAGTTGATGCAATTGAGCAGGTTCTGGCGTGCATTCGCACGCGAAGGCAGCAGCTAGCGGATTGATGAGCAACCCATGGACACAAATCTTCTCGGGACTTGAAACCTAATAGCATGGAAAACCATGGAACTCGGCGGATTAGATCGCGGCCCCGGACGACTTACGCGTGCACTGAACGCCTGTCCGTCTTGGCGTACTATTGCAATATGATTGTTGCAGCGAAAAATCCAATCGTTTGTAGCCGATCGGTGCCGGCACAAGGAAAGGCAACTTTAATCCTCTCGTCTCAACCCTCTCGTTGATACTGTTGCTGAAACTTTTATCCACTCTTGACTAATCAACCAAGCAGCGACATTGATCCTTCCAGGCCGGCTCTTGTTCAGCCGGAAAATTACTAACTTGTCGATCCCTCCGAGAGATCCCTTCAAGAACTCAACACCACCGTGCGCAAGCCCCACGGTGGGCGCCAACTATCATGGAACTGTCACGACAGATGTCCTACTGTGAGGACTTAGTCGTGAGGCCAACGCATCTATGTAGTAGCTTGAGAGGGGTTGAGCGGAATCGAGAGACGCAACAGAAGATAAGCGTTTAGATAGCTTTGGGCCTCGAGAAACATCATCCGGTAATAACCCTACATGATGTTTGTCGCTAGGTCTCATTATGATCATTAGGGAGTCGCCGGTAAGACGGCACTTTGTGTCTAGTCCTAGAGATTGTTTTTTCTCCCCTCTTGGAGTGCCCTGCCCCTCCTTATATAAGTTGAAGGGGCAGGTTATATATGAGTCCATCTCGGACTAAAACTTAAGCTATTATAACTTCTCATCATGGGCTTCTCTCCATGGGCTTCTTAACTTCTTGGGCTTCTTACAATCTGTCTTACAATATGACTTATGGTCTAGCTTACAAATTGACTTGCCATCTGGCTTACCGTCTGGCTTATGATCTGACTTACCATCTGGCTTACATGACTGTGTCTGCCGGGTTACATGACTGTGTCTGCCGGGTTTCATGAATGTGTCCGTCGGGTTATATGACTGTGTCCGCCGGCTTACAATGGTTGACTATGGCTGCCAGCTTACAATCTGCCGGGTCACCGATGAGACTCCAAGTCCCAGCAGGGTCATATCTCCGGTCGGGTCATACCGCGGGGTATATCCCAGACAACGTCCATAAGCTCTGAATTAGCCTACAAGTCTAATACGAAAGGAATTGTTGCATTAGCCACAAATTAGACGAAGAAATGAAATGGTCTACTAGAAATTACCGTTTCATTGAACCAAGAGATGAAACCGGGATAGCCGCCTCCATGCTTTGCCAGAAGCTCATACTCTTCGACCGAATCCTTTTGGATCACCGCTCCAGACGAGAATTTGGCAACGTATCGAATGTATCAAATTTATCTGGGAATAAGAGCAGTTCAAAGGAATTAGAAGTTACAAAACAATGTACCAAGAATTTACTCGATGTACGGCCACTAGTGCAGAACCGGGCTATAGCACCGGTTCGTAAGGGCTATTAGTGCCGGTTTTGTAACTGGCACTAAAGGGTGGGGAGTAAAGGTCCCCCCTTTAGTACTGGTTTGTCATGAACCACCACTAAAGTGCCACCACGTGGCACGAGGCAGGGCCGGGTGCGGGGAGACCTATAGTACCGGTTGGTAACACCAACCGGTACTAACAGTTCGGGTGGTTTTTTTAATTATTTTTCCTTTAGTTTTGTGTTTTCAATTTAATTTAGAGATTGTTTTTACATTATAATGAGTTGTTAAATCATTAGGTGAAAGTGCCCGCAGATTAGTTTCACGTGGATATGCATGGATCCTAGCTAAGTGATCAATGTATATATGCCATATCCATATATATCACTTGATCACTTATATTAGGTGAGCAAGTAATTAATATGGATATGGCGCATATATACTTGATCACTTAGCTAGCTAGGATCCATCCAGTTGAAACTAATCTGCGGTTTCTTTCATAAATGATATAATAACTCATCATCATATTAATATAAAAACTATTGCATCATATATATTATCACCAACAAGTTAATGGTATACTAGCTAGCTAAAAATCATTATAGTTGTCATTACCACTATTTAATCATAATAGTCATTACCGCTATCTAATCATTACCAATACTAGCTTAAAGAAGAAATATTCACTTTGTACCAGAAGGAAAGATATCGTCGAGTTCAACATGATCACTCTTTAAGATTAAGTTCACGACGAAAAACATGGACATGAGAGGACAAGTACTAAGAGCATGCCAATCACTCTTTCTGCTCTCTCTCAGGTAAAATGGCATAGAACATGTGTAGCTGTCCTGATTCATCATATTGGAGCATGCAGATGAACCTGTCTCCTAATCATGGGTTACACTTCTGCTTGTTGACTCCTAGTACTTCTCTGTGATCATTCACAATTTTGCTCCAGTCTTTCACTATTAAGCATTCCTCGGTTCTAGAAATCTTGAATGCACTCGTATGCAATGTAGGATGTCTTGGCTGTAAGCTAACAATTGACATGCGACCGTTAGTCCAGATCCACCGAGGCACAACTATCATCGGGAGTCCCTGTTGAACAGAACATCGTATAGTATCATACTTAGCAACATGAAGTTTAGCTTAAAAAATAATGTATGCAAAAGATGCACTGAGGACAAATAGTGAAAATCTTACCATCTTTCCTAAATACATGTAACCGTAGTTCAATACGAACACTATTGTCGCATGTTTTGAGTACTAAGATTTGCAAGTCTAGGAAAAGAATTTCTCTTGACAACATCAAGGTCCTCAAGCCATGAAACATGTTGACTTATCTCCTCGTAGTTTAGTTCAGCCCCGTGATAGTGGACGGTCCTTTCTACCAAGCACTGGACATGTTTGCTTGAATGGAAATAAGCTGTTAATTGAAATTAGTTGTCAACTATTTTTGAAAAAACAATATCAACATAAATATGGCATGAGAAACTCACATAATGGTAGAACTGGAGGCGTATGCACATCGACATAAATGTCTCTATTACCTTCAATATCATATTCAGGACGAATATCAAAGGTGATAAACATATCAAGCTCAAATGCATAAGCCTTGCATAGTGCTTGCCAAGTTTTGCATTCAAAATGGGTGTAGGTTTCTTGATTGTATAATTTGACGCTGAAGGTATAACCATGCTCGGTCTTCAAGTAAACTCTCTTTACCTCCATAGTTTTGTCACGACTGAAACCTATCTTATCCAAGACAAAATTCTTGCATGGCAGGAGATACGCTAGTAAAATAGTGAAAATTTAAAATAATAAGTTGAAGCAAATGAAGCAGATATAAGTCATGCTTAATTACGAAAAAACTTGTCGTTGTGACTTACTGTATCCTCTTCGAAGGTCTCATCCAGCTTGATGCTGAAGCGCCTATCATCAACTAGGAAATTTCGGTCGCACAGGCCGTGTTGGTCTTCGCAGTCTTCGCACATGAAATTGTTTTCGTCGTCGGACGACATTTCCTATGTTCATAGGTGAAACATTAAACACTTATTAGTTATATATTAATTCAGCTAATTAGACTAGTTCAATTAATTCAACTAATTAGTTCAAGTAAGCACTTACTAAAAATGTACCTAAATAAAGTATATATAGCTCCTAATTCAACTAATTCAACTAATTAACTAGTTCCACTAATTCAACTAATTCAACTAAACTAGTTCTATTAATTTTCTTACTAAAAATAAAGTAGCTAGTTCCATATACTAAAATTTTAATTATGTTGGAAATATGCCCTAGAGGCAATAATAAAAGTATTATTATTATATTTCCTTGTTCATGATAATTGTCTTTTATTCATGCTATAACTGTATTATCCGGAAATCGTAATACACGTGTGAATACATAGACCACAATATGTCCCTAGTGAGCCTCTAGTTGACTAGCTCGTTGTGATCAACAGATAGTCATGGTTTCCTGGCTATGGACATTGGATGTCGTTGATAACGGGATCACATCATTAGGAGAATGATGTGATGGACAAGACCCAATCCTAAGACTAGCACAAAAGATCGTGTAGTTCATTTGCTAGAGCTTTGCCAATGTCAAGTATCTCTTCCTTCGACCATGAGAGCGTGTAACTCCTGGATACCGTAGGAGTGCTTTGGGTGTATCAAACGTCACAACGTAACTGGGTGACTATAAAGGTGCACTACAGGTATCTCCGAAAGTATCTATTGTTTTATGCGGATCGAGACTGGGATTTGTCACTCCGTGTAAACGGAGAGGTATCTCTGGGCCCACTCGGTAGGACATCATCATATGCGCAATGTGATCAAGGAGTTGATCACGGGATGATGTGTTACGGAACGAGTAAAGTGACTTGCCGGTAACGAGATTGAACAAGGTATTTGATACCGACGATCGAATCTCGGGCAAGTAACATACCGATGGATAAAGGGAATTGAATACGGGATTGATTAAGTCCTTGACATCGTGGTTCATCCGATGAGATCATCGTGGAACATGTGGGAGCCATCATGGGTATCCAGATCCCGCTGTTGGTTATTGACTGGAGAACGTCTCGGTCATGTCTACATGTCTCCCGAACCCGTAGGGTCTACACACTTAAGGTTCGATGACGCTAGGGTTATAAAGGAAGTTTGTATGTGGTTACCGAATGTTGTTCGGAGTCCCGTATGAGATCCCGGACGTCACGAGGAGTTCCGGAATGGTCCGGAGGTAAAGATTTATATATGGGAAGTCCTATTTTGGCCACCGGAAAATGTTCGGGATTTTTCGGTATTGTACCTGGAAGGTTCTAGAAGGTTCCGGAGTGGGGCCCACCTGCATGGGGGGACCCACATAGACGTGGGTAGTGGGGGCAAGGCCCCACACCCCTGGTCAAGGCGCACCAAGATCCCCCCTTAGAAGGAATAAGATCATATCCCGAAGGGATAAGATCAAGATCCCTAAAAAGGGGGGATAACAATCGGTGGGGAAGGAAATAATGAGATTTCTTTCCTCCCACCTTGGCCAACGCCCCAATGGACTTGGAGGGCAAGAAACCAGCCCCTCCACCCCTATATATAGTGGGGAGGCGCATGGGAGCTATAGACGAAGTTCTGGCGCAGCCCTCCTCCTCTCCCGTGGTGCTTGGCGAAGCCCTGCTGGATTGCCACGCTCCTCCATCACCACCACGCCGTTGTGCTGCTGTTGGATGGAGTCTTCCTCAACCTCTCCCTCTCTCCTTGCTGGATCAAGGCGTGGGAGACGTCACCGGGCTGTACGTGTGTTGAACGCGGAGGTGCCGTGCGTTCGGCACTTGATCATCGATGATTTGAATCACGACGAGTACGACTCCTTCAACCCCGTTCTCTTGAACGCTTCCGCTTAGAGATCTACAAGGGTATGTAGATGCACTCTCTTTCTACTCATTGCTGGTCTCTCCATAGATAGATCTTGGTGACACGTAGGAAAAGTTTGAATTTCTGCTACGTTCCCCAACAGTGGCATCATGAGCTAGGTCTATTGCGTAGATTCTTTGCACGAGTAGAACACAAAGTAGTTGTGGGCGTTGATGTTGTACAATATTCTTACCGTTACTAGTCCAATCTTGTTTCGACGGTATTGTGGGATGAAGCGGCCCGGACCAACCTTACACGTACTCTTACGTGAGACAGGTTCCACCGATTGACATGCACTTGGTGCATAAGGTGGCTAGCGGGTGCTAGTCTCTCCCACTTTAGTCGGAACGGATTCGATGAAAAGGGTCCTTATGAAGGGTAAATAGCAATTGGCATATCACGTTGTGGTTTTGCGTAGGTAAGAAACGTTCTTGCTAGAAACCCATAGCAGCCACGTAAAACATGCAAACAACAATTAGAGGACGTCTAACTTGTTTTTGCAGGGTATGCTATGTGATGTGATATGGCCAAGAAGAATGTGATGAATGATATGTGATGTATGAGATTGATCATGTTCTTGTAATAGGATTCACGACTTGCATGTCGATGAGTATGACAACCGGCAGGAGCCATAGGAGTTGTCTTTATTTATTGTATGACCTGCGTGTCATTTAACAACGCCATGTAAATTACTTTACTTTATTGCTAAACACGTTAGCCATAGAAGTAGAAGTAGTCATTGGCGTGACAACTTCATGAAGACACGATGATGGAGATCATGATGATGGAGATCATTGTGTCATGCCGGTGACAAGATGATCATGGAGCCCCGAAGATGAAGATCAAAGGAGCTATATGATATTGGCCATATCATGTCACTACTCTATTTGATTGCATGTGATGTTTATCATGTTTATGCATCTTGTTTACTTAGGACGACGGTAGTAAATAAGATGATCCCTTACAAAATTTCAAGAAGTGTTCTCCCCTAACTGTGCACCGTTGCTATAGTTCGTTGCTTCTAAGCACCACGTGATGATCGGGTGTGATGGATTCTTACGTTCACATACAACGGGTGTAAGACAGTTTTACACAGCGAAAACACTTAGGGTTAACTTGACGAGCCTAGCATGTACAGACATGGCCTCGGAACACGGAGACCGAAGGGTCGAGCATGAGTCGTATAGTAGATACGATCAACATGAAGATGTTCACCGATGATGACTAGTCCGTCTCACGTGATGATCGGACACGGCCTAGTTGACTCGGATCATGTAATCACTTAGATGACCAGAGGGATGTCTATCTGAGTGGGAGTTCATAAGATGAACTTAATTATCCTGAACATAGTCAAAAGACCTTTTGCAAATTATGTCGTAGCTCGCGCTTTAGTTCTACTGTTTTAGATATGTTCCTAGAGAAAATATAGTTGAAAGTTGATAGTAGCAATTATGCGGACAGTAGAACGGTTATGTCCTTAATGCACTGCTCGGTGTGCTGAACCCCAAACGTCGTTTGTGGATGTTTCGAACATCGAACATACACGTTTTGATAACTACGTGATAGTTCAGTTAAATGGTTTAAGTAGAGGCACCAAAGACGTTTTCGAAACGTCGCGGAACATATGAGATGTTTCGAGGGCTGAAATGGGGATTTCAGGCTCATGCCTACGTCAAGAGGTATAAGACCTCCGACAATTTTCTTAGCCTACAAACTAAGGGAGAAAAGCTCAATCGTTGAGCTTGTGCTCAGATTGTCTGAGTGCAACAATCACTTGAATCGAGTGGGAGTTGATCTTCCAAATGAGATAGTGATGTTTCTCCAAAGTCATTGCCACCAAGCTGCTAGAGCTTCGTGATGAACTATAACATATAAGGGATAGATATGATGATCCTTGAAATATTCGTGATGTTTGACACCGCGAAAGTAGAAATCAAGAAGGAGCATCAATTGTTGATGGTTGGTGAAACCACTAGTTTCAAGAAGGGCAAGGGAACAAAGGGATACTTCATGAAACGGCAATTCAGCTGCTGCTCTAGTGAAGAAACCCAAGGTTGAACCCAAACCCGAGACTAAGAGCTTCTGTAATAAGGGGAACAGCCACTGGAGCAGAACTACCCTAGATACTTGGTAGATGAGAAGGCTGGCAAGGTCGATAGAAGTATATTGGATATACATTATGCTAATGTGTACTTTACTAGTACTCCTAGTAGCACCAGGGTATAAGATACCGGTTCGGTTGCTAAGTGTTAGTAACTCGAAATAAAGAGCTACGGAATAAACGGAGACTAGCTAAAGGTGAGCCGACGATATGTGTTGGAAGCATTTCCAAGTTTGATGTGATCAAACATCGCACGCTCCCTCTACCATCAAGATTAGTATTAAACCTGAGTTTTTGTCATTTGGTGCTTGCGTTGAGCATAGACATGATTGGATTATGTCTATCGCAATACGGTTATTCATTTAAGGAGAATAATGGTTACTCTATTTATTTGAATAAAACCTTCAATGGTCTTGCACCTAAAGGAATGGTTTATTGAATCTCGATCGTAGTGATACATATTTTCATGCCAAAAGATATAAGATAGTAATGATAGTACCACTTCCTTGTGGCACTCCCATGTAAGTCATAATGGTATAAAATGCGTGAAGAAGCTCCATGTTGATGGATCTTTGGACTCACTCGGTTAGAAAAGTTTGAGACATGCGAACCATGTCTATTGGTGTATATGCATGAAGAAACTCCATGCAAATGGACCATTTGAACTCACTTGATTTTGAATCACTTGAGACATGCAAATCATACCACATGGGCGAGATGACTGAAAGCCTCGTTTCCGTAAAATGGAACAAGATAGCAATTTGTTGGAAGTAACACATTTTGATGTGTGCAATCCAATGAGTGCTGAGGCATGCAGTGAATATCGTTATGATCTTACTTCACAGATGATTCGAGTAGATGTTGAGAATATTTACTTGATGAAACACAAGTCTGAATTATTGAATGGTTCAAGTAATTTCAGAGTGAAGTTTAAGATCTTCGTGACAAGATGATAGAATGTCTATGATATGATCATAGAGATGAATATCTGAGTTACGAGTTTTGGCACACAATTAAGACATTGTGGAAATTGTTTCGCAATTAATACCGCCTGGAACACCATAGTGTGATGGTGTGTCCGAACATCATAGTTGCACCCTATTGGATATGGTGCGTACCATGATGTCTCTTATCGAATTACCACTATTGTTCATGGGTTAGGCATTAGAGACAACCACATTTACTTTAATAGGGTACCACGTAATTCCGTTGAGATGACACCGTATGAATTATGGTTTAGAGAAACCTAAGTTGTCGTTTCTTAAAAGTTTGGGGCTACGACGCTTATGTGAAAAAGTTTCAGGCTGATAAGCTAGAACCCAAAGCGGATAAATGCATCTTCATAGGACACCCGAAACAGTTGGGTATACCTCCTGTCTCAGATCCAAAAGCAATAAAGGATTGTTTCTTGAATCAGGTCCTTTCTCGAGGAAAGGTTTCTCTCGAAAGAATTGAGTGGGAGGATGGTGGAGACTTGATGAGGTTATTGAACCATCACTTCAACCAGTGTGTAGCAGGGCACAGGAAGTTGTTCCCGTGGCACCTACACCAATTGAAGTGGAAGCTTATGATAGTGATCATGAAACTTCAAATCAAGTCACTCCCAAACCTCGTAGGATGACAAGGATGCGTACTACTTGAGAGTGGTACGTAATCCTGTCTTGGAAGTCATGTTGCTAGATAACAATGAGCCTATGAGCTATGGAGAAGCGATGGTGGGCCCGGATTCCGATAAATGGCTTGAGGCCATAAAATCCGAGAGAGGATCCATGTATGAAAACAAAGTGAAGACTTTGGCAGAACGACTCGATGGTCGTAAGGCAAATGAGTAGGGATGGATTTTAAAAGGAAGACAGACAATGATGGTAAGAATTACCATTAAGAAAGCTCGACTTGTCGTTAAGATGTTTTCCGACAAGTTCAAGGAGTTGACTATGATGAGATTTTCTCACTCGTAGCGATGCTAAGAGTCTGTTGGAATTATATTAGCGATTACTGCATTATTTATGAAATCTTGCAGATAGGATGTCAAAACATTGTTTCCTCGATGATTTTCTTGAGGAAAGGTTGTTTGTGATACAACCGGAAGGTTTTGTCAATCCCGAAAGATGCTAATAACTATTCAAAGCTCCAGCAATCCTTCTAAGGACTGGAGTGAGCATCTCGGAGTTGGAATGTATGCTTTGATGATGATAAAAAATTTTGGGTTTGTACAAAGTCTATGAGAAACTTGTATTTCCAAAGAAGTGAGTGGGAGCACTATAGAATTTCTGATGAGTATATGTTGTTGACATATTGTTGATCAGAAATGACATAGAATTTCTGGAAAGCATATAGGGTTATTTTGAAAGTGTTTTTCAATGGAAAGCCTGGATTAAGCTACTTGAACATTGAGCATCAAGATCTATAAGGATAGATCAAAATGCTTAATAATACTTTCAAATGAGCACATACCTTGACATGATCTTGAAGGTGTTCAAGATGGACCAGTCAAAGAAGGAGTTCTTGCCTGAGTTGTAAGGTACGAAGTTAAAACTTAAAGCTCGACCACGGTAGAATAGAGAGAAAGGACGAAGGTCGTCCCCTATGCTTAAGACGTAGGCTCTTCAGTATGCTATGCTGTGTACCTCACCTGAAGTGTGCCTTGCCATGAGTCAGTCAAGGGGTACAAGAGTGATCCAAGAATGGCTCACAGGAAAGCGGTCAAAGTTATCCTTAGTAACTAGTGGACTAAGGAATTTTCTCGATTATGGAGGTGGTAAAAGAGTTCGTCGTAAAGGTTACAACGATGCAAGATTGACACCTATCCGGATAGCTCTGAGTAGAGAGACCGGATACATATAATGGAGCAATAATTTAGAATAGCTCCAAGTAGAACAGTTGTTTGGAATAGCTCCAAATAGAGCGTGGTAGCTGCATCTAGGAGATTACATAGAGATTTGTAAAGCACACACGGATCTGAAAGGTTCAGACCCGTTGACTAAAACCTCTCTCACAAGCAACATGATCAAACATAAAACTCATTGAGTGTTAATCACATAGTGATGTGAACTAGACTACTGACTCTAGTAAACTCTTGGGTATTAGTCACATGGCGATGTGACCTGTGAGTGTTAATCACATGGCGATGTGAACTAGATTATTGACTCTAGTGCAAGTGGGAGACTGTTGGAAATATGCCCTAGAGGCAATAATAAAAGTATTATTATTATATTTCCTTGTTCATGATAATTGTCTTTTATTCATGCTATAACTGTATTATACGGAAATCGTAATACACGTGTGAATACATAGACCACAATATGTCCCTAGTGAGCCTCTAGTTGACTAGCTCGTTGTGATCAACAGATAGTCATGGTTTCCTGGCTATGGACATTGGATGTCGTTGATAACGGGATCACATCATTAGGAGAATGATGTGATGGACAAGACCCAATCCTAAGACTAGCACAAAAGATCGTGTAGTTCATTTGCTAGAGCTTTGCCAATGTCAAGTATCTCTTCCTTCAACCATGAGAGCGTGTAACTCCTGGATACCGTAGGAGTGCTTTGGGTGTATCAAACGTCACAACGTAACTGGGTGACTATAAAGGTGCACTACAGGTTTCTCCGAAAGTATCTATTGTTTTATGCGGATCGAGACTGGGATTTGTCACTCCGTGTAAACGGAGAGGTATCTCTGGGCCCACTCGGTAGGACATCATCATATGCGCAATGTGACCAAGGAGTTGATCACGGGATGATGTGTTATGGAACGAGTAAAGTGACTTGCCGGTAACGAGATTGAACAAGGTATTGGATACCGACGATCGAATCTCGGGCAAGTAACATACCGATAGACAAAGGGAATTGAATACGGGATTGATTAAGTCCTTGACATCGTGGTTCATCCGATGAGATCATCGTGGAACATGTGGGAGCCATCATGGGTATCCAGATCCTGCTGTTGGTTATTGACCGGAGAACGTCTCGGTCATGTCTACATGTCTCCCGAACCCGTAGGGTCTACACACTTAAGGTTCGATGACGCTAGGGTTATAAAGGAAGTTTGTATGTGGTTACCGAATGTTGTTCGGAGTCCCGTATGAGATCCCGGACGTCACGAGGAGTTCCGGAATGGTCTGGAGGTAAATATTTATATATGGGAAGTCCTATTTTGGCCACCGGAAAATGTTCGGGATTTTTCGGTATTGTACCGGGAAGGTTCTAGAAGGTTCCGGAGTGGGGCCCACCTGCATGGGGGGACCCACATGGACGTGGGTAGTGGGGGCAAGGCCCCACACCCCTGTTCAAGGCGCACCAAGATCCCCCCTTAGAAGGAATAAGATCATATCCCGAAGGGATAAGATCAAGATCCCTAAAAAGGGGGGATAACAATCGGTGGGGAAGGAAATAATGAGATTTCTTTCCTCCCACCTTGGCCAACGCCCCAATGGACTTGGAGGGCAAGAAACCAGCCCCTCCACCCCTATATATAGTGGGGAGGCGCATGGGAGCTATAGACGAAGTTCTGGCGCAGCCCTCCTCCTCTCCCGTGGTGCTTGGCGAAGCCCTGCTGGATTGCCACGCTCCTCCATCACCACCACGACGTTGTGCTGCTGTTGGATGGAGTCTTCCTCAACCTCTCCCTCTCTCCTTGCTGGATCAAGGAGTGGGAGACGTCACCGGGCTGTACGTGTGTTGAACGCGGAGGTGCCGTGCGTTCGGCACTTGATCATCGATGATTTGAATCACAACGAGTACGACTCCTTCAACCCCGTTCTCTTGAACGCTTCCGCTTAGCGATCTACAAGGGTATGTAGATGCACTCTCTTTCTACTCGTTGCTGGTCTCTCCATAGATAGATCTTGGTGACACGTAGGAAAATTTTGAATTTCTGCTACGTTCCCCAATAGTGGCATCATGAGCTAGGTCTATTGCGTAGATTCTTTGCACGAGTAGAACACAAAGTAGTTGTGGGCGTTGATGTTGTACAATATTCTTACCGTTACTAGTCCAATCTTGTTTCGACGGTATTGTGGAATGAAGCGGCCCGGACCAACCTTACACGTACTCTTACGTGAGACAGGTTCCACTGATTGACATGCACTTGGTGCATAAGGTGGCTAGCGGGTGCCAGTCTCTCCCACTTTAGTCGGAACGGATTCGATGAAAAGGGTCCTTATGAAGGATAAATAGCAATTGGCATATCACGTTGCGGTTTTGCGTAGGTAAGAAACGTTCTTGCTAGAAACCCATAGCAGCCACGTAAAACATGCAAACAACAATTACAGGACGTCTAACTTGTTTTTGCAGGGTATGCTATGTGATGTGATATGGCCAAGAAGAATGTGATGAATGATATGTGATGTATGAGATTGATCATGTTCTTGTAATAGGATTCACGACTTGCATGTCGATGAGTATGACAACCGGCAGGAGCCATAGGAGTTGTCTTTATTTATTGTATGACCTGCGTGTCATTTAACAACGCCATGTAAATTACTTTACTTTATTGCTAAACGCGTTAGCTATAGAAGTAGAAGTAGTCATTGGCGTGACAACTTCATGAAGACACGATGATGGAGATCATGATGATGGAGATCATGGTGTCATGCCGGTGACAAGATGATCATGGAGCCCCGAAGATGAAGATCAAAGGAGCTATATGATATTGGCCATATCATGTCACTACTCTATTTGATTGCATGTGATGTTTATCATGTTTATGCATCTTGTTTACTTAGGACGACGGTAGTAAATAAGATGATCCCTTACAAAATTTCAAGAAGTGTTCTCCCCTAACTGTGCACCGTTGCTACAGTTCGTCGCTTCTAAGCACCACGTGATGATCGGGTGTGATGGATTCTTACGTTCACATACAACGGGTGTAAGACAGTTTTACACAGCGAAAACACTTAGGGTTAACTTGACGAGCCTAGCATGTACAGACATGGCCTCGGAACACGGAGACCGAAAGGTCGAGCATGAGTCGTATAGTAGATACGATCAACATGAAGATGTTCACCGATGATGACTAGTCCGTCTCACGTGATGATCGGACACGGCCTAGTTGACTCGGATCATGTAATCACTTTGATGACCAGAGGGATGTCTATCTGAGTGGGAGTTCATAAGATGAACTTAATTATCCTGAACATAGTCAAAAGACCTTTTGCAAATTATGTCGTAGCTCGCGCTTTAGTTCTACTGTTTTAGATATGTTCCTAGAGAAAATATAGTTGAAAGTTGATAGTAGCAATTATGCGGACAGTAGAACGCTTATGTCCTTAATGCACTGCTCAGTGTGCTGAACCCCAAACGTCGTTTGTGGATGTTTCGAACATCGAACATACACGTTTTGATAACTACGTGATAGTTCAGTTAAATGGTTTAAGTAGAGGCACCAAAGACGTTTTCGAAACGTCGCGGAACATATGAGATGATTCAAGGGCTGAAATGGGGATTTCAGGATCGTGCCCACGTCAAGAGGTATAAGACCTCCGACAATTTTCTTAGCCTACAAACTAAGGGATAAAAGCTCAATCGTTGAGCTTGTGCTCAGATTGTCTGAGTGCAACAATCACTTGAATCGAGTGGGAGTTGATCTTCCAAATGAGATAGTGATGTTTCTCCAAAGTCATTGCCACCAAGCTGCTAGATCTTCGTGATATACTATAACATATCAGGGATAGATATGATGATCCTTGAAATATTCGTGATGTTTGACACCGCGAAAGTAGAAATCAAGAAGGAGCATCAATTGTTGATGGTTGGTGAAACCACTAGTTTCAAGAAGGGCAAGGGAACAAAGGGATACTTCATGAAACGGCAATTCAGCTGCTGCTCTAGTGAAGAAACCCAAGGTTGAACCCAAACCCAAGACTAAGTGCTTCTGTAATAAGGGGAACAGCCACTGGAGCAGAACTACCCTAGATACTTGGTAGATGAGAAGGCTGGCAAGGTCGATAGAAGTATATTGGATATACATTATGCTAATGTGTACTTTACTAGTACTCCTAGTAGCACCAGGTTATAAGATACCGGTTCGGTTGCTAAGTGTTAGTAACTCGAAATAAAGAGCTACGGAATAAACGGAGACTAGCTAAAGGTGAGCCGACGATATGTGTTGGAAGCATTTCCAAGTTTGATGTGATCAAACATCGCACGCTCCCTCTACCATCAAGATTAGTATTAAACCTAAATTATTGTCATTTGGTGCTTGCGTTGAGCATAGACATGATTGGATTATGTCTATCGCAATACGGTTATTCATTTAAGGAGAATAATGGTTACTCTATTTATTTGAATAAACCTTCAATGGTCTTGCACCTAAAGGAATAGTTTATTGAATCTCGATCGTAGTGATACATATTTTCATGCCAAAAGATATAAGATAGGTATGGTAGTACCACTTACTTGTGGCACTGCCATGTAAGTCATAATGGTATAAAATGCATGAAGAAGCTCCATGCTGATGGATCTTTGGACTCACTCGTTTAGAAAAGTTTGAGACATGTGAACCATGTCTATTGGTGTATATGCATGAAGAAACTCCATGCAAATGGACCGTTTGAACTCACTTGATTTTGAATCACTTGAGACATGCAAATCATACCACATGGGCGAGATGACTGAAAGCCTCGTTTCTGTAAAATGGAACAAGATAGCAATTTGTTGGAAGTAACACATTTTGATGTGTGCAACCCAATGAGTGTTGAGGCATGCAGTGAATATCGTTATGATCTTACTTCACAGATGATTCGAGTAGATGTTGAGAATATTTACTTGATGAAACACAAGTCTGAATTATTGAATGGTTCAAGTAATTTCAGAGTGAAGTTTAAGATCTTCGTGACAAGATGATAGAATGTCTATGATATGATCATAGAGATGAATATCTGAGTTACGAGTTTTGGCACACAATTAAGACATTGTGGAAATTGTTTCGCAATTAATACCGCCTGGAACACCATAGTGTGATGGTGTGTCCGAACATCATAGTTGCACCCTATTGGATATGGTGCGTACCATGATGTCTCTTATCGAATTACCACTATTGTTCATGGGTTAGGCATTAGAGACAACCACATTTACTTTAATAGGGTACCACGTAATTCCGTTGAGATGACACCGTATGAATTATGGTTTAGAGAAACCTAAGTTGTCGTTTCTTAAAAGTTTGGGGCTATGACGCTTATGTGAAAAAGTTTCAGGCTGATAAGCTAGAACCCAAAGCGGATAAATGCATCTTCATAGGACACCCAAAACAGTTGGGTATACCTCCTGTCTCAGATCCAAAAGCAATAAAGGATTGTTTCTTGAATCAGGTCCTTTCTCGAGGAAAGGTTTCTCTCGAAAGAATTGAGTGGGAGGATGGTGGAGACTTGATGAGGTTATTGAACCATCACTTCAACCAGTGTGTAGCAGGGCACCGGAAGTTGTTCCCGTGGCACCTACACCAATTGAAGTGGAAGCTTATGATAGTGATCATGAAACTTCAGATCAAGTCACTCCCAAACCTCGTAGGATGACAAGGATGCGTACTACTTGAGAGTGGTACGTAATCCTGTCTTGGAAGTCATGTTGCTAGACAACAATGAGCCTACGAGCTATGGAGAAGCGATGGTGGGCCTGGATTCCGATAAATGGCTTGAGGCCATAAAATCCGAGAGAGGATCCATGTATGAAAACAAAGTGAAGACTTTGGCAGAACGGCTCGATGGTCGTAAGGCAAATGAGTAGGGATGGATTTTAAAAGGAAGACAGACAATGATGGTAAGAATTACCATTAAGAAAGCTCGACTTGTCGTTAAGATGTTTTCCGACAAGTTCAAGGAGTTGACTACGATGAGATTTTCTCACTCGTAGCGATGCTAAGAGTCTGTTGGAATTATATTAGCGATTACTGCATTATTTATGAAATCTTGCAGATAGGATGTCAAAACATTGTTTCCTCGATGATTTTCTTGAGGAAAGGTTGTATGTGATACAACCGGAAGGTTTTGTCAATCCCGAAAGATGCTAATAAGTATGCAAAGCTCCAGCAATCCTTCTAAGGACTGGAGTGAGCATCTCGGAGTTGGAATGTATGCTTTGATGATGATCAAAAATTTTGGGTTTGTACAAAGTTTATGAGAAACTTGTATTTCCAAAGAAGTGAGTGGGAGCACTATAGAATTTCTAATGAGTATATGTTGTTGACATATTGTTGATCAGAAATGACGTAGAATTTCTGGAAAGCATATAGTGTTATTTTGAAAGTGTTTTTCAATGGAAAGCCTGGATTAAGCTACTTGAACATTGAGCATCAAGATCTATAAGGATAGATCAAAATGCTTAATAATACTTTCAAATGAGCACATACCTTGACATGATCTTGAAGGTGTTCAAGATGGACCAGTCAAAGAAGGAGTTCTTGCCTGAGTTGTAAGGTACGAAGTTAAGACTTAAAGCTCGACCACGGCAGAATAGAGAGAAAGGACGAAGGTCGTCCCCTATGCTTAAGACGTAGGCTCTTCAGTATGCTATGCTATGTACCGCACCTGAAGTGTGCCTTGCCATGAGTCAGTCAAGGGGTACAAGAGTGATCCAAGAATGGCTCACAGGACAGCGGTCAAAGTTATCCTTAGTAACTAGTGGACTAAGGAATTTTCTCGATTATGGAGGTGGTAAAAGAGTTCGTCGTAAAGGTTACGATGATGCAAGCTTGACACCTATCCGGATAGCTCTGAGTAGAGAGACCGGATACATATAATGGAGCAATAATTTAGAATAGCTCCAAGTAGAACAGTTGTTTGGAATAGCTCCAAGTAGAGCGTGGTAGCTGCATCTAGGAGATTACATAGAGATTTGTAAAGCACACATGGATCTGAAAGGTTCAGACCCGTTGACTAAAACCTCTCTCACAAGCAACATGATCAAACATAAAACTCATTGAGTGTTAATCACATAGTGATGTGAACTAGAATACTGACTCTAGTAAACTCTTGGGTATTAGTCACATGGCGATGTGACCTGTGAGTGTTAATCACATGGCGATGTGAACTAGATTATTGACTCTAGTGCAAGTGGGAGACTGTTGGAAATATGCCCTAGAGGCAATAATAAAAGTATTATTATTATATTTCCTTGTTCATGATAATTGTCTTTTATTCATGCTATAACTGTATTATCCGGAAATCGTAATACACGTGTGAATACATAGACCACAATATGTCCCTAGTGAGCCTCTAGTTGACTAGCTCGTTGTGATCAACAGATAGTCATGGTTTCCTGGCTATGGACATTGGATGTCGTTGATAACGGGATCACATCATTAGGAGAACGATGTGATGGACAAGACCCAATCCTAAGACTAGCACAAAAGATCGTGTAGTTCATTTGCTAGAGCTTTGCCAATGTCAAGTATCTATTCCTTCGACCATGAGAGCGTGTAACTCCTGGATACCTTAGGAGTGCTTTGGGTGTATCAAACGTCACAACGTAACTGGGTGACTATAAAGGTGCACTACAGGTATCTCCGAAAGTATCTATTGTTTTATGCGGATCGAGACTGGGATTTGTCACTCCGTGTAAACGGAGAGGTATCTCTGGGCCCACTCGGTAGGACATCATCATATGCACAATGTGACCAAGGAGTTGATCACGGGATGATGTGTTACGGATTGGATACCGACGATCGAATCTCGGGCAAGTAACATACCGATAGACAAAGGGAATTGAATACGGGATTGATTAAGTCCTTGACATCGTGGTTCATCCGATGAGATCATCGTGGAACATGTGGGAGCTATCATGGGTATCCAGATCCCGCTGTTGGTTATTGACCGGAGAACGTCTCGGTCATGTCTACATGTCTCCCGAACCCGTAGGGTCTACACACTTAAGGTTCAATGACGCTAGGGTTATAAAGGAAGTTTGTATGTGGTTACCGAATGTTGTTCAGAGTCCCGGATGAGATCCCGGACGTCACAAGGAGTTCCGGAATGGTCCGGAGGTAAAGATTTATATATGGGAAGTCCTATTTTGGCCACCGGAAAATGTTCGGGATTTTTCGGTATTGTACCGGGAAGGTTCTAGAAGGTTCCGGAGTGGGGCCCACCTGCATGGGGGGACCCACATGGACGTGGGTAGTGGGGGCAAGGCCCCACACCCCTGGTCAAGGCGCACCAAGATCCCCCCTTAGAAGGAATAAGATCATATCCCGAAGGGATAAGATCAAGATCCCTAAAAAGGGGGGATAACAATCGGTGGGGAAGGAAATAATGAGATTTCTTTCCTCCCACCTTGGCCAACGCCCCAATGGACTTGGAGGGCAAGAAACCAGCCCCTCCACCCCTATATATAGTGGGGAGGCGCATGGGAGCTATAGACGAAGTTCTGGCGCAGCCCTCCTCCTCTCCCGTGGTGCTTGGCGAAGCCCTGCTGGATTGCCACGCTCCTCCATCACCACCACGCCGTTGTGCTGCTGTTGGATGGAGTCTTCCTCAACCTCTCCCTCTCTCCTTGCAGGATCAAGGCGTGGGAGACGTCACCGGGCTGTACGTGTGTTGAACGCGGAGGTGCCGTGCGTTCGGCACTTGATCATCAATGATTTGAATCACGACGAGTACGACTCCTTCAACCCCGTTCTCTTGAACGCTTCCGCTTAGCGATCTACAAGGGTATGTAGATGCACTCTCTTTCTACTCGTTGCTGGTCTCTCCATAGATAGATCTTGGTGACACGTAGGAAAATTTTGAATTTCTGCTACGTTCCCCAACAAATTAGATGATCAAATCTCATATACCTAAATTTAGTATATATTAATTCATCTAACATTAATATAAATTCATCTATAACTAAAAGTATAAAAAACTAACTTTCATCTAACATTATATAATTCTTATATAATCTAACATTTATATAATCTAACATTTTGACATTAAACATATGCATGTGTGTGTGTGTTTATGTGTTTGTGTGTGTGTGTGTGTGTGTGTGTGTGTGTGTGCAGGAGGCCACCGACGAGCGGCAATCGATCTTACAGCGGGGGCCACGACGACAACGGCGACGGGGACGACGACGATGACGGGGACGGCGACAATGACGAAGGGGACGGCGACGACGTACGGCGATGGGGGCAGCGCGGGGGCGGTGGGCCGGGGGGCGGCGTGACGTACGGGGCGGCGACGACGTACGGCGATGGGGGCGCGCGGTGACAACGGTGACATGGGCGGAGACGACGGTGACGGGGGCGGCGATGACGGCAACAGGGGTGGTGACGGGGGCGGTGATGACGGCGACAGGGGCGGCGCGCGCGGGGACGGGGCGCGACGAAGATGATAACTGAAAATTTTCGTAAGTGCTGGTTATATAGGGGAGGCCTTTAGTACCGATTGGAGGCTCCAACCAGTACTAAAGGTTAAATTTGGCCAGGCGAAGCGGCGGGAAGCGACCCCCGCCCTTTAGTACCGGGTTGAGCCACAAACCGGTACTAAAGGGGGTGCACTCCTATTCCGCGCTGCTCATTGTTTAGTCCCACCTCGCCGAGCGAAGGGCAGCCGCACTGGTTTATAAACCCAGCCGCGGCTGCTCCTTTGAGCTCCTATATAATGCAGGCTTCTGGGCCTAACTGTGCCGTGCTTCCCTGTGAGCCTGCTGGGCCTTATAGGCCTGCATAAGCACGCCCAAGGCCGAGCACGCCCACTGGGCAGCGCGGAAATAATTTTTTTCATATAGTTTTTTTCTTTTGTGGTTTATATATTTTCTTCTATTTATTTGTGAGTAGTTTTTTGCTGTATTTAGAGTTTCTTTTATTTAATATTAGTGTGTTTTATCATTATATTCATATTTTTAATGATTTTTCAGTTCATTTTGTAGTGCTTTTCGCTTTCACGGTGATTTAGCTCTGAAAAAATAAGTAAATGCATCAAAAATAACAAATTATGTCACAAAGGGTTGAAAGTTGATGACGTGGATTTGAACTGTGCATCTGAACGCAAAAAAGTCCGGAGTTGTACTAAGTTATTAAAATATTGAATAGCCGGTGTAACAGATGAGTTTTCGTCCGAAACCCTAATACTTCCTAAGAGATTGTCCAGTTTGTACACGAAGTTCATCCAGTTTTTGCTGTAACCCTCTCTACTTTTTTCACATGCTATGCGGGTAAAATGATGATAGCTTGCCAACTTTCAACCTTTTTAGAGTTCATTTTGTAGTGCTTTTCACTTTCACGGTGATTTAGCTCTGAAAACTAATCAGTAAATGCATCGAAAATAGCAAGTTATGTCAAAAAGGGTTGAAAGTTGATGACATGGACTTAAATTGTGCATCTGAACACAAACAAAGTCTGGAATTGTACTAAGTTATTAAAATATTGAATAGCCGGTGTAACCGATGAGTTTTCATCTGAAACCCTGATACTTCCTAAGAGATTGTCCAGTTTGTACACGAAGTGGATCCAGTTTTTGCCGTAACCCTCTCTACTTTTTTGCACATGCTATTGCTACGTCTTGAGCTTGTGTTGGTTTTCCTTGAAGAGGAAAGGATGATGCAGCAATAGTAGTGTAAGTATTTCCCTCAGTTTTTGAGAACCAAGGTATCAATCCAGTAGGAGGCTCCTCAAAAGTCCCATGCACCTACACAAACAAACAAGAACTCGCAACCAACGCAATAAAGAGGTTGTCAATCCCTTCAAGGCCACTTGCAAAAGTGAGATCTGATAGAGATAAGATAAATATATTTTTGGTATTTTATGATATAGATAGGAAAAGTAAAGATGCAAATAAAAGTAAATTGAAAGCTTATATGATAATAGATAGACTCGGGGGGCATAGGTTTCACTAGTGGCTTCTCTCAAGATAGCAAAAGTATTACGGTGGGTGAACAAATTACTGTCGAGCAATTGATACAAAAGCGAATAATTATGAGATTATCTAGGCATGATCATGTATATAGGCATCACGTCCGTGACAAGTAGACCGACTCCTGCCTGCATCTACTACTATTACTCCACACATCGACTGCTATCTAGCATGCATCTAGAGTATTAAGTTCATACAGAACAGAGTAACGCATTAAGAAAGATGACATGATGTAGAGGGATAAACTCATGCAATATGATATAAACCCCATCTTTTTATCCTCGATGGTAACAATAAAATACGTGCCTTGCTGCCCCTGCTGTCACTGGGAAAGGACACCGCAAGATTGAACCCAAAGCTAAGCACTTCTCCCATTGCAAGAAAGATCAATCTAGTAGGCCAAACCAAACTGATAATTCGAAGAGACTTGCAAAGATAACTTAATCACACATAAAATAATTCAGAGGAGATTCAAATATTTCTCATAGAAAAACTTGATCATAAACACATAATTCATCAGATCTCGACAAACACACTGCAAAAAGAGTTACATCGAATAGATCTCCAAGAAGATCAAGGAGAACTTTGTATTGAGATTCAAAGAGAGAGAAGAAGCCATCTAGCTAATAACTATGGACCCGAAGGTCTGTGGTAAACTAGTCACAACTCATCGAAGAGGCCTTGGAGATGATGTAGAGGCCCTCTGTTATCGATTCCCCTCCGTCGGAGCGCCGACGAAGGCTCCAAGATGGGATCTCGCGGATACAGAAGGTTACGGCGGTGGAAATAGTTTTTCGTGGTGGCTTCTGATGTCCTCAGGGTACGTGGGTATATGTAGAAGGAAGAAGTAGGTTGGTGGATGCTCGAGGGGCCCACGAGGGTGGGGGCGCACGCACCTGTAGGTGGCGCGCCGGGCACCCTCATGGCCACCTCCCTTGTTTCTTGACTTCCACTCCATGTCCTCTGGATCATGTTTTTTCCAAAAAATCACGCTCCCGAAGGTATCATTCCGTTTGGACTCGTTTGATATTCCTTTCCTTCGAAACACTGAAATAGGCAAAAAAACAGCAATTCGGGCTGGGCCTCCGGTTAGTAGGTTAGTCCCAAAAATGATATAAAAGTGTAAAGTAAAGCCCATAAACATCCAAAATGGGTAATATAATAGCATGGAACAATCAAAAATTATAGATACGTTGGAGACGTATCAAGCATCCCCAAGCTTAATTCCTGCTCGTCCTCAAGTAGGTAAATGATAAAAACAGAATTTTTGATGTGGAATGCTACCTAGCATAATTCTCAATGTAATTTTCTTTATTGTGGCATGAATGTTCAGATCCAAATGATTCAAAATAAAAGTTCATATTGACATAAGAAATAGTAATACTTCAAGCATACTAATCAAAGCAATCATGTCTTCTCAAAATAACATGGCTAAAGAAAGTTCATCCCTACAAAATCATATAGTTAGGCTATGCTTCATTTTCGTCACACAAAAATGCTCCCATCTTTTGCACACCCCCGATGACAAGCCAAGCAATTGTTTCGTACTTAAATAATCTCAAACTTTTTCAACCTTCACGCAATACATGAGCGTGAGCCATGGACATAGCACTATGGATGTAATAGAATATGATGATGGGGGTTGTGTGGAGAAGACAAAAAAAAGAGAAAGTCTCACATTGACGAGGATAATCAACGGGCTATGGAGATGCCCATCAATTGATGTCAACATGAGGAGTAGGGATTGCCATGCAACGGATGCACTAGAGCTATAAATGTATGAAATCTCAACAAAAGAAACTAGTGGGTGTGCATCCAACTTGCTTGCTCACGAAGACCTAGGGCATTTGAGGAAGCCCCTTGTAGGAATATACAAGCCAAGTTCTATAGTGAAAAATTCCCACTAGTATATGAAAGTGACAACATATGATACTCTCTATATGAAGAACATGGTGCTACTTTGAAGCACAAGTGTGGAAAAGGATAGTAACATTGCCCCCTTTTTTATTTTCTTTTTTTCCTTTTTTTCTTTTTGGGCCTTTCTTTTTTTTCTTTTGGCCTTTCTTTTTTTCTTTGGTCTTTCTTTTTTTTTGGCCTTTGTTTTTTTTATTTGGGGACAATGCTCTAATAATGATGATCATCACACTTCTATTTATTTACAACTCATGAATTACAACTCAAAACTAGAATAAGATATGACTCTATATGAATGCCTCTGGCGGTGTACCGGTATGGGAAATGAATCAAGAGTGACATGTATGAAAAATTATGCATGGTGGCTTTGCCAAAAATATGATGTCAACTACATGATCATGCAAGGCAATATGACAAGGATGATGCATGTCATGATGATGAACGGAATAGTGGAAAGTTTCATGGCAATATATCTTGGAATGGATATGGAAATGCCATAATAGGTAGGTATGGTGGCTGTTTTGAGGAAGATATAAGGAGGTTTATGTGTGACAGAGCTTATCGTATCACGGGGTTTTGATGCACCGGCGAAGTTTGCACCAACTCTCAAGGTGAGAAAGGGCAATGCACGGTACCGAAGAGGCTAGCAATGATGGAGGGGTGAGAGTGAGTATAATCCATGGACTCAACATTAGTAAAAAAAGAATTCATATACTTATTGCGAAAATCTACAAGTCATCAAAAACCAAGCACTATGCGCATGCTCCTAGGGGGATAGATTAGTAGGAAAAGACCATCGCTCGTCGCCGACAGCCACTCATAAGGATGCACAATCTAAGAACACCTCATGTTTCAAATTTGTTACACAACTTTTACCATACTTGCATGCTACGGGACTTGCTAACTTCAACACAAGCATTCATTAAATTCATAATAACCCAACTAGCATGACTCTAATATCACTACCTCCATATCTAAAAACAATTATCAAGTATCAAATTGATCATAGCATCCAATTCACTTTCTATGATAGTTTTTATTATACCCAACTTGGATGCCCATCATTCTAGGACCAATTTTATAACCATAGAAACTACCATGCTGTTCTAAAAGAATCTCAAAATAATATAAGTGAAGCATGAGAGATTAACAATTTCTACAAAATTAAGCCACCGCCGTGCTCTAAAAGATATAAGTGAAGCACTAGAGCAAAAACTATCTAGCTCAAAAGATATAAGTGAAGCACATAGAGTATTCTAATAAATTCCAATCAAGTGGGTTTCCCCCAAAATGTGTGTACAGCAAGGATGATTGTGGTAATCTAAAAAGCAAAGGAAAATATCATACAAGACTCTCCAGGAAAAACACATATCATGTGGCGAATAAAAATATAGCTCCATGTAAAGTTACCGATAAACGAAGACGAAAGAGGGGATGCCTTCCGCGGCATCCCCAAGCTTAGGCTTTTGGTTATCATTGAATATCTTGGGGTGCCAAGGGCATCCCCAATCTTAGGCTCTTTCCACTCCTTATTCCATAGTCCATCAAATCTTTACCCAAAACCTGAAAACTTCACAACACAAAACTCAACAGGAAATCTCATAAGCTCTGTTAGTGCAAGAAAGAAAAACCACCACATAAGTTACTGTAATGAACTCATTCTTTATTTATATTGGTGTTAGACCTACTATATTCCAACTTCTCTATGGTTCATACCCCTACATACTAGCCATAGATGCATCAAAATAAGCAAACAACACACGAAAAATAGAATCTGTCAAAAACAAAACAACCTATAGCAATCTGTAACTCTCGAATACTTATGGAACTCTAAAAATCCTAACAAAATAGGAAGTCCTGGTAAATTGGTCTATTGATCTACAGAAAAAATAATCAATGCAAAATCACTTTTCTGTGAATTACTAAAATTATTTTCGTGCGTGCAAAGTTTCTGTTTTTCGGCAGAATCAAATTAACTATCACCATAGGTTATCCTATAGGTTCTAGTTGGCACAAACACTAATTAAAACATAACAACACATCTAAATAGAAGGTAGATGAAACATTTATTACTAAACAGAAGAAAAAACAAAAAACAAAGATAAAATTGGGTTGCCTCCCAACTAGCGCTATCGTTTAACGCCCCTAGCTAGGCATGAAAGCGAGGATAGATCTATGTAGTGCCATAATAATAGGATAGATCACGAAAACTCATCTCATATTCTCTATGTTCAGCAAGAAGTTTTCTTTGAGGCAAGCAAAAGTAATCAAAAGGGCTAAATTTAATGGGACAAAAGTCCCCAAGATCGATCTCAGGAGGTATGGGTTCCTCCTTTGGCCCTTCATATTGCACAACTAATTCATCATTATAAGCATTCTTTTGGCAGAACTTCGTGAGCCTGTACTCAAGAGGGTATCCTAGATCATTGTTTCGAAGAGCAAAATCATTATTAAGTTCGAAAATTCTATCAACTAAGACATTGGTAGGAACGTTTTTTCTAAGGTTTTCGTTAAAAGCAACATAGTCCAAAGATTGAAAACGCCTAATTTCCTCTTGATCAAAGAGGATCGCCTCTATGGGAGGACGGCCGGCGTCCACCCAATAGTCCACACAGATTTCTTTGACCTCTTTTATTATAAATCTAAACTCATGTGACAAAAAGATAGTGGCAGCGTGCTTAACAGAAGAATGCTCAATATTAGAAAATTCCAAGAAAATTCCTTGTATGCAAGGATGCATAGGCATAAATTGTCTTTCAAGCTCAACTACAAGCATGGAAATAGCATCCGCAAGACTACTCGTTCTATGAAGAATAGAACCACCCATAGAAGGTAAAGCATCGACACAAGTAAAGAAATCTTGAATAAACCCTTTTCCAATAATATTACCACTACCGATTTGAAACTTTTTATTATGAAAGATAGGGGGTTCTTCAGCAGGTGCATCAAAATTTTCCATGTTATCATTACTGTCCATATCGACGATAATCTCCCCAATTTCAGACATAATGTAAAATAAAAGCAAGGAGAAAGAAGAGGGCAAGCGGAAAGGAGAGAGGAGATTGGGAAAGAGAGGGTGAATAAAACGGCAAGGGTGAAGTGGGGGAGAGGAAAACAAGAGGCAAATGGCAAATAATGTAAGTGCGAGGGAGATGAGTTTGTGATGGGTACTTGGTATGTCTTGACTTCAGCGAAGACCTCCCCGGCAACGGCGTGAGAAATCCTTCTTTCTACGTCTTGAACTTGCGTTGGTTTTCCTTTAAGAGGAAAGGGTGATGCAGCAATAGTAGCGTAAGTATTTCCCTCAGTTTTTGAGAACCAATGTATCAATCCAGTAGGAGGCTCCTCAAAAGTCTCACGCACCTACACAAACAAACAAGGACTCACAATCAATGCAATAAAGGGGTTGTCAATCCCTTCAAGGCCACTTGCGAAAGTGAGATCTGATAGAGATAAGATAAATACATTTTTGGTATTTTATGATATAGATAGGAAAAGTAAAGATGCAAATAAAAGTAAATTGAAAGCTTATATGATAAGAGATAGACCCGGGGGGCATAGGTTTCACTAGTGGCCTCTCTCAAGATAGCATAAGTATTACGGTGGGTGAACAAATTACTATCGAGCAATTGATAGAAAAGCGAATAATTATGAGATTATCTAGGTATGATCATGTATATAGGCATCACGTCCGTGACAAGTAGACCGACTCCTGCCTGCATCTACTACTATTACTCCACACATCGACCGCTATCCAGCATGCATCTAGAGTATTAAGTTCATAAAGAACAGAGTAACGCATTAAGAAAGATGACATGATGTAGAGGGATAAACTCATGCAATATGATATAAACCCCATCTTTTTATCCTTCATGGCAACAATACAATATGTGCCTTGCTGCACCTGCTCTCACTGGGAAAGTACACCGCAAGATTGAACCCAAAGCTAAGCACTTCTCCCATTGCAAGAAAGATCAATCTAGTAGGCTAAACCAAACTGATAATTCGAAGAGACTTGCAAAGATAACTTAATCACACATAAAAGAATTCAGAGGAGATTCAAATATTTCACATAGATAAACTTGATCATAAACCCACAATTCATCGGATCTCGACAAACACACCGCAAAAAGAGTTACATTGAATAGATCTCCAAGAAGATCAAGGAGAACTTTGTATTGAGATTCAAAGAGAGAGAAGAAGCCATCTTGCTAATAACTATGGACCCAAAGGTCTGTGGTAAACTACTCACAACTCATCGGAGAGGCCTTGGAGATGATTTAGTGACCCTCTGTGATCGATTCCCCTTCCGGCGGAGCGCCGGCGAAGGCTCCAAGATGGGATCTCGTGGATACAAAAGGTTACGCCGGTGGAAATAGTTTTTCGTGGTCGCTTCTAATGTTTTCGGGTACGTGGTATATGTAGGAGGAAGAAGTAGGTCGGTGGACGCTCGAGGGGCCCACGAGGGTGGGGGGCGTGCCCACCTATAGGGGGCGCCCCGGGCACTGTCGTGTCCGCCTCCCTTGTTTCTTGACTTCCACTCCAAGTCCTCTAGATCACGTTTGTTCCAAACACGCTCCCGAAGGTTTCATTCCGTTTGGACTCCGTTTGATATTCCTTTTCTTCGAAACATTGAAATATGAAAAAAACGGCAATTCGGGTTGGGCCTCCGTTTAGTAGCTTAGTCCCAAAAATGATATAAAAGTGTAAAGTATAAAGCCCATAAACATCCAAAACGGGTAATATAATAGCATAGAACAATCAAAAATTATAGATACGTTGGAGACATATCAGCTATGCGGATGAAATGATGATACCTTGCCAAGTTCCAACCTTTTCAGAGTTCATTTTGTAGAGCTTTTCACTTTCATGGTGATTTAGCTCAGAAAACAAATAAGTAAATGCATCGAAAATAGCAAATTATGTCAGAAAGGGTTGAAAGTTGATGACGTGGATTTGAATTGTGCATCTAAACGCAAAAAAGTCTAGAGTTGTACTAAGTTATTAAAATATTGAATAGCCGGTGTAATAGATGAGTTATCGTCCGAAACCCTGATACTTCCTAAGAGATTGTCCAGTTTGTACACGAAGTTCATCCTGTTTTTGCCGTAACCCTCTCCACTTTTTTGCACATGCTATGCGGGTGAAATGATGATACCTTGCCAAGTTTCAACCTTTCCAAAGTTCATTTTGTAGTGCTTTTCACTTTCACGGTGATTTAGCTCTGAAAACAAATCAGTAAATGAATTGAAAATAGCAAATTATGTCCGAAAGGGTTGAAAGTTGATTACGTGGATTTGAATTGTGCATGTGAACGCAAAAAAAGTCTAGAGTTGTACTAAGTTATTAACATATTGAATAGCCGGTGTAACAGATGAGTTTTCGTCCGAAACCCTGATACTTCCTAAGAGATTGTCTAGTTTGTACACGAAGGACATCCAGTTTTTGCGTAACCCTCTCTACTTTTTTCCCATGCTATGCAGGTGAAATGATGATACCTTGCCAAGTTTCAAACTTTTCAGAGTTTATTTTGTACTGCTTTTCACTTCGATGGTGATTTAGCTCTCAAAACAAATCAGTAAATGCATCGAAAATAGAAAATTATGTCAGAAAGGGTTGAAAGTTGATGACATGGATTTGAATTGTGCATCTGAATGCAAAAAAAGTACGGAGTTGTACTAAGTTATTAAAATATTGAATAGCCGGTGTAACAGATGAGTTTTCATCCGAAACCCTGATATACTTCCAAAGAGATTGGCCAGTTCGAACTGGCTCTTGTGTAAACATGTAAAAATATACATAAAATACATTAATCGGTACCGCCTTTCAGCCAAAATGCGCTACTGCTACAGAGAAATACATCAAAAATACATTGATCATCAATGCTCTTTTTGTGTACAATCTGAATTGTCAATATGAGTCTTCTCCGGTAGGAACCGGAGAAGACTCATATTGCGGCCACAAATTCTACACATAGAGTTCAATGAGGATCAAGTGGTTGGGATAGTTTGAGAAGTAACATATTTAAGGTGGTAAAAACTTTGTTAGAGGAGCAACTTGGGACTAAAAAATCACTGTTAACTAGGAACCTCTAGTGCCGGTTTGTGGCATGAACCAGTACTAAAGGTGCCGGTGGGCCCCCATCCTGACCAGGGCCTGCAACAGCCACTTTAGTACCGGTTCGTGACTCGACCCGGTACTAAAGGGTTGCCACGAACCGGTACTAATGATCTCCGCCCCCTAATCGTTTGGACCGGCACTAATGATGTCATTAGTGCCGGTTTTGTTACAAACCGGGACTAATGTGCTTCACATTAGGCCCTTTTTCTACTAGTGGGCTGCACTTCTGTTAGGTTGTTGAAATATACAATGAAATGGTCTACCATTCTTTGAAATCCAACGTTAAGGAATTAGAAGCACCGGCTGGTGCCAGATCCCCTTTGAATAGGCTGAGGTTGGATCGACCCTTTTTAGGGTCGATGGCATTGTACCGATGCTTTGGATTATGCAAATGACGATTTTTGGCTTCGTAGTGTGTCGTCATGAAGTTCGCTGCCTCCTCAGTAATGAATGCCTCGACCATCGATCCTTCAATTCTACATTTATTTTTACAGTTTGCTTGAAGATTCTTCTGCATCCTCTCAGTTGCGCTGCACCAACGATTCTGCACAGCCCCTCCCCCAATCTTGCCTCGGTTGGGAGATGCAAAATCAAGTGTTGCATTGGATTAAAGAAACCCGGCAAAAATATCTTCTCTAACTTGCAAATCAGCTCCGGCGCCATCTCTAACTTGCAAAAAGACGTTGAAGTCTTGGTACGATTGGCATATACCAAAGAACATTAACGGGGATTTTGGTCTGCGACTTCTCACCCATTCCATTGTCTACCACAACATACCTGCATGACTTGCAAATGGAACAATAGTTCAAGTCCGCATACTGAAGCCTAAATAAGGCACATCCATTCTCACAGGCATGTATCTTCTCATAGGGCATCTTAAGAGCATGGAGGATTTTGTCTAACTAGTATAGGTTTGCAGGTAGTATGTGGCCTTTGGGTAGAAAATGTAAAAATACTGTCATCACCGCGTCGTAGCATTCTCTTCCCAAGTTGAATTGATCCTTCAGAGCCATTATTTATGAGATGGCATCCAGCTGACAAAGCTCACTATGCTCGTGGAGAGGAAGTTTTGAAGACTCCAACATTTCATTGAAGGCCTTTGCAGATTCTTCCATCTCATCGTCTGATTCCCGAGCATCATCAATGCCTTTCACCATGTCTTGGATCCTAGTACCATGCTCATCGGTGCAACGATGAAGCACCTCAACTCTGGCACATTCGCAAGATTTGCCATGAAATGTCCACACCGTATAATATGGCATAAAACCCCTCTTGTGCAAGTTTTTGCCCATTTCATCCTCTATCCTCCTATGCCAATTGTTGCACCCTGCACAGGGGCACCAGGTTGTCCTCTGTCCATTTGCAAATGCGGTTCTCAGAAACCCCTTGGTTTTTGTTAACCATTCAGTTCTCATTTTTTCTGACTAGTGTGACCGGTGTACATCCACGCACGATCACTCATCTTGCCTAGCTACTGGACACATAATAAATATATATATATATATATATATATATATATATATATATATTAATCAGCATGTATATATTCATCAGTTAATGGAGTTTTTCACTTTTATTACGTCCATCCAACCTAGATGCTAATAGGTAAAGATAGGTCCTAATCCCACCCGAGTATATGTAGATTGGGTTCGTTTTCCCATGCTCTGCTCCGGATCCGACGCAAAATTTCGGCAGCACCTCCCCGTTGTTCTCCTGATACACGTCTCGGCAGTAAGTAGAGCGGATGTGTATCCAGAGAACAACAGGGAGGCACTGACGAATTTCTGCATCGGATCCGGAGCAGAGCATGTCGGAAAACGAACCCAATCTACACATACTCGGGCTGTCCATGGATAACGTTGGAAAATTCAAAAGAATCACGGTTATAAATATGCAAATGCATGCATATTTATAGATGTAACCCTTTCGAACGCGAGACGCACAGTGGTCGCACATACTGATGATTGAGGACACCTATATCTAGCAAGTTTCATCAGCACGAAGACCAAAACAGAGCAAATCAAGGGGGGTAGGAGATGTCATTTGTGCTAACCCACGAACGCAGGGGCGGAGCTCATCGAACACTAGACCCTCGCAGGGACGAAAAAACTGCACATTTAAATTGAAAGATGAGTTTCATAGCAATATTGTTTTTTCCATCAACCTAACTAAATATTTACAACAGGACGAGCGGGTTACGATTTCCTCGGCGTCGATAGAACCCTAAATAGCAAGTATCATCGGTTCAAGATACATGAGGCACTTGGCGTTGAACACTAGATCCACGTCCCACAAGTGACCCCGGCGCTAGGCGTCCCGCAACATTAGTTCTGGTGGCCGATGACGGTCAAACACCTTAGCAAATTTGTCTGGCAGCCTTTGCAATGAGGATTAAAGCAAAATATTGAGAGTTCAAACAACCAAACTTTGGGTGTCTCAAGTTTCAACACTTAGCTTTCAATCGTCATCTCAGAGGCAGCCAGACAAATTCGCGATGGTGTTCGACCACCATAGACACCGAGAACTGTTGCTGCGGACGCAGGACCCCTATGTAACTTGTGGGACGTGGATGTAGTATTCGACACTGACGGCCACATGTATCTCGCACGGCCAATACTTGCTATTTAGGGTACCATTGACACCGAGGAACCCCCTAACCCGCTCATCCCTAGGTAAACTAAATTAGCATGCATTCAATAAGCAAAACTACATCATCTCTTGTGTCTATACATCGTCGAATATTATCACTAGTACCTCTCGAATAGTATCATACATATAGCATCGCTAATACAGCTAGAACCGTAGCAAACGACGAGTATCGGCGCAGGCGGTGGACAACCAAAGAGAAGGAACCATCACAGGATCATAGCTCCAGTGAGGTCCCTGAAGAACCTACCAGGTTCTATCGAACCTTCCCTCCAACGCAACCATGTAGCGATGGACGTGCTCATCCTCTTTGCTGACATGGTGATGTACCACCTCCACGGTGTCTAAAAGCCTCGGCACCGTCACTAGCCCACGCGACCGCCACCAAACAAGGTTAGGGTCAATGATGGGCTGGCTCCTCACCAACCTGCGCCCTTGGAAGGTAGAACCTCCCAGTACCAGCCCGGCGGAGACCAGTCTCGGACATGGCCCCTCTGATCAACCAGGCCTCCTCCACGGAGTCGACAACGAGGATGCAGGATAGGCATCATTGACGTCAATGTGGGAATAAATGGTTTAACTAAAAAAATAACAACAAATTTCACATGTTCAAAATAAACCAGAAACTTAACCTAAACTAAACTAATCTAAAACAAAACTAAACTTAACATAAACTAAAAAAATAAACTAAACCTAAACTAAACCAGAAAGTTAACCTAACCTAACCTAAATTAAACCTAAACTAAACTATCTAAACTAAACAAAACCTAAACTAAATTATACTAAACCGAATTAAACTAAATCTAAAAAATAAGAAAAAAATAGTCTCACCTTGGACCGGCCGGGGCGGCGACGCGGGGCGGCATGAGCGGGGACGGGGCAACCTAGCGGGGCGGACGAGGCCGGCGCGGACGGGGTGGGGTGGCCGAGGCGGCGCTGCAGGCTGAGCGGCCTGGCACGGCGAGGCGGCGAGGCGAGCTGGGGCAGCCAGAGCGGCGCCACGG
>NC_041389.1:494911074-495001494 GCF_002162155.2 Triticum dicoccoides
GCAGCGGGGCGGGGTGGCCGGCGCCTCGAGGCGGCCCGGGTCGGCGCGGCGAGGCTGGGCGGCGGCGCGGGGTTGGGATGGGGAGGGAGAGAAAGGATGAGAGAGGGCGAGGGCGATGTCGTTTTGTTAGATAGGGCACAACTCTTTCTTGTCCGTTCGCAGACGACAAAGAGCCTAGCTACGGATTTTAGTTTGGCCACTTTCTTTGTCGTCTGCTAGCGGCTGACAAAGAAAGTGGCTGTTAGGTGGCTCTCGCCGGCGGCCGACTCTGCCTCTTTACCAACCACTAGCGGATGACAAAGGTTCTTTGCCATCAGCTAGATGACGACAAAGATGAGGCGGACGACATACAATTTCTTTGCCGTCAGCTTCTTGTTGGCCGTCCGTTTTGTTCAAGCTGATGGCAAATACCCTCTTTGCCATCAGCTAGCTGACGGCAAAGTTCCTGATTCTAGTAGTGCTTGCTTCAAACTCTCTGTTTCCCCAACTCAATTAATAAGAAATCACCGTTGGCAAGGACCTTGATGGCAGAGAGGCTCTGTTTGCTATGGAAAACCGTGTCTACGCGGTGAGCCCTAGGAGTTCGGGAGCAAACTCTCTTGATTGTCAGCAATACAGCCTGCAGCCAAAAGAATGTGAGAATGACACAGGCATCTAGATTAACTTTGATCCTTGGATGTCTCAAATCCGACAGGCAGTGATGTGGTTCAAGCCTTCAGGTTGATAGGTAATTGGGTTGTTGCATCGGAAGGGTGGAGTACTGGTGTCTCCGGATCATTGCTAGATGAAGCGGGGCAGCAAATTATGATGGTGTTGGATCATCCCTCTTCGAATGACTTGTTGTCTTTGCTGCTTGTTCTGGATGGCTAGTTCTCTCTTTTGTTATGCACATTCCTTGTCATTTGGTCATCCTTGTCTATGTCACTCTTACTGTGTAATAGTTGCCTCTATTTAGAATGTCATTCTCGTCCGGATCATGAGAGTCTAAGCGCTGCAGCTGGGTGCGTTTTGCTGGTGTAGCAAGACTTCTTATGAACTATCATGTCTTGGTGTTTATGTCAGTAGTAGTCACTAGTCAGTGTATGAATGTTGTATATATTATTGTTTCGACCTGTTTATTGTCTCGAACTGCTGGTGGGCTAAATGAGGGCATCACCATTCTCCAGTGTTCAGAGTATATCTCCTTTTTTCAAGTTATAATTTGAGCTTAATGTATTTTTGATGATGTACACTTGTTTGGGCCAGCGAGGTGTCGTTGAGTATGGGACGAGTGGTAACGCAATGCCAAACAGGTCAATTATGACTCTCAGGCCAGGCTCTCAAAAGATCCTCAAAAAAAGGACGGGCTATCAAAAAAAGAAAGAATAAGGACTCTTAGCCGACATGTGGGAACCACCTGTGTTTTCGTGCACTTGCGCACCGAGAGCATATTGGCGCGCATTCAAAAATTCATGATATCTTTCCATCCCTAATCTCCTGCCCGTCCCCCACCTCTGGAATCTCGATTCCTACTCCAGTTCCCCCAAATCACCCTCCTGTACTCCCTATACTCAGGTGCACTATCATGTAACCGGTCCACGCGGATCTCTAAGCCGGAGATCCTGAGGTCTATCCTGCCTTCGGGTGTTGTGTGTTGTTGCTCAACAGTGGCATGGCGACGCTTGACGACCAATTTGCCGGCAAAGGGTTGATGGTAACCATCAATGGCGACTGGCCTCCTGTCTCGCCGGACGAACTTGTCAAAGCTCTTGGCATTGCACACTGCATCCAAATAAGGGACTTGCCCGTCGAAGTCTGTCCGCCACTGGCTGATTTCTTCATCAGGTTCTGGACAACTTTCGACTGCAGTCGTGTGTTCGAATCTTCCTGATGTTTGTTCTGCGATAGCACACTGGTGAGCTTTGATCGGTGGCACCCAGGATGGGGCTCGGTGCCCTCTGAGCTTGAGTTTTTAACAAAGCTTACCTTCCATGGCATGCCTCGACGTGCTTGGAATAGCGAGTTCATGAATGAGCTTATCAACGACCTTGTAGGTGAGCTCGTAAGTATTTTTGTTCCTCCAGACAGCTGGGATCTGACGGTTATGGCATGGATGAAGAAGCCGTCCGCCATACTGAAGGTGATTGGTGTTGAGATACCAGTGCAGGAACCGGGGTTGTACTATTCGTCGCCACGAACGTCGCCGCAGACCACGTTAGGGATGTACCTGTATCGAGTGTTCGTGCATGTTGAAGAAGTGGTCAATCCATCAATCGAAGTCCTGCCATCACCGATGGTGCCAGGGTCCGTCAATGACGTCCATTATAGGAGTCAACATTAGTCTTTCCCCGTGTTGCCCGGAACGATGGATGGCACAGGGCCTACTCCATCGCACCGCAGAGGCCACTGCTTCTTTGGGAGAAGAGGCATGGCTGGCTACCTGGATGTGCTCTAATTTGAGGTAACAACTAAATCTTATCACATACTAGTTAAATCTGAGCTATTGGTGTGAAGCACTGATGTGCCAACACATTTGATTGTGACATGTTCTACTTTTGTACCTGAACTTTTTTAGAAATGGCTCTACGTAAACTTAAGGTGCTAGCAGAACTTATTGTGTTGTCGGCATTGAAGATATTTCCCCGTCATAAATAAAGACGATGAACTGTTATGTACGAGTTCGTTGGTTTCAACATAGCCCTACTTATAGCGATCCACTACTTCCACCCTGATTGTGCCACCTGCGTGAAATTTTTATATGCAAGTTTAGTGTGCTATGATGCCCTATATGATTGTGTCTACTATATAAGTTTATACTGAGCATCAGCAATTAATGCATACGGCTGAAAGATGTATTTACGAGCATCGACCGATGGGTCTCTCTCTCTCTCTCTCACACACACACACACACACAAGTGGGACCCGTTGAATTATTTCTTCGCTCGTGACAGCTTTTAATTAGGTTCCACTGTACTCTAACTATTTTCTTAAGTTATTAATTGAGCTCAGTGACTTCGAAAAGTTGTACAGAAGCCTTGTTTGGGCCTTTCCGGCATCATGGAATGTGGGCTGAGTAGCCATATAAAGTTGTACTGTACTACACAGGCCTTTTGTTTGAATATCAGCCATGCAACTAGGTCGACAGTTGTACACAATATCCTAAAATAAGTGCAGCCTAGGCTATCTTTCTTTTAATAAAATGCACAACCCAATTCACTTTTTATATAATAAGATTACCAAGCCCAACTTAATTTTGTAATAATATTTGCATCTCAATATTATTTCTATACGAACTGCTCAGTCTAGACCACCATTGGTTTTTCACCCATTCCAAAAAATGGGTCCATTTCTACTAAAATCAAATGGCTTGTATATTATCAGAAATTCTGCATGTACGCAATATTATTTTTGACCCAGCTTAGTAAGTAGGTGTATTTGAATAAATAATCTAATGCGTTGTAAATTATCATAAATAGTATTTTTTGAGAAATGATTATCATAACTAGTAAATCGACTATTATTATTATTTTTATCTAGCCGAGGAAATAGATTATTTTTTGAGTCGTAGCCTAGGAAATAGATGTATTGGCAAACAAAATGAAATGGGTTGTAAAACCTAAATAAATGGGTTGCATTCTACCACAGCTTTTGAAGCTGACTTTGTTGGCCCACTAGACGAAGCCTGCGCAAGGTGTTGTCCATTTAGTGAACAAAATGATTTAATGGCCTAAACAAAAGAGTCAAGAAATTATTATGACATATGTAGTCGTTGGATTGACATCCAACGACGGTCCCACTTCTTCAATCTTTGATCTAGTTGCTCTTACTCCTGCCGCCAGAACCATCGCCGGATGGAGCGCCTGCATCTGCTTCCCGTGGACGGCTGTGCTGAGGTGTAGGCCTCGCCGCCCCACTCTACTCCCAATGGTGGCCAGTTCATACCTATTCTCACCCACACCTTTTGTTATTCCCCGGTGAAGGCAGCCTCACCCGGCAGCCGAACAAGTCCGTCGTACTCCCCTCCGCCAGGGAGTCCGGTAACACTTGTTCCATGACTCCAGATCGTTCCCATCTTAGGCCTCGCCGACGTCCACCGCCTTGGTGGTCTCGGTGTGGCGTGGTCAACGTGGTCAAGGAACGCCTTCCATTGGAAGAGGACTGTACATGGAGAGGCTGATAGTTGGGTCCACGGCCGCAGCAAGGAGGTGCCTACGCGCATAATAATGATTCCTCCACCTGACAGCGGGACCTACCGGAAGGGCCTCGAAAAAATGTTTCCCCCCTGACAGCTGGGACCCACTAGCTACATCTTTGTATGCAAGGAAGTGTGTCCGTATTATAGGCAAAAAAATGATTCTTTCCCCTGACAGTTGGGACCCACCACTATATCTTCGCACGGAAGGAAGTGCCTCCTTATGCTCCCTGATAGATGGGACCCACTAGCTACATCTTCGTACGCAAGGAAGTGCGTCTGTATTACGGGCAAAAAAAGATTCTTGCCCTTGACATTTGGGACCCACTAGCTATATCTTCGCATGGAAGGAAGTGCCTCCTTATCCTCCCTGACAGCTGGGACCCACCAGCTATATCTTCGCACGAAAGGAAATACCTCCTTATCCTCCCTGACGGTTGGGACCCACCGGGTCGAACCGTACGTCTGGTTCTTTGTCTGGTCGCGATCGTGTACCGTGTATGTACATACGGGTCGATTGGTCTCTCTGCAGCGATGAACCGTGTTCGAGTAAGGAGATGCACGTGTTGTAGTAGAGGCGAGGACGTGGCATGTCATGCAGCCCCGTCTGTATATATCGTGTACACGTACATACAGCCACACTGCATGAAATTAAATATGGCTACGTACGTACATACAAGCAGGGTCTCGAACGCGTACTCGCGCATACGTACAACAGCGACGTCGTCCTATTCATCGGCAGCTAACCGGCTGGGTCGGAACAGAGGAAACCACGTCGTCTTCACCTAGAGTCAAGTGATTGGGTCGGAATGTGTCATGTTCATCAGGAGTGAAGCCACTTGGTCAGAACGTATCAGGTTCATCAGGAGCCAACTGGCTTGGACGAAACATCCGAAACGAGGCCTAGCATACCACAGAACGGAGGAAACGGGCCTTCTGTTCGACCGTGTACGGTCGAAACATGGTACTGTTCATCGAGAAGGGTCTAGCATACCGCAAAACGGTGGAAACATACTTCTGTTCAAGCTCCTGTGGTGGAAATGGGGTCCTGTTGATCGGGAGGTGTGTGGCACACCGCAAAACAGAGGAAACAGACTTCTCTTCGACCTCCTACGGTCGAAACGAGGGTCCTATTCATCAGGAGGGGTGTGGCGCAGCGCAAAACGGGACTCCACAGTCTACTGTTCATCCACCATCGACTTCCTCCAGCCTCCACCTGCTACTGTTCATCCACCGTCGACTTCCTCCAGCCTCCACTGACAACTGTACATCCAGCCCTCCACGGGGTCCTGTTCATCGAGCCTCCACCGGCTACTGTTCAACCAGCCCTCCATCGGGTCCTGTTCAACCAGCCCCTCCACCGGGTCCTATTCAACAGCACTCCATGGGCTCCCTCCACCGGCTACTATTCATCCACCCCCACCTCATCGATCGGGGTCCTGTTCATCCAACCCCCATCAGGAACTGTTCATCCAACCCCAACCACGTATGTCTGGAGTCTTTCAACCAACCCCACGTTCACTATTCATCAAGAAGCAACATGTTCGATTTGCTTCATCTAGCAGCAATAGCGAAGGAATCACTCGGGTTCAGTTAAAAACAAGGGAACAATTGGGGTTCAACAACGTAGCTAGTGCAATCGCTCGGGTTCAATTAGAGCCAACGCCACGCTCATGTTCAGTTAGAGCGTAATGCCTCGCAGACACGCGCATACGTGTACGAGAGAAATGGGCAAACCTCCATGCATCGCTCGGCCCCGACCACCCACCGTAACCGGGAAGTGCCCGAAATTTTCCTCGCCCTCGCTTCTACCATGATTTTTTCCGTCATGGACGGCCCAAAGAATGTCATGGAGGTGCGTCTCTGGCCCGCCCATAAAGAAAAGCCCATTTTCTATCATGACTTTTTCTCATAGAAGTAGGAGCCCTCCACATCTATGATGATACAGGGTTTTGTCGTAATTATCGTCATAGAAGTGTCATAAGTACGACAGAATTTTTTTCCGTTCGGCCCAAAATGTCACGGATGTGTCTTTTTTGTAGTGTGTGATATGGACATCTAGGCATTCTTGAGTGGTATTCTACCCTTGCCACATTTTAAACATGGTTACATTTATAATCATGTTGTAGAACTATCACAGTCTTGTGGTTAACACTATGGAAACTATCACAGTCATACGTTTCCAAAAGTTATGTGTTAAACTGTGGTGTATCGTACTTTTCATTGTGGACAAATTGTCCACCACACTTTGTGACGTACCAATCGTCCATCGGAATTGTGGCCTATTTTGGCGAGAAGTTGTTTTTGGATTTATTTTTTGAAATGTTTTGGCAAGAAGAAGTTGTTGAATAGTATTTGTCGTCATCTATCCAACAAGCTTGAGTTTTCTAAATTCGGAGCTCATTTGTCGAAGTTTTAGCAGTTCAGGCTTTATTGTATCATTTTGTTGTGCTTGGGCTATTTTCAAGCTCACGAGTGGTAGTACCAACCTCTGTAGCAGTAGTACCGCTTGCGCTGTACTTCCGCGGTCTAGTGCCGTAGGCATTGCCGCTTATGTTTGGGCTTCTGGACTCGTTTTCACATCGACTGCAGTAGGATGGTAGTTGGGCAAGGTAGTACCATTTTGGACGGTAGTACAGCACATGTCCAGCGATAGTACCACTCTCGCAGTACTTTCGTGACCAACTACCAGCACACTACCGCCTATCTCTTTGCTTTTCTACTCCCTTGCTGCCTCCATGGTGGTAGAGCGATAGCAGCATGCGGCAGTACCGCTTCATGCGATACTGCCATCCTACCCTCCCTCTACTGCCAGTGATTTTCTGTGTCCATAAATACTAAGCTGTAGTATCGCTTGCCAGAATGGTAGACAGCTCCGCCGGAACTACCACACCTGGACTTTTGTTCTCTCAGTGCTACACCTAGAAATACTGCCAAAAGCGGTATTACCACTCCTCTGGGTTGTTGTACCACTTGTGTGTGGGCTGGGGGCATAATGCATCGACTTGTCCCCATCATTAAAATGGGGTCTTCTTCCCCAATAAACTTAATCGTTTGAGCTCGTGTTTTGCCCCCATTGTTTACCTTCTTAGAGCTTTCCATCTCTCAATCCCTCCAATGATTCTTGCTAGTTCTTGAGGGAAAAGAGGGACAAGATCTAGATCTCTTATGGTATTTCCTCGACATATGCAAATGGGTGGCTAATCATGTAGGGGGTTAATAGAATGTTGCCGGGCTCTAGAAGCGGGATAAGGCAAGGCCTCAGACGATGCGGCATCTTACCCAGGTTCGGGGCTCTCCATTGATATAACGCCCCTAATCTTGCTCTGTGGAGTCTCCGTCACCATGATCCAAAGCAAGTACAAGGTTGCTCCTTGAGTTCTTCGGGCTAGAGGATGAAGAAGGCAACTAGCTCTACTTCTCCTTAGCTCTGGGGGGGTGAGATGATCTAAGTGCTGAACTCCTTGCATGGGTGTCCCTGGGGTTTTATATAGGCCTACCCCCCAGGGGTACAATGGTAATCCGTTTGGTCCTGGGACCCGGCCATCTGTGTCTCTGGTCTCCGGCTTCTCCACCGACAGATGGGGCATGCCACCTGGTCGGTCCCGCCGGCTGCCGTGAACTTGGCGACAGGTAGGGCCTGCCACCTGCGGTCCAGGGGGACCGGGCTGCACTGTAGCCTTTCCATCGATGACGATGGCTTGGTCAGGGGCGCATGGCTACAGTGCCACCGCGTGTCGGGCGATCACTGTAGCCACACCCCGTCACCTCTGCTTAATTGTGCATAGACTCCACGGGAGGGGCTACCGCCTGCTAGGAGTTGGCCTCCCCTCGAGGCCACCGGCTCAGGCTCTGCCGTCTTCTGGGGATGCCTGGGCTGGTGGTACCCGCCGCCTGTGGGCCATACCGACAGCCCGTCGTGGGGGCATGGCTCTGCCTGACGTAGGCATCGTCACGGGCCGCATGGTTACAGTGCGGTGCCGGGCGAGGAGTGTCTGCCTGGTACGTCTGCACAATGGCCACGTTCCTTCCGAGATTTGGGGGTGGCAGGTGGCACTGTTGCCATGCCCTGTCATGTCGTAGCAGGTGGGTGTAAACTTTGAGGTGGCGATGGGCCGCCTGTCAGGAGTCGGCCCAAGCCCTCGCCGTCTTTTGAGGAGCGCCACCTTCTAGGAGGAGGCCCATCGGCTCCAACCGGCCATGAAGGCCGGCCTTGCGACCAGTCGGACTGAGGGGCTAGGCTAGCCCCGATGTCTTAAAATCTGTTAAGGTGTGGATGAGGCTACCTAGGGTCTATCCCCCCGTCAGTAGTCCCCAAAACTGGTGACGTTCTACGGATTTGGGCAGCCGGAGAGCCTCAGCAGTTTCCCTCTTTAAGTGGCCTTCCGCCTTCTGCTCCGTCCGGCTTGCAGGAGTCGGGTGCCAGGAGCCGGACGCGGTCGCGGCTGCCTCACGGAATTCAAATAGCCGTGGTGGGGGCCTGGTGGCATGCCGGCTGGGCAACAGGCTCGCCGCCTGCTGCCAGCCCGCCACTGTGTGCCTGCCAACCAGGTTAGCCTGTCAGCTCACGTGCGCGACGGTCCGTCACCGCAGGCCCGGGCTGGCACTACAGGCCCTCGGCGCGCGCGGATCCACCACGGCCGAGGTAGGCGATTGCACTTCCCAGGGCGGTTAATACACGCCTTAAAGGCGCATAAGTCGCAAGATCATGGGGGGAGTGGGTGCAGTTAATCTCACGCTTCCCCATGTCTCGCCCCCTCGGCTCCACCGCCATGGGGCTAGAAGTAGGAGGAGGGGGCGGCAGAACGCACGCGCACCCTCCTCCCTCTTCGCCTCGTCTCTCTGCCACCACTGTGCCTTCTTCCCTCGCCGGAGCGCTGCCATGACTTGCCATCACCGAGCTTCTCTTCGTCGTCGCCGCCTTGTGCCACTGCCAAGCACAGAGCCCATGGCGCTCAGCGGCCGCGCTGGCGACTGGGACAGCTCCACCATCCACGAGGATCACATTCAGTTCCTTCGCGAGATGCGGCGCCTCCCTCACAATTCCAACGTCAAGGTCTTATGGTCGACGAGCACTAGACGGCGACGAGCGCGTCGTCTTATGGTCGCATTTCCTTCACGGCTTCGGCCTTCCAGTGAGCAGGTTCCTCCGCTCGCTTATGGATTTCTACGGAGTGCAGCCCCACCACCTCCTACTTGTTGGCCGCCTTCATGGAGCGCCGGGTGTTGCCTCTTCAAAGTCGGCCTCACATCATTAGCTACATGATTGGGCAACAGGATCCGTCCCGGATGTCCACCAAGGAGATGCCGGTCTCGGAGGTCGTCCGGCTGGTGAACCACATCTCCAACTGTAAGATGTTGGAGTCGAAGTGGCAGTTCAGCAAGCCGCCGTACAGCCGGGCTCATCCGCCGCCTTAAGTTCTTCACTTCTCCTTCTTCTTCTGTTTGCTGGTGCGAGCTCTTCTCGCCACCTGAGCAGTCGGCCATGGTGCACCACCTCCCATGCCAGACGGCCACCTGCGCGCCGGCCCCGGGCAAGCAGTTGCTACCAAACCTGTCGGTAAGCGACATGGGCGACCCCAACTTGGGGGCGGCCGCCATGGAGGAGGACGACGCCACAGGCGGTGGCGGAGAGGAAGCAGGCGGCTTCTCCGGAGGCGGCCTGGGGGAGTGGCCGGACGACGATGCGGAAGACAACGAGCCGCACCATGGCCACCGTACCAACATGGTGGGTGCCAGCTCCTCGGCCGCGCCGACTTCAGCAGCCGGCGCACAGAAGCACCGGGCTGAGGGCGGGCTGTACGGCAGCCGGCCGAAGAAACCGAAGACCTCGACCGCCGCGAGGGCGGCCCAATTCCAGAGGACCTCGAAGCCATGCTCGGTGGTGTCTGCGTAAGTGTTTCTGCTTTCCTTGTCATTGCATTTCAGTTGCTTCTTCTTTGCTTTTTCTTCAATGCTCTTTGCTGCTTGCTTGAACAGGGCTCCACTGTCTCTCTCATGAGCCCCGGCTGCTTCGGTGGTTGGGACGACCAACAGCTCTGCTGTCCCCCGCCGCGTGGACCTGCTTGCCACCCTCCAGGAGGCAACTGAGCGGAACATGTGGGAGGAGGCGGCCAAGGCAGCGCAGGCGGAGGCCGATGTTGCGGCCAAGGCGCAGGGTGAGGTGACGAACAAGGAGCAGGCGGACGCGGCAGTCAGGGCGTAGGAGGCGGAGGCGTCCCACGATCAGGCCTCCGGGCTCGTTGACTCGCAGCACCCGGAACCGCCTGCGCCGGAGGTCCTGGAGCCGGCTGGCCTGGCCGCCGTTGTCCAGTCGGTCGTGTAGAGGGAAGGAGGCGGCCCGGGGCTTAGGGAAGAAGTGGTTCCGCCCACGTCGACTGCAGACACACAGGTCGGCCAGAACGAGGGGCCACAGGTGGCGCCGTCTAACAGCGGATTAACTGCGGGGCCGCTTCCCACGGTTCGCGCTTGTGCACGCCAGCACCCGGCTAAGGCGAGCTCGGCGCCGCGGCTGATGGAGGTTGGAGCGACCAGCTCGGCGGCGCCCAATATAGAGGCCACCAGTGCCAACATAGCGGACTGGGCATCTGGTGGTTGTGGTGGCATCTTGAACGTGTCAGTGCAGGACGTCCAGACCCAGCTTGGCGCCCAAGGCGCCGCCCTCCAGAAATGCATGCAGGAGTTCCTGACGATGTGAGCGGTTGTTCGGGTATGCACTTGTTTTTTGTCTTTGTCTTCTCGAAATCTTCCGTGGGGGCGCGCCAGCGCACCCACTTGGTGTAGCCCCCGAGTTCTGGGTCGGCTGCTGAGCAGGCGGCTCGAAACTTTAAGGTGAGTTCCGAGTGCTGACTTGTTTTCTATTCTTCCTTTATGCTTGCTGCAGGACTACCACAACCTCCGCGCGGCCACCTACAACTCCCATGTCAACGAGCTGGCCAGGTGGGCTAGTGACGTGAATGAGAGCCGAAGTAAGCATCCCACCTTTCTTCTAACGGGGGCGCGTTAGCGCACCCGCTGGGTATAGCCCCTGAGATTCGGGTCGTCTGCTGAGCAGTCGGGCCGGATCTTCCGACAACTACCTGCTTCTTTTTTCTTGTTGATGCTGGTGTCTTCTTTTTATCTTTGCAGAGGTGGCTGCTATAGTGCAGCAGCACTTGGGCGAGGCCGAAACCGAGGTTCGCACCTAGGAGCTAGAGTGCAGCGAGGCGACGCAGGAGTGCGAGCGCCTGACCAAGGAACTGGCAGACCAGGTGGAGCGGCACAAGGTGGAGCTCTAGAAGCTAAAGGACGGCGAGGACCTCCTCAAGGCCGAGTTCGAGACTCATACTTTGATCGACGGTAAGTTATTTTCTTCTTTTTGAGCGGCTGAGAAGGAGAAATTCCAAAACGACGACTACGAGGAGATTGAGGTCATGATCGACGGTAAGTTGTTTTCTTCTTTTTGAGTGGCTACCGACAGTTGTAGCAGCCGGCTTCTGTCTTCTCATACTTTGATCTTCTTTATTCATAGAATACTTCCCGGGCTACTCCGTCACCCGTCACCTAGGCCATCAAGGCACGGTGCACGGTGCGAATGGCGTCGGGCGTGGACATCACGCTCAATGCACCAAGCAGTCTCGGCGAGCAGCTTGTGGCTATCAAGACGTGCTTATAGTCGGCCCACTCGATGATCTACCTCCTGCAACGCGCCGGTGCTCTAGTGTTGGCCGCCCTCTGGCCAGGAGCTCGAATTCCGTGCACCTCCCGCCGGACCGGCGACTGGCTGGAGGTCGCAGTCGGCCGCTTGGAGGCTTGGAAGGGCTCCGCGGCTCAGGAGGGCGCCCGAACTGCCCTGGAGTTTGCCAAGGCGTGGTACCCCAAATTGGACCTGACCCAGAGCTGGCGGAGGTGGGCACTAAGCTCACCCAGCGTGCGGTGGCGCTCACCGATTACACCAACACTGTAGTCTTCATCCCCGACCTGGACGATGACGGCAATGAGGTGACGCCCAACTGGTTTGGGCTAGACCCAACACGCTAGGAAGACACGATGGATGAAATTGCCTCCAGCAATGAGCGCGATGATGACGACGAGTATGAGGAGGACGAAGATGACGTGCCAGAGGATGGAGCGGGCGGCCGGCCTCAGCCCAATCAGGCTTCGACTAGCGAGCCGCGGGTGGCTACACCAACTGCGCCAATGCCGACCAAGCTGAGACCAACCAGCCGGCCACTCCACCATCCAGCACCGTTACCTCTGCCGACCCCTTGGACCGGCTGCCGCTCCTCTGGACTAGGCGGCCAATTTTTATCTTGCCTTTTTATGGTCCTGTAGTCTCTTTTTACAATTCCATTTAATGCGCACAATTCCACCCACTGGGGGTGTAAGTTAAACTTCATGAATGCTGGCCTCAAGCCATTTGCAATGTACATAAGTTTAAATTCTTGTTCGACTTCTTCTTTTGTCTCTTTGGCTTTCTTCTATGTTGTGTTTCCTTGGCCGCCTCCCTACTAGCCGGACAGCCGCTCTACGGTCTGTGGCTGGGTCAGGGATTTGGTCGTTCTTCGGAACAGGCAAGTTACTTGGGCCACGTAGAGTGTGGAAGAAATATGCCCTAGAGGCAATAATAAAGTTATTATTTATTTCCTTATATCATGATAAATGTTTATTATTCATGCTAGAATTGTATTAACCGGAAACATAATACATGTGTGAATACATAGACAAACATAGTGTCACTAGTATGCCTCTACTTGACTAGCTCGTTTATCAAAGATGGTTATGTTTCCTAACCATGGACAAAAGAGTTGTCATTTAATTAACGGGATCACATCATTAGGAGAATGATGTGATTGACTTGACCCATTCCGTTAGCTTAGCACTTGATGGTATAGTATGTTGCTGTTGCTTTCTTCATGACTTATACATGTTCCTGTAACTATGAGATTATGCAACTCCCGTTTACCGGAGGAACACTTTGGGTGCTACCAAACGTCACAACGTAACTCGGTTATTATAAAGGAGTACTACAGGTGTCTCCAAAGGTACATGTTGGGTTGGCGTATTTCGAGATTAGGTTTTGTCACTCCGATTGTCGGAGAGGTATCTCTGGGCCCTCTCGGTAATGCACATCACTATAAGCCTTGCAAGCAATGTAGCTAATGAGTTACGGAATGATGCATTACGTAACGAGTAAAGAGACTTGCCGGTAACGAGATTGAACTAGGTATTGGATACCGACGATCGAATCTCGGGCAAGTAACATACCGATGACAAAGGGAACAACGTATGTTGTTATGCGGTTTGACCGATAAAGGTCTTCATAGAATATGTAGGAGCCAATATGAGCATCCAGGTTCCGCTATTGGTTATTGACCGGAAACGGTTCTCGGTCATGTCTACATAGTTCTCGAACCCGTAGGGTCCGCACGCTTAAGGTTTCGATGACAGTTATATTATGAGTTTATGAGTTTTGATGTACCGAAGGAGTTCGGAGTACCGGATGAGATCGGGGACATGACGAGGAGTCTCGAAATTGTCGAGACGTAAAGATCGATATATTGGACGACTATATTCGGAGTTCGGAAAGGTTCTGAGTGATTCGGGTATTTTTTGGAGTACCGAAGAGTTACGGGAATTCGCCGGGAGTATATGGGCCTTATTGGGCCACACGGGAATAGAGGAGAGAGGCCAAAAGGAAGGGGGCCTGCGCCCCCCCCTCTGGTCCGAATTGGACAAGGGGGGCAGCCCCCTTTTCCTTGTCCCTCTCCTCCTCTTTCCTTCTCCAACAAGGAAAGGAGGAGTCCTACTCCCGGTGGGAGTAGGACTCCCCCCTTGGCGCGCCTCCTCCCTAGGCCGGCCACCTCCCCCCTTGCTCCTTTATGTACGGGGCAGGGGGCACCCCATAGACACAACAACAATAGATCCCTTGGATCTCTTAGTCGTGTGTGGTGCCCCCCTCCACCATAATCCACCTCGATAATATCGTAGCGGTACTTAGGCGAAGCCCTGCGACGGTAGAACATCAAGATCATCACCACGCCGTCGTGCTGACGGAACTCTCCCTCGACACTCGGCTGGAGCGGAGTCCGAGGGATGCCATCAAGCTGAACGTGTGCTAGAACTCGGAGGTGCCGTAGTTTCGGTGCTTGATCGGTCGGGACGTGAAGACGTACGACTACATCAACCGCGTTGTTCTAACGCTTCCGCTTACGGTCTACGAGGGTACGTGGACATCACTGTCCCCTCTCGTTGCTATGCATCACCATGATCTTGCGTGTGCGTAGGAATTTTTTTGAAATTACTACGTTCCCCAACAGTGGCATCCGAGCCTAGGTTTTATGCGTAGATGTTATATGCACGAGTAGAACACAAGTGAGTTGTGGGCGATACAAGTCATACTGCTTACCAGCATGTCATACTTTGGTTCGGCGGTATTGTTGGATGAAGCGGCCCGGACTAACATTACTCGTACGCTTACGCGAGACTGGTTCTACCGACGTGCTTTGCACACAGGTGGCTGGCGGGTGTCAGCTTCTCCAACTTTAGTTGAACCGAGTGTGGCTACGCCCGGTCCTTGCGAAGGTTAAAACAGCACCAACTTGACAAACTATCGTTGTGGTTTTGATGCGTAGGTAAGAACGGTTCTTGCTCAGCCCGTAGCAGCCACGTAAAACTTGCAACAACAAAGTAGAGGACGTCTAACTTGTTTTTGCAGGGCATGTTGTGATGTGATATGGTCAAGACGTGATGAGATATAAGTTGTTGTATGAGATGATCATGTTTTGTTGAAGTTATCGGCAACTGGCAGAAGCCCTATGGTTGTCTCTTTGTTGCATAAGATGCAAGTGCCAAATAATTGCTTTACTCTATTGCTATACGATAGCAATAGTTGCAAGAGAAATAGTTGGCGAGACGACCATGTGACGACACATTGATATAGATCAAGATGATGAAGATCATGGTGTCGTGCCAGTAACGATAGAGATCATGACAGTACTTTGGAGATGGAGATCACAAGCACAAGATGATGATGGCCATATCATATCACTTATATTGATTGCATGTGATGTTTATCTTTTATACATCTTATTTTGCTTAGTTTGACGGTAGCATTTTAAGATGATCTCTCACTAAATTATCAAGAAGTGTTCTCCCTGAGTATGCACCGTTGCGAAAGTTCTTCGTGCTGAGACATCACGTGATGATCGGGTGTGATAGGTTCTATGTTCAAATAGAACGGGTGCAAAACAGTTGCACACGCGGAATACTGAGGTTAAACTTGACGAGCCTAGCATATAACAGATATGGCCTCGGAAGACGGAGACCGAAAGGTCGAGCGTGAATCATATAGTAGATATGATCAACATATTGATGTTCACTGTTGAAACTACTCCATCTCACGTGACGATCGGACATGGTGTAGTTGATATGGATCACGTAATCACTTAGAGGATTAGAGGGATGTCTATCTAAGTGGGAGTTCTTAAGTAATATGATTAATTGAACTTTAATTTATCATGAACTTAGTCCTGGTAGTATTTTGCAAATTATGTTGTAGATCAATAGCTCGCGTTGTTGCTTCCCTACGTTTTATATGTGTTCCTAGAGAAAACTAAGTTGAAAGATGTTAGTAGAAATGATGCGGATTGGATCCATGATCTGAGGTTTATCCTCATTGCTGCACAGAAGAATTATGTCCTTAATGCACCGCTAGGTGACAAACCTATTGCAGGAGGAGATGCAGACGTTATGAACGTTTGGCTAGCTCAATATGATGACTACTTGATAGTTTAGTGCACCATGCTTAACGGCTTAGAATCAGGACTTCAAAGATGTTTTGAACGTCATGGACCACATGAGATGTTCCAGGAATTGAAGTTAATATTTCCAGCAAATACCCGAGTTGAGAGATATGAAGTCTCCAACAAGTTCTATAGCTAAAAGATGGAGGAGAATCGCTCAACTAGTGAGCATGTGCTCAAAATGTCTGGGTACTACAATCGCTTGAATCAAGTGGGAGTTAATCTTCCAGATAAGATAGTGATTGATAGAGTTCTCTAGTCACCATCACCAAGTTAGTAGAACTTTGTGATGAACTACAGTATGCAAGGGATGACGAAAACGATTCCCGAGCTCTTCGTGATGTTGAAGTCGACGAAGGTAGAAATCAAGAAAGAGCATCAAGTGTTGATGGTTGACAAGATCACTAGTTTCAAGAAAAGGGCAAAGGGAAAGAAAGGGAACTTCAAGTAGAATGACAAGCAAGTTGTCAGTCCCGCGAAGAAGCCCAAAGCTGGACCAAAGCCTGAAACTGAGTGATTATACTGCAAAGGAAATGGTCACTAGAAGCGGAAATACCCCAAATATTTGGTGGATAAGAAGGATTGCAAAGTGAACAAGGGTATATTTGATATACAGGTTATTGATGTGTACCTTACTAGTGTTTATGGTAGCCCCTGAGTATTTGATACTTGTTCGGTTGCTAAAAATTAGTAACTCGAAACAGGAGTTACAGAATAAACAAAGACTAGTTGAGGGTGAAGTGACGATGTGTGTTGGAAGTGGTTCCAAGATTGATATCATCATCATCGCACACTCCCTATAATTTCGGGATTAGTGTTAAACCTAAATAAATGTTATTTGGCGTTTGCGTTGAGCATGAATATGATTTGACCATGTTTATTGCAATATGGTTATTCATTTAAAGTCAGAGAATAATTGTTGTTCTGTTTACATGAATAAATCTTCAATGGTCATACACCTAATGAAAATAGTTTGTTGGATCTCGATCGTAGTGATACACATATTCATAATATTGATGCCAAAAGATGCAAAGTTAATAATGATAGTGCAACTTATTTGTGGCACTGCCGTTTGGGTCATATCAGTGTAAAGCGCATGAAGAAACTCCATAAAGATGGATTTTCGGAATCACTTGCTTATGAATCATTTGATGCTTGTGAACCGTGCCTTTTGGGCAAGATGACTAAAACTCCGTTCTCCGGAACAATGGAACGAGCTAGTGACTTATTGGAAATAATACATACCGATGTATGCGGTCCAATGAGTGTTGATGCTCGTGGAGGGTATCGTTATTTTCTGACCTTCACAAGATGATTTGAGCAGATATGAGTATATCTACTTAATGAAGCACAAGTCTGAAACATTTGAAAGGTTCAAATAATTTCAGAGTGAAGTGGAGAATCATCATAACAAGAAATAAAAGTTTCTGCAATTTGATCGCGGAGACAAATATTTGAGTTACGAGTTTGGTCTTCAATTAAAACAATGTGGAATAGTTTCACAAACTCATGCCACTTGGAAGACCACAGCGTAACAGTGTGTCCGAACGTCGTAACTGCACTTCATTGGATATGGTGCGATCTATGATGTCTCTTATCAGTTTACCAGTATCGTTTTGGGGTTATGCATTAGAGACAGCTGCATTCACTTTAAATAGGGCACCATCAAAATCCATTGAGACGACGCCCTGTGAACTGTGGTTTGGCGAGAAACCAAAGTTGTCGTTTCTTAAAGTTTGGGTCTGCGATGCTTATGTGAAAAAGTTTTCACCTGATAAGCTCGAACCCAAATCGGAGAAGTGCGTCTTCATAGAATACCCAAAGGTAACTATTGGGTACACCTTCTATCACAGATCCGAAAGCAAGATTCGTTGCTAAGATGGATCCTTTCTAGAGAAGGAGTTTCTCTCGAAAGAAGTGAGTGGGAGGAAAGTAGAACTTGATAAGGTAATTGTACCTTCTCCCAAATTGGAAAGTAGTTCATCAAAGAAATCAGTTCTAGTGATGCCTACACCGATTAGTGAGGAAGTTAATGATGATGATCATGAAGCTTCAAATCAAGTTACTACCGAACCTCGTAGGTCTTCCAGAATAAGATCCGCACCAAAGTAGTACGGTAATCCCGTTCTAGAAGTCATGTTACTAGACCATGATGAACCTACGAACTATGAGGAAGCGATGATGAGCCCAGATTCCGCGAAATGGCTTGAGGCAATGAAATCTGAGATAGGATCCATGTATGAGAACAAAGTATGGACTTTGATTAACTTGCTCGATGATCAGCAAGCCATGTTAAATAAATGGATCTTCAAGAGGAAGACGGACACTGATAGTAGTGTTACTATCTACAAAGCTCGACTTGTCACAAAAAAGGTTTTTGACAAGTTCAAGGTGTTGACTAGATTGAGATTTTCTCAACTGTAGCGATGCTTAAGTCTGTCTGAATCATGTTAGCAATTGTCACATGTTATGAAATCTGGCAAATGGATGTCAAAACTACATTCTTTAATGGATTTATTAAAGAAGATTTGTATATGATGCAACCAGAAGGTTTTGTTAATCCTAAAGGTACTAACAAAATGTGCGAGCTCCAACGATCCATCAATGGACTGGTGCAAGCATCTCGGAATTGGAATATACGCTTTGATGAGTTGATCAAAGCATATGGTTTTATACAGACTTTTGGAAAGGCATGTATTTACAAGAAAGTGAGTGTGAGCTCTGTAGCATTTTTGATATTATATGCGCAAGACATATTGTTGATTGGAAATGATATAGAATTTCTGGATAGCATAAAAGGATACTTGAATAAAAAGTTTTCCAATGAAAGACCTCGGTGAAGCTGCTTACATATTGAGCATCAAGATCTATTGAGATAGATCAAAACGCTTGATAAGTTTTTCAATAAGTACATACCTTGTCAAGATTTTGAAATAGTTCAAAACGGAACAGTCAAAGAAAGAGTTCTTGCCTGTGTTGCAAAGGTGTAAAATTGAGTAAGACTCAAGACCCGACCACGGCAGAAAATAGAAAGAGAATGAAAGTCATTCCCTATGCATCAGTCATAGGTTCTATAAAAGTATGCCATGCTATGGACCAGACCTATTGTATACTCTGCCTTGGTTTGGCAAGGGAGTATAATAGTGATATAGGAGTAGATCACTAGACATTGGTCAAAATTATCCTTAGTAGAATAAGGATATGTTTCTCGATTATGGAGGTGATAAAAGAGTTCGTCGTAAAGAGTTACATTGATGCAAGCTTTTACACCGATCCAGATGACTCTAAGTCTCAATCTGGATACATATTGAAAGTGGGAGCAATTAGCTAGAGTAGATCCGTGCAAAGCATTGTAGACATAGAATATTTGCAAAATACATACGACTCTGTAATATGATAGACCCGTTGACTAAACTTCTCTCACGAGCAAAACATGATCATACCTTAGTACTCTTTGGGTGTTAATCACGTAGCGATGTGAACTAGATTATTGACTCTAGTAAACCCTTTGGGTGTTGATCACATGACGATGTGAACTATGGGTATTAATCACATACAGATGTGAATATTGGTGTTAAATCACATGATGATGTGAACTAGATTATTGACTCTAGTGCAAGTGGGAGACTAAAGGAAATATGCCCTAGAGGCAATAATAAAGTTATTATTTATTTCCTTATATCATGATAAATGTTTATTATTCATGCTAGAATTGTATTAACCGAAAACATAATACATGTGTGAATACATAGACAAACATAGTGTCACTAGTATGCCTCTACTTGACTAGCTCGTTTATCAAAGATGGTTATGTTTCCTAACCATGGACAAAAGAGTTGTCATTTAATTAACGGGATCACATCATTAGGAGAATGATGTGATTGACTTGACCCATTCCGTTAGCTTAGCACTTGATCGTTTAGTATGTTGCTGTTGCTTTCTTCATGACTTATACATGTTCCTGTAACTATGAGATTATGCAACTCCCGTTTACCGGAGGAACACTTTGGGTGCTACCAAACGTCACAACGTAACTGGGTGATTATAAAGGAGTACTACAGGTGTGTCCAAAGGTACATGTTAGGTTGGCGTATTTCGAGATTAGGTTTTGTCACTCCGATTGTCGGAGAGGTATCTCTGGGCCCTCTCGGTAATGCACATCACTATAAGCCTTGCAAGCAATGTAGCTAATGAGTTAGTTACGAAATGATGCATTACGTAACGAGTAAAGAGACTTGCCGGTAACGAGATTGAACTAGGTATTGGATACCGACGATCGAATCTCGGGCAAGTAACATACCGATGACAAAGGGAACAACGTATGTTGTTATGCGGTTTGACCGATAAAGATCTTCGTAGAATATGTAGGAGCCAATATGAGCATATAGGTTCCGCTATTGGTTATTAACCGTAAACGGTTCTCGGTTATGTCTACATAGTTCTCGAACCCGTAGGGTCCGCACGCTTAAGGTTTCGATGACAGTTATATTATGAGTTTATGAGTTTTGATGTAGCGAAGGAGTTCGGAGTCCCGGATGAGATCGGGGACATGACGAGGAGTCTCGAAATGGTCGAGACATAAAGATCGATATATTGAACGACTATATTCGGAGTTCGGAAAGGTTCCGAGTGATTCGGGTATTTTTTGGAGTACCGGAGAGTTACGGGAATTCGCCGGGAGTATATGGGCCTTATTGGGCCATATGGGAATCGAGGAGAGAGGCCAAAAGGAAGGAGGCGTGCACCCCCACTCTGGTCCGAATTGGACAAGGGGGGCAGCCCCCTTTTCCTTCTCCCTCTCCTCCTCTTTCCCTCTCCAACAAGGAAAGGAGGAGTCCTACTCCCGGTGGGAGTAGGACTCCCCCCTTGGCGCGCCTCCTCCCTAGGCCGGCCGCCTCCCCCTTGCTCCTTTATATAAGGGGGCAGGGGGGCACCCCATAGACACAACACAATAGATCCCTTGGATCTCTTAGCCGTGTGCGGTGCCCCCCTCCACCATAATCCACCTCAATAATATCGTAGCGGTGCTTAGGCGAAGCCCTGCGATGGTAGAACATCAAGATTATCACCACGCCGTCGTGCTGACAGAACTCTCCCTCAACACTCATCTGGATCGGAGGCCGAGGGACGTCAATGAGCTAAACGTGTGCTAGAACTCGGAGGTGTCATAGTTTCGGTGCTTGATCGGTCGGGCCGTGAAGACGTACGACTACATCAACCGCGTTGTTCTAACGCTTCCGCTTACGGTCTACGAGGGTACGTGGACATCACTCTCCCCTCTCGTTGTTATGCATCACCATGATCTTGCGTGTGCGTAGGTTTTTTTTGAAATTACTACGTTCGCCAACAGAGTGTAGCTTGATCGAGCGAGAAGCCAGCCTGCCGGCTGCTGAGCAGCCGGACGAGGGAGGCGGCGAGCCAACCAGGCCTAAGTTAGTGTTCTTCCTTAGTACAATTTCGTGTGGGCGACTGTTCCGGCCTTTCGCTCCCGCCAGTCAGGTAGTCGCACTATGACCTAGGACTTAGAACGGAGAGAGTGCTTTTTGGCGTCGGCACACTACTAGTAGGCTCCGGCTGGTGCTGACTTAAGCCAATGTGGCGAGCCCCCGGGCCGGCTGACCGGAACCCGGACGGGGCAGGAATAGAAAAACTCAAGTCATGGCATAAGCTTAGCTCATATTAGATAAAAAGGTAGCCCCCTAGTGCACTTTGGGGGACCTGAGGTCTTTTACTTAATACAAAAGTTGGTGTGGTACATACGCTCGAATCGACTGTAAAAGGGGCGGAGCAGATTTGCATTCCATGGCCGATCCGTCTCCTCGCCGGCTGTGCATCTCTTGCATGCCCTTGGCTTCTGGGCATCGATGAGGTAGTATGAGTCTTTGCCCAGGTCCTTGCTGATGATGAAGGGGCCTTCGTAAGGTGCTGCGAGCATGTGGTGCCCGGCTAATCGCTGGATCAGGTGGAGCACAAGGTTGCCCTCACAGAAAGAACACGACCTGACCTTCTTAGCGCAGGCTCTTCTGCTAGATGGTGGACCGGCTACATGCTAGCAGTCGGGCCTCTTCCAGCAGATCAACGTCGTCTTCTCGCACCTCTTTGGCCTCCGCCTCCATGTACATGGTGACCCGAGGCGAGTCAAACTTGATATCCGTAGGGATGATGGCCTCGGCACCATACACGAGGAAGAAACATGTGAAGCTAGTTGATCTGTTCGGCATGGTTCGAAGACTCCAGAGGACGGCCGACAGCTCTTCGATCCAGCAGGCGGCCGACCACTCTAGCGGCTCGATCAGGCTGGGCTTGATGCCGGACAAGATGAGGCCATTTGCTTGCTCTACCTGGCCGATTGACTGCGGGTGGGCAACGGACGCTAAGTCCAGTCGGATGCCCTGATTCGCGCAGAAATGGGCCAAGGTGCCTTTGAAAAAGTTGGTGCCATTGTCGGCGATGATGCTGTGAGGAACGCCATATCAAACAGTGATGTCGGCGATGAATGTGACAGCAGTCGGACAATTCAGCTTCTTGATTGGCTTTGCTTCTATCCACTTGGTGAACTTGTCGATGGCAACCAGCAGATCGGTCATGCCGCCGCGTGCCATCTTGAGCAGGCCTACCATATCCAAGCCCCACACGACAAAGGGAAAGGTGATGGGGATAGTCTTGAGGGCGGGAGTCGGTAGGTGTTGCTTGGGGTTGAACCTCTAGCATCCTTTGCATTTCTTGACCAACTTTTTGGCATCGTCCATAGCAGTCAGCCAAAAGAAACCATGCCAGAAAGCTTTGGCCACTACAAAAAAAGACACATCCGTGACATTTTGGGCCTGACAAAAAAAATTGTCATACTTATGACACTTCTGTGACGGTAATTGTGACAAACTTGGTATCATCATAGATGTGGTGAGGTCCTCCTTCTATGACCAAAAATCATGACAGAAAATCGGCTTTTCGTCCTTGGCGGGCCAGAGAAGCAGCTGCATGACATTCTTTGGGCCATCCATGACGGAAAAAACCATGGTAGAAGCGAGGGCGAGGAAAATTTCGGGGAGTTTTCGGTTACGGTGGGTGGTCAGGGGCCGAGCGATGCGTGTTTATGTCATACACGTACGCGCGTGGGTGTGAGGCGTTGGGCTCTAACTGAACCCGAGCGAGGCATTCGCCTAACTAAACCCGAGAAATTGCACTGTAGGCTATGCATTACTGAACCCGAGCGATCGAGCGATTCCTTCGCTACTGCTACTAACTGAAGCCGATCGATGCTGCCTCTGGATGAACAGTGAGTGTTGCTGGGGGGGTTGGATGAATAGTGAGTGTTGCTGGGTGGTTTGGATGAACAGTTACCGGTGCGGGTGGATGAGCAGGACCCCGTGGTGTTGCCTCTTGATGAACAGGACCCCATCGAATGAGCCGGTTGGGGCTGGATGAATAGGACCCTGTGGAGGGCTGGATGAACAGGACGACCCCGTGGAGGGCTGGATGAATAGTAGCCGGTGGAGGGCTGGATGAACAGTAGCCCGTGGAGGGGTGGTTGAACAGGACCCCGTGGTGAGGGCTCGTTGAACAGTAGCCGGTGGAGTACCACGCGGTGGAGGCTGGATGAACAAGAACCCGTGGATGAATAGTCATTGGGGGGGCTGGAGGAGGTCGTCGGTGGATGAACAGTAGCCCGTGGAGGCTGGAGGAGGTCGACGATGGAGATGAACAGTATCCCGAGGAGTCCCATTTTGTGGTACGCCACAACCCTCCCGATGAACAGGAACCCCGTTTCGACTGTAGCGCTCAAACACAAGTCCATTTCCTCCATTTTACGGTATGCCAGACCCCTCCTGATCAACAGGACCCTGTTTCGACCGTAGGAGGTCCAACAGAAGTCCGTTTCCTCCGTTTTGCTGTATGCCATACCTCTCCCGATGAACAAGACCCCGTTTCGAACGTGGTCGATCGAATGCAAGGCCGTTTCCTCCGTTCTGTGGTAAGCCAGGCCTCATCTCCATCGGCTGTTCCGACCAAGCCGGTTGGCGCGCACGTGTTTCGTTGCCTCCCGATGAACACGACGCATTCTGCTGCCTCCCCATGAACACGACGATGACACATTCGGACCCAGCCATGTACACGAGCCCTGGCCGTACGTATGCGTGAGTAGGCGTTCGAGACCCCTCTCGTATGTACATACGTGTTCATATTTACTTTCTTGCACGCTGGCCGCTGTACATACGTGTACTTGTTACGTGCGTGCCTCTAAATCAGCCAGTATGTATGTACACGTTCGCGACCAGAATGACAACGCTACATACGCTTCGACCAGGTGGGTCCCGACTGTTAGGAACTTTCTTGCGTGCGAAGATGTAGCTGGTGGGTCCCAACAGTCAAGGGGGCGAATCATTTTTTTTGCTCGTAATATGGATGCACTTCCTTGCTTGCGAAGATGAAGCTGGTGTGTCCCACCAGTCAGGCGGGCGAATCATTTGTTTGCACGTAATATGGATGCACTTCCTTGCGTGCGAAGATGTAGCTGGTGGGTCCCAGCAGTCAAGGGGGAAATGTTTTTTCACAAAATACGGTGGCCCGTCTGGTAGGTCCCTGCTGTCCAGTGGAGGAATAATTATTTTGCACGTAATAAGGAGGCACTTCCTTGCGGCTGTCGTGGACCCAGCTGTCAGCCTCTCCACGTACCATACTCTTCCGATGGAAGTCATTCCTTGACCACGCCACGCCATGAGCACCAGTGTGGTGGACGACGGTGAGGCCTAGGAAGGGGACGATGCTAAGCCGGGGAAGACGCGGCAGCGGAATCCCGCGCGGAGAGGTGTACGAGGGTTCACTGGTTCGGCTGCGGTGTGAGGCTTCGGATGACTCTCATTTGTTGACCACGTCGACCGCACCGTGTCGAGCGCATCAAGGCCGGTGGACGATGGAGAGGCCCCAGACTGGAATGACCTGGAGATGGGGAAGACGCGGTAGTGGAATCGTAGATGGAGAGGAGTGGGAAACATGATGGGTTCGGGTGCGCGGCAGCACTGCAACCCATGGGAGACAGGAGAAAAAACAGATGTTGAAGAAGGAGCATGGCTGTTGGATTAACATCCAACGGTCCAGCTGCTAGAATCATTTGTCGATTAAGTTGACAAAGCCGTGCGTACACGTCTGCTTAGTAGGCCCACAAGTCAGCCACCAAATCTGCCGGGTCCCAGCTGTCATCGGGAGGAATAGTTTTTTTCACATAACAAGGAGGCACTTCCTTCTGCGCGAAGATACAACCGGTGGGTCCCAGCTGTCATGGGGAGGAAACAGCTTAATAAGGAGGAACTTTCCTTGCGTGCAACCATGGACCTCATGGGTCCTAGCTGTCAGGCTCTCACGTACAGTACTCTTCCGATGACTCTCGTTTGTTGACCACGCCGCACCGAGCGCAGCGAGGCGGTGGACGACTGCAAGGACCCAAACTGGAATGATCCGGAGATGGGGAAGACGCGGCAGTGGAGTCGCAGAAGGAGAGGAGTGGGAAACTTGACTATTTCATGTGCGGGGTGGGCATACACTCGGTAGAGAATAATAGGAGGTGCGCAGTGGAGGGATGGCCTGCCGTCGGCGGGGTAGCGTTTCGCTGCAACACGCGCAAAACAGCACCGCTAGACGCCGGAGGCTGGAGCAGGCGGTCCTGGCAGCGCTAGTGGAAGAAGACGAGAGATTGAAGAAGAATGCCGGCCGTTGGATGTAAAGAAAGTGTTTTGTGCAGTTCACCAAAAGGTCACAATAGCAACAAGTGAAATGGATATCCCTATCTGCACAAAAAGATAGAAAGTAAACAGTTGCTGATCAATAAGAATATGTGAAACCTACACGAAATGAAAAGAAAGCATATTAATTATGTACATGGAAATCACGCAAGGACAATAGAAACTTTAAAACATCAGCAATGCTTCATGTTCCCGGAAGCATTACGATCAACTATGACATTCATCAAATATGGGATTACTTTAATGGAGGCATTGTTTGTTTACTAGATACAGTAAATCAACAGCATCTAAAGAGTTGGTTTAAGGGCATGGGACCATGGGGACACCAGGTCACTCAGCAGCATAAAGAAGCAACTTAGTTATCATACTTGGGAAAACAGCAGGAGTCCCATTTGTTAACAAAATTTAATTGCATCATATCAATGGAGGCATTAGATTAACAATAACACTGGTTAGACATGTCCTTAAGGTAACAGTGTGATCACTTCATTTTACATGCGCCCTTACATGAACAATAGCAAAAGGTTGGTATAAGGACATGCGACAGTGGACGCATCCGCACAATGTACCTACAAGGAGGCATAAAGTGGTGATGCCGAGTTTGTTCATGCTCTGTGAGGGCAGCAAATCTAATCCTGGAGAACTTTTCATATGTGAGGGCAGCAAATCTAATCATGGAAACCTTTTACTTTGCGAGGGCAGCAAATCTAATCCCGGAGACCTTTTACTATGTGAAGGCAGAAAATCTAATCCTAGACATACTCTGTTGACTTGTCCACCAGCCGCCACTTTCTATCCTTTTTTCAACCAATAATAGATATGTTCCTTATCCAGTTTGGACTGAGTTTTCCCATTATTTCCCTTTTCAACCAAGAGACCCGTTGGGAACCTGGTCTCTTCTACTTTCCCCCTTTTATTTGCTCTTTGAATCAAGTCCTAGATTCATGCTATGATTTTCCCCCTTTATTCGTTGTTTGAACCAAGTCCTAGATTCGAATGCATGAAGTAGCTTTACCTCTAATAATACTAAAAATTTAGGTGGATTTGGAAGAGCTGATGGAAGTAGAAAAAGATGCACATGCAGACACGTTGGGAACTGGGGCAGTAGAGCAAGGCAGCTTTCGAAGAACTTGTACCTGAGGTTCGTCGGGGTGTCGGCGGCGGCAGGTCCAATCTACGCACAATACGGCAGGGATGAAGAAGGGTCGGAGGACCTCCCGAGCCTGCGCTATGTCGGAGAGCATGACATGGGCAGAGGATTGGGCCCCGCCGGCAGCTGTGGGTTTCCTCCCTCGGCGGTGATGACCGTGTGAATGATGCACCTTTTAGTCCTCTACACACACCGGCCGAAGGGATACGGCCGGATCTATGAGCAGCGGTAAGTAGAGAGAAAATGTCGCTGTCGCTGTCTTGTTTATATCTAGAGAGGATGAGAGAATGAAGAGAGCAACCATAGTAAAGCAAGCGCCCAGGCCCCTGCGTACTGATACGTCTCCAACGTATCTACTTTTCCAAACACTTTTGCCCTTGTTTTGGTCTCTAACTTGCATGATTTGAATGAAACTAACCCGGACTTACGCTGTTTTCAGCAGAACTGCCATGATGTTGTTTTATGTGTAGAAAAGAAAAGTTCTCAGAATGACCTGCAAATCCACGGAGGCACTTTTTGGAATTAATAAGAATTTCTGGGCGAAAGAAATACAGTAGGGGGCCCAGGGCCTGTCCAGGAGACAGGGACGCCCCCCCTATAGGGCACGCCCCCCTATCTCGTGGGCCCCCTGGACCTCCACCGACCTCAACTCCAACTCTATATCTTCCGTATCGCGGAGAAAAAAATCAGAGAGAAAGTTTCATCGCATTTTACGATACGGAGCCGCCGCCAAGCCCTAATCTCTCTCGGGAGGGTTGATCTGGAGTCCGTTCGGGGCTCCGGAGAGGGGATTCGTCGCCGTCGTCATCATCAACCATCCTCCATCACCAATTTCATGATGCTCACCGCCGTGCGTGAGTAATTCCATCATAGGCTTACTGGACGGTGATGGGTTGGATGAGATTTATCATGTAATCAAGTTAGTTTTGTTAGGGTTTGATCCCTAGTATCTACTATGTTTTGAGATTGACGTTGCTATGACTTTGCTATGCTTAATGCTTGTCACTAAGGCCCGGGTGCCATGATTTCAGATCTGAACCTATTATGTTTTCATGAATATATGTGTGTTCTTGATCCTATCTTGCAAGTCTATGGTCACCTATTATGTGTTATGATCCGACAACCCCGAAGTGACAATAATCGGGATACTTCTCGGTGATGACCGTAGTTTGAGGAGTTCATGTATTCACCACGTGTTAATGCTTTGGTCCGGTTCTCTATTAAAAGGAGGCCTTAATATCACTTAGTTTCCGCTAGGACCCCGCTGCCACTGGAGGGTAGGACAAAAGATGTCATGTAAGTTCTTTTCCATAAGCACGTATGACTATTTACAGAATACATGCCTACTGTAACACCCTCGATGCGACTATATCTCCCACGTGTCGAGGCACGACTTAGAGGCATAATCGCATTGAAGGCATATGTCGCAAGTGAGGTAATCTTCACACAACCCATGTAATACAATAAGGGAAAGAGATACATAGTTGGCTTACACTCGCCACTTCACACAATTACATGAATAAAGCATTACATCATCCAGATACAATCAAGGTCCGACTACGGAACCAAAATAAAAGAAGAACCCCAAATGCGACAAAGGTCCCCGATCGACCCCAACTGGGCTCCACTACTGATCAACTAAAACGAAACAACACAAAGGGCAAGATCTTCTTCGAGCTCCTCCTGAGCTTGGTTGCGTCATCTGCACAGACTCAACGGCACCTGCAAGCTGGGTTTTGGAAGTATCTGTGAGCCACGGGGACTCAGCAATCTCGCACCCGCGAGATCAAGACTATTTAAGCTTATAGGAAGGATGGAGTAATGAGGTGGAGCTGCAGCAAGCGACTAGCCTATATGGTGGCTAACATACGCAAATGAGAGCGAGAAGAGAAGGCAAAGCACGGTCGATAAGAGTATGATCAAGAAGTGATCCTATAGCAACCTACGTCAAGCATAACTCCAACACCGTGTTCACTTCCCGGACTCCGCCGGAAAGAGACCATCACGGTTACACACACGGTTGATGTATTTTAATTAAGGTCAACTTCGGGTTTTCTACAACCGGACATTAACAAATTCCCATCTGCCCATAACCGCGGGCACGGCTTTCGAAAGTTCAAATCCCTGCAGGGGTGTCCCAACTTAGCCCATGACAAGCTCTCACGGTCAACGAAGGAATAGACCTCCACCCGAGACATTCCGATCAGACTCGGTATCCCGGTACAACAAGACATTTCGACAGGGTAAAACTAAACCAGCAACACCGCCCGAATGTGCCGACAAATCCCGAAAGGAGCTGCACATATCTCTTTCTCAGGGCACACTCAGATAGGTCAAGCTACGAGTAGAACCAACCCTCAAGTTTCCCCGAGGTGGCCCCGCAGGCTGCCCAGTTCGGACCAACACTCAGAGGAGCACTGGCCCGGGGGGGTAAAATAATGATGACCCTTGAGTCCGCGAAACCCAAGGGAAAAAGAGGCTAGGTGGCAAATAGTAAAACCAATGTTGGGCATTGCTGGAAGAGCTTTACTTAAGGCGAACTGTCAAGGGGTTCCCATAATAGCCCAACCGCGTAAGGGACGCAAAATCCGGGAACATAACACCGATATGACGGGAACTAGGGCGGCAAGAGTGGAACAAAACACCAGGCATAAGGCCGAGCCTTCCACCCTTTACCAAGTATATAGATGCATTAATTAAGTAAGATATATTGTGATATCGCAACAAGTAAACATGTTCCAACAAGGAACAACATCTCCATGTTCCAACAAGGAACAAACTTCAATCTTCACCTGCAACTAACAACGCTATAAGAGGGGCTGAGCAAAGCGGTAACATAGCCAAACAACGGTTTGCTAGGACATGGTGGGTTAGAGGTTGAACATGGCAATTTGGGTGGCTGACAAGCAAGTGGTAGGCATCGTAGCATTGTCATAGCAAGAGCGAGCAAACTAGCATAGCAAAGATAGTAGTGATTTCGAGGGTATGATCATCTTGCCTGAAATCCCGCAAGGAAGAAGAACGAGTCCATGAAGAAGACAAACGGCCGTAGACGAACGAATCCTCACAACTCCGAAACGAAACCGAAGCTAACGTGAGAAGCAACCCGGAAAGGAACAAACAACATAGTAAACAAACATCACATAAACATGGCATGATGCGCAAACAAGTATGATGCATGTCCGGTTTAATGAGGCATGGCATGGCAAAGTGCACAAACAATCCTACAAATTAAATGGAGCTCAATATGCAACTGCATATTGACGAAACACCACGATAAGTTATTTAGTTTGATCCCGTTTATGTACCCAACAATATTAAATGTTGTTAAACATGGCAAGAGGGTGAAGCAAATGAAAACTACCTATCTAGTCAAGGTTAAATGAGGCCGGAAGCAACAAACAACCATTCCGGAAACTCCCCATATCATTTAGCAATTTAAGGCAAGCAACAATTTCAAACATTTTAAATGTTGTTATCATGATGCGGATGACCTATGCAAGTTTTAAGCAATTTTATGAAAACGATAACATGAACATGTTATAGAGCACTTGTCGCCATGGCGGAAGGAAAAAGGTGCCACGGCGGTGAAACAAAAATGGTGCCACGGCAACATATCGGTTCCGGTAGCTCATAGAGATACCGGTGCAAAAGGAGGCGTGACGTGAGCGAGTCATGCAAGATGGTGGGGTGATCCCGACTTCCGGGTTCCCACGGGATAGTGGCATGGAAACGAGTGACAAACAGACACGATGCAAAAACGGGCATCTCATACAACATGCATTCGGTCCACGAACATCGTCTCGGTGTTATACCTTTGTAGCGTGCAAACGGGACGGTTCTTGTCGTCGAGGGAAGTAGTTGTTCACGGCGACGGTAGAGGTACTCGCGATCTTGGCAACGGTAGTCGTACATGTCCGGAGAGGAACTTGTCGCATCCACGGTATTCGGGCGTAGTGGAAGTAGTTGTTCATGTCCCGTGGATGTTCGGGGTCCACGGGGTCTTCGAGGGTCGACGATAGTGGTACACGTGGTAGATGAACTTGGCGATCCGAAGGGGTACTTGGCAGGTCGTCGAGGTACGCGTTCTTGGTGATCCCGTAGACGCGGTAGAGGTACTTGACGCGTCACCATGTAGTCGAACTTGGCAAGTGATGGTCGTCGTGGTACTTGGCGTCTCACCGTGTAGTTGTACACGGAGTCGAACAGAGGGCCTTGGCGAAACCAGGGTGCATCTTGGCGGTCTCGTCTCAGTCTCCAAACCAAAACGAAGCAAGGCAAAAGACTCGGTGCGGTGGTGGTCGGCAGGTGCATGAAGGGGAAGCAGGAGCAGAGGTGTGGCGGAGCTCGGGACGCCATGGCAGCAGAATCTCGGGGCCGAGGACGAGGTCGAGCAGAAGGCAGGGAGGCGGTGGGCTCCTCCAGGCGCAGATGAAGACGGCGGCGGGCACGAGGAGAAGACAGGGGGCCGCTGAACGAGCTTGAGGGTGACGGAGGGGCGCCGGAGTTGGCCGTCCCGGTGGAGTTGCGGAGGCCGGGCGTGGGGCTGATGGAACGGGACGCGACGGAGGCAAGGAGGCCGACGGGGCTCCGGCCTGGCTCTCTTCTCCGGCGAGGGCGGAGCGCGGGAGCAAGGGGAGGACCCTGGAGGCGGGGCGACGAGCGAGAGGAGGGTTCGGGCGCGGTGGAGAGCTCGGCAGCGGGCCAGCAGCGGCAGCCGCGGGAGGCCGAGGCTGGCAGGGAGCGGGGGCGCTCGAGAAAGGGAGGCATCGCGAGGTGGAGATGGTTTGGCGACGGGGTCGCGCGCGAGGTGAGAGGCGAGAGGGAGATGAGGATCGAGAGGAGGGAGTGGGGTCGAGCGCTGGCGGCGCTCCCTGGCGATGCGGGGCTGCGTGCGATGGGGATCGCTGAACGAAGGTGGCGGCACGAGGGGATGAGGAGGAGGGATCGAGGGGATCGGGCTAGGGTTAGAGGGGGGCGCGGCTGGGCCTGCTTAGATAGTGGGCTACGGCTGGCTGCGGCTGGAGAGGTGGGCTGCGAGGAAGCAGGCCGGCCCGGCCTGGTTTGCTCGTTAGGCTGGGCTCTCTCTCACTGCTAAAAGAAAAGAAAAAACAGAGATGAGAAAGAAAAGAAAAAGAGGTTAGAGGTGGAGCTTGAGCAGGAGGGTATTTTCCCGGACTCATAAAAATGAGCTCGTTCCAAGAAAAATAGAAGGCCATGATTGAAAGATTTAAATTCAAACTCATTTGAATTTAATTCAAATGGGTTTGAACTAGGACTTGATGAAAGGAAGGTCCAAAAATGTTCGGATTTTTGGTGGAGCTCCGGAAAATGATGAAATAATTTATGGGCAAGGTTGGAGACCAAGAAGTGAGATAACAACAGCGTGGAGAATTATTTGCAAGTGTGTTATGGTGATTTCCAAAAATGGAATTTTTACTATAGCTCTCTAAATATCGAGAGGATATGTTTTAAAGAGAATCACCATGTGAATATCCCTCGATTTAAATGGACTGAAGATCCATATGATTTTATTTAGAGAGGTTTTAAAAATTAATGATATGATGACATGATGCAATGCAAAAGATGGCATGATGAATGCACAAACAAAACAAATCACACGACGAAACTCGGAATATCTGGAAGCCTTCTGGAGCGTCGGTCTCGGGGCGTTACACCTACATTACATTGATGAACTGGAGCTAGTTCTATATCAACCTATGTTATAACTATTGCATGAGGAATCGCATCCGGCATAATTATCCATCACTGATCCATTGCCTACGAGCTTTTCATATATTGTTCTTCGCTTATTTACTTTTCCGTTGCTATTGTTACAACTACTACAAAAACCCAAAAACATTTATCTTTACTGTTGCTACTGTTACCATTACTATCATACCACTTTTGCTACTAAACACTTTGCTGCAGATACTAAGTTATCCAGGTGTGGTTGAATTGACAACTCAACTACTAATACTCAAGAATATTCTTTGGCTCCCCTTGTGTTGAATCAATAAATTTGAGTTGAATACTCTACCCTCGAAAGCTGTTGCGGTCCCCTATACTTGTGGGTTATCAAGACTAATTTCTGGCACTGTTGCCGGGGAGCATAGCTCTATTCTCTGAGTCACTTGGGATTTATATCTGTTGATCACTATGAAGAACTTGAAAGACGCTAAGACCAAGGTTTTGCCCTCAACTACGAGGGGTGGTAAGGAACTGCCATCTAGCTCTACACTAGATTCTCCTTCCGTTATTAGTAGGCTTGCGACACCTAAACCTGCTACTGCTATGAATTCTGATATGTCGCATGTTATTGATGATGTCACTTCTGCTATGCATGATGAAACTACTTCTGTGCGTGATACTACCTTGCCATTAGGTGAATTTCTAGATGAACAACTTGCTAGAATTAGGGGGAATGAAAATATTGAAGAACCTATTATTGATGATAGTCATGATGAACGTTCCCCCGATGATTATGTATTACCTGTTGTTCCTAAGGGTTATGTTATAAATGAAGCAGCTATTATGGAAATTCGTGCTTGAAATGATAGAAATGATCTTAAGAAATTATTAGCTAAATGGAAGCAGCAGTCTCTTAATGCTAGAATGAAACCCGATCCTACTTTTGCTACTTCACCTATCTATGTTACTGATAAGGATTATGAATTCTCTGTTGGTCCTGATATTATTGCTTTAGTGGAATCTGATCCTTTTTATGGCCTTGAATCTGAAACTGTTGTGGCACATCTTACCAAGTTGAGTGATATAGCCACCCTGTTTACTCATGATGAGAAGTCTTGGTATTTATACATCCTTAAGATATTTCCGTTCTCATTAAATGGTGATGCTAAGACTTGGTATAATTCTCTTGCTCCTGGTTGTGTGCGTAGTCCCCAAGATATGATTTATTACTTATCTGCTAAATATTTCCCTACTCATAAGCAACAAGTTGCCTTGCGGGAAATATATAATTTTGTGCAAATCAAAGAAGAGAGTCTCCCACAAGCTTGGGGGAGGCTTCTCCGGTTACTTAATGCTTTGCCTGATCATCCTCTTAAGAAAAATGAAATACTTGATATCTTTTATAATGGACTAACCGATGCTTCCAAGGACCACTTGGATAGTTGTGCTGGTTGTGTTTTCAGGGAAAGAACAGTCGACAAAGCTGAAATGTTATTGAATAATATGTTGACTAATGAAAATAATTGGACTCTTCCCGAGCCAGTTCCTGAAGTAATTCCTGAACCAATTGAGCCAACTCCTGAGCCTATTCCTAAACCCACTCCGAAGAAGAGAGGTGTTTTATTTCTCAGTCCTGAAGATATGCAAGAGGCAAAGAAATCAATGAAAGAAAAAGGTATTAAACCTGAAGATGTTAAGAATTTACCACCTATTGAAGAAATACATGGTCTTAATTTACCGCCTAAAGAACCACATTGTCTTGATAACCCGACACAGGTATTAAAGGTAAATTCTATCTATAGATATGATAAAGTTGAAATACCCTCTACTAAATTTCATAGCCCATGCTTGGATGAATTTGATGACTTTATGGCTAGACAAGAAAGTTTTAATGCTTATGTTGGTAGAGAGTTAAAGAATAATGCTTTCTAGATAGGACGTGTAGGTGATAATCTGGCTAGAGTTAAAGCTGAACTTCACCGCGTTAGCAAATATGCTTCTATGGTTGCTACTCAAGCTGAGAAAGTACTCAAAGCTCAAAATGATTTGCTTGATGAGTTGAATAATAAAAATGACTTTGCCGTTAGAGTGGCTACTAGAACGGGTAGAATGACTCAGGAACCTTTTTATCCTGAAGGCCACCCTAAAAGAATTGAACAAGATTCCCAGAATAATAATCTAGATGTTCCTAGTTCTTCTAAGAAGAAGAAAAAGAAGAATGGTAGGACTTTGCGAACTTCTAGTGAACCTAATGTAGAAACACTTGAGAATCCCAATAATACTTCTATCTCTGAAGCTGAAACACAATCCGGAGATGAACATGAACCTGATGATAATGCTAATAATGATGTTCATGTAGATGCTCAACCTAGTAATAACAATGATGTAGAGATTGAACCTGCTGTTGATCTTGATAACCCACAATCAAAGAATCAACGTTATGATAAGAGATATTTTGTTGCTAGGAAGTACGGTAAAGAATGAGAACCATGGGTTTAGAAACCCATGCCCTTTCCTCCTAAACCATCCAAGTCAAAGGATGATGAGGATTTTGAGCGCTTTGCTGAAATGATTAGACCTATTTTCTTACGTATGCGCTTAACTGATATGCTTAAAGTAAATCCTTATGCTAAGAATATGAAGGATATCATCACAAATAAAAGAAAGATACCGGAAGCTGAAATTTCCACCATGCTTGCTAATTACACTTTTAAGGGTGGAATACCAAAGAAACTTGGAGATTCGGGTGTGCCAACTATACCATGCTCCATTAAAAGAAATTATGTTAGAACTGCTTTATGTGATCTTCGAGCCGGTGTTAGTGTTATGCCTCTCTCTTTATATCGTAGACTTGAATTGAATAAGTTGACACCTACTGAAATATCTTTGCAAATGGCTAATAAATCAACTGCTATACATGTCGGTATTTGTGAGGATGTGCCTGTTGTGGTAGCAAATGTCACTATCTTAACGGACTTTGTTATTCTTGATATTCCTGAGAATGATAGTATGTCTATTATCCTTGGTAGACCTTTTCTTAATACTGCAGGGGCTGTTATTGATTGCAACAAAGGCAATGTCACTTTTCATGTTAATGGCAATGAGCATACGGTACACTTTCCGAGGAAACGATCTCATGTTCATAGCATCAATTCTATTGAAAAAGTTCCAACTATTATTTTTGGAGGTTTTGGATTTCCCCTACCTACTGTCAAGAAAAAGTATGATATTCTTATTTTTGGGGATTTTCATATCCCCGTTGAGGTAAATTAGTGTTATTCGCAATTTCTCCGGTTCTGTGTTATTCGGAATGAGTTTGTTAACAAGACTTGATCAACCTTGTTAGTGGGTTCATTTTGATGACCACGAGATGGATGAAACTAGAAGGCACAACCTTTTGTACCCTCTTTTTACTTTCTGGTTTTTAGAATAAATAAAGCAAAAATAGTATTATCCGTTTATTTTCTGAATTATCCGTGCATTAAAAAAAATAGTCCGAAAATAAAAGTGCTCCAAATGCCCTGCAAATTTATTATGATTTTTTCTGGAATATTTGAGGATTTTAGGCACTGAAAACACTGCAGGAGGGGCAAGCACCAGCCCACGAGAGAGGAGGGCGCCCCCCCTGTAGGGCGCGCCCCCCTGTCTCGTGGGCCCCTGGGGGCTCCCCTCCACTTATGCGAGCACCCACACACTTCATCTTCTACCCAAAAAAATCCCCATCCAGCTCAAGCACGAGTTCTAGCTCGTTTTGCTGCGATTTTCGATCTCTTAGCTCAAAGCTCCATTCACAAAACTGCTTTGGGAGATTGTTGCTTGGTATGTGACTCCTCCATTGGTCCAATTAGTTTTTGTTCTAGTGCTTTATTCATTGCAAATTTTTGCTGCTTAGGTGACCATGTTCTTGAGCTTGCATGTTAAATTTTTGAGGTTTCAAGTAATTCTAATGCATGATGGGCTCTAGGCACTTGTAGGAGTAGTTGCTATCAATCTTGTTTGGTTTTATGCACTTTTATTTTGAAGTTACTAAAATTTTAGAAATTTTCAGAAAAAGAAATATGCTTAGGAGAATGTACCAAGGTGGTTCCTCGGCAAACAAAGGGCCAAGGATTGCTATATGTGAGCAAGACGTTGAATTGCCGAGGGATGCATATGTACGGGCTTGTGAGTGGCCATCCGATGATTTTATGGTGGAAGCAGGCTTCAAGGAGGAATTTGACGCGTATGTGCGTAATGCTGAGCTGGAGGACTTCTTACAAGATATGTGTCATCAGTACTATCAATTGACTGATTCCTTTGTGCGGAGGTTTAAATATAATTGTACGCGTAATTCTCCTAGTGTCCAATTTGATATTTAGGATACATCTTACACCATGGACTTAGAGGATTTTACAACTTCTTGCAAACTCCCACAGTGGGGTAATATTAATGATCCTCACAAATCTGAATTTAGAGATTTTCTTGCTAGTATTACTGTGGGAGAATCTAGGGACATAGCACAAGCTACGATAGGGAGCATTCATTTTCCTGCTATACATTATTTTGCTCTCTTTATTGGTAGATTATTAACGGTAAGGATGAAGCATGTCACATGTGTGTACGTGATCTAAGTATCCTCAAGAGTTCGGTGTTCGGTTTTAAAGGTTATAACTTGGGGGCAATAGTTGCACGTAGGTTGCAGAATAATAGTAGAAAGGGAAATTTCTTTGGAGGAATTTCTGTGTGGCTAATTTTCTTGGTATAGCCCACGAGAAGGAGATATGATAATACCTCCTGTTTATTTGGATAAATAAGCTATGTTTATTCATCATTTTCTTGAGAGGAATGAACAATTCCTCCATTATCGACTAATCTATGACAAACGCAACGTCGTCCCTGTTACTCTTCCTGCTCCCTACCTTTTTGATTATCAGGCAAAAGGAAGATATGTTGTCACCAGAGAGGAAGCAGCTGAGTACGACACGGGAGTGGAGGCAGCTCGCCAGCACGCTGTAGCTCAGGAGGCGGTTGCCGCTGCATCTCAGCACAACCCCCGTTTCCCTTATGGATATCAGCCAGGTGATCCTTGATATTAAACCAACTTAGGCCAAAAGCCTAAGCTTGGGGGAGTACGTATTTCTCACCGTCTTTACATTCATGTTCACACACTAGTCGTCGGTGCTCATAGTCTTTCATTGTATTATCCATGCTAGTTTAAATTCCTTTTTCTAGTTTTCTTCTTGTGTGTTTGATAAACCTTGAGAAAAACAAAAAAAATTAGTTAGTTTAGTTTCCTTGCCTATAGTAGGAATTAAAATGAAAACCAAAAAAGATTTATCGTTCTTCTTTTACTTGTTGGGAGCTTTCCCATGTAAATAGTTTTATTTTCTTTTCTTTCCTTTGGGGGTCGAGAAGACCATATTGAGAATGCTTAGTGTCTCTTATATGCATGATTGTTTATTTAATTTAGAGCCCATATTACTTGTCTTCTCTCTTGAGTTGAATGCTTGCAGATTCCAGCTTAGTCCAATGCACGTACACTCTTATTATTATACACATCGTTCGGTCGTGCGTGTGAAAGGCAATAATGACGATATATGATGGACTTATTGGGATGAGAACAGCTGGTATGAACTCGACCTCTCTTGTTTTTGTAAATATGATGAGTTCATCGTTCCTGAGTCAACTATTATGAAGTAAACATATTTGTAATGACATTTAGAGATTATAGTTACTTGTGCCATGCTTGATTAGCTATGAGTTATAATGGTTTACCTTGCGTGCCAACATGCTATTAGAATGATTATGATGTGGTATGATGGGATGGTATCCTCCTTTGAATGAATCGAGTGACTCGACTTGGCACATGTTCACACATGTAGTTGAATCAAATCAACATAGCCTTCACGATATTTATGTTCATGGTGGATTATATCCTACTCATGCTTATACTCAGTGTGAATTAATTTTAATGCATGCTTACGACTGTTGTCGCTCTCTCAGTTGGTCACTTCCCAGTCTTTTGCTAGCCTTCACCTGTACTAAGCGGGAATACTGCTTGTGCATCCAAACTCCTTAAACCCCAAAGTTGTTCCATATGAGTCCAATATACCTACCTATACGCGGTATCTACCTGCCGCTCCAAGTAAATTTGTATGTGCCAAACTCCAAACCTTCAAATGAAATTCTGTTTTGTATGCTCGAGCAGCTCATGTTACAACTAGGGCTGCCTATACCTTCCATTCTAGGTGGGTTATTCTCAAGAGGAGTGGACTTCGCTCCTCATTCACGAGAAAGGGCCGGTAACCGGGATTCCCAGTCCCATGATCCAAAAGATCAAAGCAAATCAAAATATTTAAACAAAACTCCCCCAGGGTTGTTGCATGTTGGAGGCACTCATTGTTTCGAGCAAGCCATGGATTGATGCTTGTTGGTGGTTGGGGGAGTATAAACCTTTACCATTCTGTTTGGGAACTACCTATAATGCATGTAGTATGGAAGATACAACCATCTCATAGGTGTTTCGTTGATAGCGAAAGTATGCCGCTCAAAATGTTATTCAATCTCTATTTTAAAATCGAGCTCTGGCACCTCTACAAATCCCTGCTTCCCTCTGCGAAGGGCCTATCTATTTACTTTTATGTTGAGTCATCATCTTCTTATTAAAAGCACCCAATGGAGAGCACACTGTCATTTGCATTCATTATTATTGGTTCATATTGTGTATGACTTGACTGGATCTCTTTTACCATGAATTACAATGTTTAGTCAGTCCTTGATCTTTAAAGGTGCTCTGCATTTATGTTTTGCGGTCTCAGAAAGGGCTAGCGAGATACCATTTTGTTATATCATGTTATGATTGTTTTGAGAAAGTGTTGTCATCAGAGTTTTATTATTATTGCTCGCTAGCTGATTATGCTATTGATATGATTAATTTTGAGACCCAAGTGTTATTGTGAGTATGGTTAGTTCATAATATTTGTTGAAAGTTGAATGCTGGCTTTTCATGTTTACAAAAATAAGAGCAAACAGAGTTCGTAAAAGTTTTTCTTTATTACTTTCAGTTTATCAACTGAATTGCTTGAGGACAAGCAAAGGTTTAATCTTGGGGGAGTTGATACGTCTCCAACATATCTACTTTTTCAAACACTTTTGCCCTTGTTTTGGACTCTAACTTGCATGATTTGAATGAAACTAACACAGACTGACGCTGTTTTCAGCAGAACTGCCATGATGTTGTTTTATGTGTAGAAAAGAAAAGTTCTCGGAGTGACCTGCAAATCCATGGAGGCACTTTTTGGAATTAATAAGAATTTCTGCGCGAAAGAAATACACCAGGGGGCCCAGGGCCTGTCCACGAGATAGGGGGCGCCCCCCTGTAGGGCGCGCCCCCTATCTCGTGGGCCCCCTGGACCTCCACCGACCTCAAATCCAACTCTATATCTTCCGTATCGTGGAGAAAAAAATCAGAGAGAAACATTCATCGCGTTTTCCAATATGGAGCCGCCGCCAAGACCTAATCTCTCTCGGGAGGGCTGATCTGGAGTCCGTTCGGGGCTCCGGAGAGGGGGGTTCGTCGCCATCGTCATCATCAACCATCCTCCATCACCAATTTCATGATGCTCACCGCCGTGCGTGAGTAATTCAATCGTAGGCTTGCTAGACGGTGATGGGTTGGATGAGATTTATCATGTAATCAAGTTAGTTTTGTTATGGTTTGATCCCTAGTATCCACTATGTTCTGAGATTGATGTTGCTATGACTTTGCTATGCTTAATGCTTTTCACTAGGGCCCGAGTGCCATGATTTCAGATCTGAACCTATTATGTTTTCATGAATATATGTGTGTTCTTGATCCTATCTTGCAAGTCTATAGTCACCTATTATGTGTTATGATCCGACAACCCTGAAGTGACAATAATCGGCATACTTCTCGGTGATGACCGTAGTTTGAGGAGTTCATGTATTCACCACGTGTAAATGCTTTGGTTCGGTTCTCTATTAAAAGGAGGCCTTAATATCCCGTAGTTTCCCCTAGGACCCCGCTGCCACGGGAGGGTAGGACAAAAGATGTCTTGCAAGTTCTTTTCCATAAGCATATATGACTATTTACGGAATACATGCCTACATTACATTGATGAACTGGAGCTAGTTCTATATCACCCTATGTTATAACTATTGCATGAGGAATCGCATCCGACATAATTATCCATCATTGATCCATTGCCTACGAGCTTTTCATATATTGTTCTTTGCTTATTTACTTTTCCGTTGCTACTGTTACAACTACTACAAAAACCCAAAAATATTTATCTTTACTGTTGCTACTGTTACCATTACTATCATACCAGTTTTGCTACTAAACACTTTGCTGCAGATACTAAGTTATCCAGGTGTGGTTGAATTGACAACTCAACTGCTAATACTCAAGAATATTCTTTGGCTCCCCTTGTGTCAAATGAATAAATTTGGGTTGAATACTCTACCCTCGAAAGTTGTTGCAATCCCCTATACTTGTGCGTTATCACGTACATATATAGTGGAGTGATTATCTTTTTCTCTCCACAAAAAGCGTTTCAATTTGTGTACGTGGCATTAAGTAAAAGAAACTCTCTATTTAAGATGACTAACTGCACGACTCCAGCTTACTCGGGTTCACTGTATATGTTCAGTTGTGCTCCCCAACCCTCCATTCATTGAACAACCCCACGGGTGAATAAACATAAAGTAAGTATTTATATAGAACGTACAAGCTCGAACTATTTTCGCGTAGTTAAAAGTTGAGGGCGGGGCTTTTCCTGGGCAGTACACGCGATAGTTTTTGGGTAGGCAGTTTGACAGAGAGGCGAGGAAGTTGAGGGAGTGGCTGATTCAAACTTATTACTGGAAAGGTCGGGCTATGCAATTTTGACAGCGCGTTACTGCTGGAAAGACTTGTGATATGACTACTCACTACAGTCATGAATTATACTGATGTTCAAAAAATATTTACTTGCGCTACGACTGGGGTGATGCCCCCCTTCCGTTCCGCACTCTAATCTGGTGCATGACACATTGACCTGGTGCTGGCTCTCCCACATGTCGGCAAAGTACGTAGTAAGAAGGAGCAAAGAATGATGCGTATATACTACTACTACTACTCAGGTTGGAGGAGTGCGAATGACGGCAGCCCAGTGAACCAACAGTGCGAACCACGGTAGCCCAGTGAACTAGCAGTAGAAAATAATGTGGTGATATGGCCATAAAAACAATGTTTTACGGTCTAGACTATAGCATGTACAGTACTACTCCTCTTTGTTTGGATCCCTGAGTTAGAGCTAGTTTGGGTCTAAGTAGCCTCAAATTATCGAAACACGAGGGGTTAGTTTGAGCTAGTTTGCTCTAACCCAGATAAAAAAACTAGGCCTGTGGAGAGGTTCTAATTGGGTTAGTTATCCTCAGGCCCACTGAAAGAGAACTAAAAAAATCTCCCCTGCCTGCACTAGATCGCTCCCTCCCCCCCTCCCCGCCCTCGCACAACTCCTCTCTAGTCCCCATCGGGCCGCCCGCCCAAGCGCCGCTATCGGCGTCCTGGATTTTGGGGTATCCAGCCCTGCCTGCCTGTGGCCCACCACATGGCTCCATCGACGGCCTGGTACGGCCCAGCTTCAGCATCAATAACTCAAGACCCTCGCGAGGGGCCAAGCCTCGCGAGGCGGGCAACGCCAAGACCCCCGAGGGGATCGGCCTCCTCAGGCTGGCCCCCGAGGGGCGGAGAGTTCTATGCAAGGTTCACCCCATGAGGCTCAGCTGACGTGAGCCATGACGACCAAGGCCAGGCGGGCGTAGAGCGCAGGTTTCCTCTTCGGTGCAAAGGAGGCAAGCCACAGGCGCGGAGTCCCGAGGAATCAACAAAAGGTTTCCATTCTGGTGCAATGAGACCAAGACCGCCAGGACGGAAGGACGGAGGTCATCGACGAGCCCACCGCGGCGTCACGACCAGAAGCTTTTCGCAGGTGAAGACTAATTTTGTCAGGATAAGCCGTACTACTTTCCCCCCTTCAAATCCGGCCGTTGTGGGATCCCTTCCCGCCAACATTTGGGAAGAGGACCAGGGCCTCTATAAATAGGACTTAGCCACCACCATAGGAGGGGGACACACGGGACGAAACAAGACAAGTCGAGCTAGCTCGCACCACACTACCTCAAGAACACCTCGCCTCCTGCGGCTAGTTCATCCACTCTACTAGCTCATCCTCAGCCCTTCGAGGCAATCCACCAAAATGCTGGAGTGGGGTATTACAGCACAAGGTGGCCTGAACCAGGATAAACTGATGTCTCTCTTTGTCTCTTTGAGCTTGACGCGCTAGGCTTAGGAGGATCGCAAGTAGGCAGGGTGGGTAGGTTGAGATCTCTGCGTGCACCCCAGATTTCAAACCTCCCAAGGGTTTGCGGATCCCATAATCCGACATTTGGCGCGCCAGGTAGGGGTGCGTCGGATCTTCTCTTCTGTCGATCGATCCACCACCACTCAGACACCTCCATGGCTGACGCGCGTCGGGCCCGTGCTAAGCGTCGGGCCGCAGTAGCCGTCCGCGTCGCTCAGACGGCTCCGGCGGGTGATGGTTGTGCCCGTCGCGCTCCATCTCCGGCGGCCAACACCGCCACGGGCCCTGCCGGCCACAAGCAGCAAGCTTCATTGCTGCACCCGTCGGTGCACCGTGTCGGGCGCACCGCTACTTTGTCACTGACCCCAGCAGCTTCATCATTCCACGTGCGTCGCGCCCAGGCGGACGCGCAGGCCGCTCTGCTCCTAGCGTGGGAGCTCCTTCGCTACCGCCTAGTAGGTGACCTCTATGAGGACTGGCTCGAGCAGATCGCTGAGCTCGTCAGCGTCGCGCACGGGGGCTCCACCGAGCCGGCTCGCTCGCTCCCTCAGCAACCACCTGAAGTGGGTAACATGGCGCATGGGGCCCCTACACCACCTTCAGCCCAGGGCACCATCATCGAGACAAGGCATGTGGCTCCATGCTGCGACCCGCCTCGCCCTGCACCGGCTCGGGATGACGTGAGCTGCCAGGTGGTGCAGCATCCCCACGGAAAAGCACGCATGCTTCCAGCACCACAGCACCAGGCCCGCGTACCGCCACAAGAGGTGGCGGTGCGCGTGCACCAGGACCAGTTTCCACCCCCTCGAAGACCTCCGGTGGCCACGGCAGGATGCCGGGCATTCACTCCGAAGCTCCGCGACATCATCTGGCCAAGCAAGTTCAAGCCAGACCTACCTCCTCACTATGACGGCACCGCCGAGTTCCTGCAGCTCTACGAGCTGAGCATCGAGGCGGCCAGCAGCGACGAGAAGATCATGGCGAACTGGTTCCCGATGGCCCTCAACGTTGGCGAGCATTCTTGGCTCCTAAACCTGACCGAGGGGTCAGTTTCTTCCTGGGAGGAGATGCGCAGCCGCTTCATCACCAAGGCACTCGCGACCGTCCACCGGCTGCAGGTGACCTGCATCACATCAAGCAGCAACCTGGAGAGACCCTGTAAAAGTATATCCAGCACTTCAACAACGTTCGCCTCGAGATCCCCAAGGTGTCGGACGAGGCCATCATCTCCGTGTTCCCTAATGGCGTCCGCGATGTCAAGATGAAGGAGGAGCTCGCCATCCACGAGGATCTCTGCACCGCTCTAGATGTGTTCAACATGGCGAACAAGTGCGCAAGGGCCGAGGAGGGACGCGTCTCCCTCCTCGAGCTCCCAGATGCTGATCCAGAAGACAAGAACACCAAGACCGAGGACATGAAGCACAAGGGGCCAGCCGTGCTTGCGGCCGACCCAGAAACGAAGTGCGGCTGCGACCACCCCGAGTCATCCAAGAGCAACCGGCCATTCTGCGTCTTCCGCAATGTTCACAGCCACAACACCAATGACTGTCAGGAGCTCAGGGCCCTCCGTGACGGGTGCCTCGGTGGACGCCCCGAGCGCAATGATTGAGGCTACGGTCGTGGAGGCGGCCGAGGTGGACGACGTTGGGACGGACGCGACCATCGTCAGTAGTGGCGCGACCAGCCTCGTGAGGACTGCTGGCAGGGCCAGCCTCGCGAGGGCAACTGGAGGGAGCAGCCTTGTGAGGAGCGCCCTCAAGGCAACGCATCTTTTCCTCCACTACCTCCACCGCCAAGAAGGAATGAAGATCACCACCAGGACGAGGGGGGTGGGGGCTTCTAGGAGCCTCAGGCCGTTGCCTGCATATTGGATGGCTCATAGGCCCCAGCTTCCCACCGCATCTTCAAGCAGTTCGCGCGCGAGGTGAATGCAGTGCTCCCCAAGCCCAAAGCAACTCGCCCTCTCAGGTAGACCAAGTGCGCCATCACCTTCAACTCTTCAGACCAGCTCAAGTGCGCAGCCACCACAGGCGCGCTCCCCATGCTCTGTTCCCCCATCATCAGCAACGTGGTCGTCACCAAGACTCTCATAGATGGTGGGGCGGGGCTCAATGTTTTGTCTATTCAGACGTTCGACAGGCTCCAAGTGCCATACTACCATCTTCACCCCACCAAGCAATTTTCAGGAGTTACTGATGGTTCTACACACCCGATAGGGAAGGTCCGCCTCCCTGTCACCTTCGGCGAGCATAACAACTACCACACTGGGCTCATCGACTTTGACGTCGCTGACATCCGCCTGCCCTACAATGCCATCCTAGGGTACCTAGCACTGGCCAAGTTCATGGCGGCCACGCACGACAGCTACAACATCCTCAAGATGCCAGGAAGCAGCGGCATCATCACGGTCGCGTGTCAAGAGAAGGATGCGGTGTGCTCCCTCGAGCGTACCTTCCAGGCTGCAGAAGTCTAGAACCCTAAGGACGAAGACGGCAACCCTCCCTCCTGAGGCCGCCCCCAAGACGAAGAAGCTGCAGCTGGGACAGGGGTCTCGTAAAGGAGCATCACTCGAGGACGCAGCGCTGAGCCTCGCGTCTTCGGATGCGGCACCTTCACCCATCGCATAGGAAGGCGTGCCCGACATCCCCTCTCAGGATAAGCTCAGGGGCTCTCCTGTGGAGGTCCTCAAACCTAGCCAGGTTCACGAGGGAGGCGCTTGGGCACTAAGTGGAGGCACTCTTCAGAGCATGCTTCCCATGAGAAGACAGCAGGCGTGAGGAACCAGGCGTTCATGAGTTCATCGGCAAGGCAATCAAGGAGATCTAAGAAGGATGGGTTCTGCAAGGCGATCGTCGCCTGCTGCACGGTGCAGCTCACTGCCCTGGCGAGGGTAACGAGTTTCACATCTACATCAACGTCCCCGGGTTCAACAGGGTCGTGTCTCGCCAGCTCATCTGGCCGTCTCATGTCGACCGATGCGAGGGTCCGTCTCACAGCTACGTCTGCATGCCCTTCGGCCTGTCGGGCGTGGCTGAGGTGTTCCAGCGCTGCATGAGGGACGCCCAGACGGCTTGCGAGGCCAGGCATCATGCAATCCTGGCGGAGATGCAGGAGCACCTCCAGGAGCCTCTAGGTCCCTCTTAGCCTCCTGAGGCTCGGCGCCAGAGCGGCTCGTGAGGAACGACTCAAGCTACGCGTGTTTTTTGGCTACTTCAACACCTCTTCAGCGACGGTACTAGGTGATATATCTCTAGTTCGCTCAGTTTGGGGCGCCCATCAGGCTGCATTATCCCCAGGCCGTGTGCATCCGTCCCTACAGCATGTACCCCTTCTACATCTATCAGAGCCCATTACAATCCTTTGCAAGCTACTTTTGAGCTATTAACTGCCTTATCGGCGCTTCGTCGCTATGTACGTCTCGCGCCCTTGCAAGCCCTCCCACGACCGCCTCATGATTAAGGACTGGCACGGCATCTGTGCTCGGGTCCGTCCCTGCAACGTCACTAAATCCAAGTGGCTGAGCTCTGGCTCGCGGGCCAGTCCCTGTGTATGTCACCTCCCATGTCCCTTGGTGCCTTGTTCTCGCATGAGCTAATCGTGGGTGGATGAGTGAGGGCGCGCGACCTGGTGGCCCCGTGGCCACGGGAACCACGTGCCTGTTGTTTTTCTTCAGGAACTTTGCATGAGAAGACTGGGCACGGCGTCTGTGCTCGGGTTCGTCCCAAAAGCATCGATAAACCCAACGACTGAGCTCTGTCTGGCGGGCCGGTCCCGTTCACGTCACCTCCTAGGGTCATTGGTGTCTGGCCTTCTCATGCAGTAACCTCAGGAGACTCATTTGGCGCACGATGCCTAACCATCTCGCAGGAGTAATTCAAGCAACCCCCGTCAAGACCAGGTGCAACCCACCTTGAGGTAGGGCCCCGTGAGTACCGCGCTGGCTCACGAGTGCCTATACACACCTCTTCCAGCCCTACCATGCAAGCAACGTGTCATGGCAGGGCTGTACACGCCCCGGGGGCTCTCCTCAGAGGGAGCCCCCTCCCACGCACCAGTGGAAGCACCATGCACCGCGCTTGCCAGCAACACTGTCGAGGAGTGGCTATGCATGTGCAAGAGCGGAAGCGCTATGCTCCGCGCTGGTGATAAACAACTGGAGGTGGCCTCACGGCCGTATTAACCTCAGGGAGCCTCCGGGCTCAATGGCTAGCCTCACCGTGCTGCTCTCCCTCGGGAGGGTAGCACGAGGCGGCTGGACATGGGGGCTACACTCAAGTCCTGCCTGGTGAGGGAGTCCTGGATAAGGGGGTATCCAGACAGTCGGACTATATACTTTGGCCAGACTATTGGACTATGAAGATACAAGATTGAAGACTTCCTCCCGTGTCCGGACGGGACTCTCCTTGTCGTGGAACGCAAGCTTGGCGATTTGGATGTAGATCTCCTTCTCTATAACCGACTCTGTGTAACCCTAGCCCCCTCTGGTGTCTATATAAACTGGAGGGTTTAGTCCGTAGGACACAACAACAACAACAATCATACCATAGGCTAGCTTCTAGGGTTTAGCCTCTATGATCTCGTGGTAGATCAACTCTTGTACTACTCATATCATCAAGATCAATCAAGCAGGAAGTAGGGTATTACCTCCATCGAGAGGGCCCAAACCTGGGTAAACATCGTGTCCCTAGTCTCCTGTTACCATTAGCCTTAGACGCACAGTTCGGGACCCCCAACCCGAGATCCGCCGGTTTTGACACTGACATTGGTGCTTTCATTGAGAGCTCCTCTGTGTCGTCGCTGTAAGGCTCGATGGCTCGCCTCGTTGTCAGGGAGAACATCACCTCTGGAGGAGCACTGGCCCAAGGCCAAACTCTCCGTCTGGGCTGCTTCGTCAGGACCGCCCGATCGGCTGTCACGTCGACGATGACTTCTCAGGTCATCGAAAACAGCCTCCACGTTAGTTCGGAACTCGCAGAACAGATGGGTCCAATGGAACTCTCTTCCCTTAATGACCTCTTGGATCGCATCGCCGCCCTGGGAGTCGCTACAGACTAAGATCAGATCGGGCTTAAACCTGACCAAATGGAGATTTATTCTCTAGTGGTCACCCACAAGATCCCGGTGGTGGAGGAGCATGATACGAATTCTCCTTCTATTTTGAGGACGAACTGTGTCCGGATTTCTGAGCTCTCTGGGCCGGACACCCGCTCACGGGAGGACATGACCCAAACTCCAAACTTAGGATCGGGCGACGGGTCGAACAAATCGGGCAACATCCCAGAGCCCAAGCCGTTAAGCTCGGAAGCTTCTTTGCCCCTGGGTCTCAGATCGGGTGAGGATTCGGATTCAAAACCACCAACCCACCTAGATTTATTCAATATTCTACATACCAGACAAGAGCCACAAGAGACAGTACATCATTACTGGGCCAGATTCCTCCTTGTGTTAAATAGGATTAAGGACTATTGCAAGGAAGACGCAATCTCCCTCTTCTGCAACAATTGCACGGACAAAGGGATCCTCAACGCTATAAGTCGCCGTGACATAGTACACTTCGTTGACTTAGCAGCCATAGTGCAGAAATACTGCGCGATGGAAAGCGCCTGGAAAACCCAAATGAACTTTCTGGGACAATCTGGCTCTCACTAAACCCTTCGTCCGATCTAAAAGGGCAAGCTCTCGTAAGTTGCCCGAATCAATTACCAAAAGACCAAAGCCTGATACAAAGCATGGAACCGTGTTGGAAGAATGGCTTCGTGGACCGTGCAAAATTCACAGCACACCGGATACTACACCAACTCATAGCCTTAGAGCATGTTGGATACTCCGGCAGGTAGCAAAGAGCGGCGAGGATCTCCTCTTAAACCATACAGCAGAACAACATCCCGCCAAAAACAACGATACGGTATTTACAGTCTTTGGGACTTTCGCCTCAAATAATAGGCGCAAGCGAGCTTAGCGCAGCCTCGCCGAAGTTTGCAGGTCCGAAGAAATTACATTTGGCACGCCGAAGAATTACAGGTCCGAAGAAATTACATTCCAAGTGGCCCCGTTCAGCAGCGGATACCACGCCCTCTTGGGGTGGGACGCATTCACGAGTTTCCAGGCTATACCCCATTACGGGTACATGAAGCTCAAAATGCCCGGGCCCAACGGAATCATCACTCTAGATAGTGATCCGGACGTTGCACTCCGCACCCAAAATAAAACCGCCGCCATCGCCCTGGAGGCATTATCAGAAGCCCTCGCGGCCGAAGAACTGACAACGCTGCGAGCAATAGTGGACAGAGACGACGGGATACTCGACAAGCGACCTAAATCCACCTCCTTCAAACCCGCGGATGAGATAGTCAAATTCCAGGTCCACCCAACGGAGCCTACAAAGACAGCTTCCATTGGGACACAGTTGAACCCCATAATAGACGCTGCACTGCGAGATTTCCTGTGTGGGAATTGGGATATCTTTTCCTAGCACCCTTCAGACATGCCGGGCATCCCACGCAGGCTGGCCAAACACAGTCTCAATATACTGAAAGGATAAAAGCCGGTCAAGCAGACCCTTAAGCGCTTCTTAGAGCCTAAGCGGCACGCCATGGGAGAGGAGCTAGGCAAGCTACTCGAGACCGGATTCATCAGAGACATCAAACATCCGGATTGGCTAGCAAACTTGTTAATGGTACCAAAGAAGGACAAATCTTGGCGCTTATGTGTCGATTTCAAGGACCTCAATAAAGCTTGCCCTAAGGATCCCTTCCCCCTCCCCCGCATTGATCAAATCATCGATGCCACCGCAGGACATGACTCATTGTGCTTCCTTGACGCATACTACGGATACCATCAAATCAAGATGGTGGAGTCAGACCGGGCCGCAACGGCCTTCATTACACCATACGGCCCCTTCTATTTTAACACCATGCCTTCCAGGCTCAAAAGCGCCGGCGCAACCTATCAACGCATGATTCAGACATGCCTAGAAAAACAAATCGGCAAAACAGTAGAGGCCTACGTAGACGACGTGGTCATCAAAACAAGATACGTTGAAACTCTAATAGATGACTTGAGACTTACGTTCGACAATCTCCGAACATACGACATCAGGCTCAACCTGGAGAAATGTGTCTTCGGGGTACCCTCCGGGAAATTTCTCGGCTTCATCGTTTCCAATAGAGGAATTGAAGCAAATCCGGCAAAAATCAGAGCTCTGTCACAGTTGTCTATCCCAACAGACCTCAAGCAGATCCAGAAAGTAACTGGATGCGTGGCTGCCTTAAGCCGGTTTATCTCCCGCTTAGGAGAAAAGGCACTACCTCTTTATCGCCTTCTTCGATGCACCGAACACTTCAAGTGGACGGATGCGGCCACGGCCGGACTGGAAGAAATAAAGGCACTCTTGGCCACAAAACCAGTCCCGACCGCGCCAAACATTGGCGAACCCATGCTATTATACATAGTCACAACAAACCAAGTTGTGAGCGCAGTGCTCGTCGTTGAACGAGAAGCAGACGGACACAAGTTCCCGCTCCAAAAGCCAGTATATTACGTGTCCACTGTCCTCACTCCATGCAAATATCGGTACCCACACTATCAAAAGATAGCGTACGCGGTCTTCATGGCATCCCGAAAACTACGACACTACTTTCAGGAGTGCTCGATCACGGTGGCCTTCGAAGTGCCACTCAATGACATAATAAATAACCGCAACGCAATAGGCCGAATTGCTAAATGGGCTATTGAGCTCCTTCCGTTCGACATAACATGAAAACCACGGCGGGCCATTAAGTCGCAAGTACTGGCTAACATCCCCCACGGGAGACACGGTTCAATACGTACTCCAAATATTATACACAAACTCCAACAATGCAGCCGAATACGAGGCTCTGTTGCATGGTCTTAGGATGGCAGTCTCCATGGGCATCCAACGCCTCGAAGTGTGCGGGGACTCGAACCTCGCAATATCTCAGATAAATGGAGACTTTGATGCCAAGGACCCGAAAATGGCGGCCTATCGAAATGCCGTCCTTAAAATGTCAGCTCGGTTCGAGGGGCTCGAATTCCACCATGTGGCCAGAGAAAATAATCAAGCAGCCGATATCCTTGCCCGCATCGGCGCTAAACACGACCCTGTCCCACCTAATATCTTCTTGGAAAGGTTGTTCAAGCCATCCGTGGTATGGGAGGGGGAGTCCAGAAATATTAGTTCGGCTCCGAACACAACCCTAGATTCTGAACCATCTGACGTAATCGGAGGCTCTGCCACCGAAATAACACCTTCGTCCCACGAAATAATGGCCGTCATCGCCCCGTGGAACCAGCCCTTCTTGGCCTACCTAAATAGGCAAGAGCTCCCCGAAGACCAAAATGAGGCACGTTGCATTGTGCGACTCTCTAAGGCCTACAACGTCCATGAAGGAGATCTCTACAAGAAGAGCACCACCGGAGTGCTCCAACGATGCATTTCTGAAGAGGAAGGGTGGCAACTCTTAGACAAAATCCATTCCGGACTAGGAAGGCACCACGCGGCAGCCCGAGCGCTCGTAAGCAAGGCCTTTCGGACAGGGTTTTACTGGCCGACCGCCCGGGCAGATGCACAGGACCTTGTCCAACATTGTGTTGGTTGCCAACTATTTGCCAATCAGAGCCATATGCCCCCTACCGCTCTCCAAACAATCCCCATAACTTGGCCCTTCCCGGTCTGGGGGCTGGATATGGTGGGACCCCTTAAAGGGGGAAGCCATAAGAAACAATACTTATTGGTCATGATGGACAAGTTCACCAAATGGATAGAATCCAAACCAGTTAAAATGGTCGAATCCGGACCAGTGATAGACTTCATATCAGGGGTTGTACACCGTTACGGTGTCCCCCACAGCATCATCACTGACAATGGCTCGAATTTTACAACCGATGAGGTGAAAACTTGGTGCTGCAAAATGGGCATCAAGCTCGACTACGCCTCTGTCTATCACCCCCAAACAAACAGTCAAGTCGAACATGCAAATGGTCTTATCATGAGCGGCATCAAACCCAGACTAGTGTGATCCTTGAAGGAATCAGAAACACATTGGGTCGAGGAACTCAACTCCGTACTCTGGGGGCTGCTGACCACACCGAATCGTACCACCGGATACACACCATTGTTTATGGTGTATGGCGCAGAAGTAGTGCCACCCTGCGACATAATCCATGACTCACCTCGCGTGCGCATGTATGAAGAGAAGGAAGTCGAGCTAGATCGGCAGGACAACCTAGATGCTTTGGAAGAGGAGCGTCACGTCGCAAAAGCCCGTTTCCCATTCTATCATCAACAGGCACGAAGGTATCAAAGCACAGAAGTACGGTCCAAAACTTATAACATTGGCGAACTAGTTCTACGCCTCCCTGAGAAGAAGAAGGACAAGCTCAAACCCAAGTGGGAGGTTCCCTTCATCATTGATAATGTTCTCACTGGTGGAGCGTACCGTCTGCAAAGTTTCTACGTCTAGTGCCGAACTCAATGTTCATCTCCTCAACTCCGCTTCTTCAATTATGTTCTATTTTTTCCTTTCTCGCCCTCTTTTTCCTTTTTAACATACAACCATAAAATTGTACGGATGCCCTGATCGCTTCAGCCGCACTGTGCGTGCACACTATACCTGGGGGCTTCCTATTCGGAAGCTAAATATAACTACTTTAATGGCTTCTTGCCAGCCACATATGCATTTTTATTTCAATATGTGCCTTTTCTTCACCATTATATGCATCGATATGACTTATGTTTTGGCCATGCTGGGTTGCCTGGCTCTTGTGTTTATGCCCTACGTTCTCGTTAATTCGGCTAGGGCATAAGGGGAGCACCTCTGCGATTGTTACTACCGATTAAGCCGGATGTGTACCTCAGACTGGGTGAAGCCGAAAGCGAGCGTTCTTAAGGGAATATTCGGTCGATGAACAAAAGATGTTCTCGTTCATTACAACGTAAATACCCAGATGTTTTGTTTCCTGCGCTTCTGTTGACAGTTCGGACATGCACATCGATACATGCGCACCCAGAGAAAGGAACCCCTAACAGAACTGTTCTCTCTGGCAGATGTTTCTTACTATCCATGTAATATAACATAACTAGTTGGGTACTTGTCTGTTTATGCACTTATGACCCCTACGCCTGGTTTCCATGCATACCCCGGTTTTTCATAACTGTGCGGGTATTCAGATACACTCCGGACTGTCAGGTCCGGGGGCTGAAGCGAAAAGGTCCACCATGACAAATGATTTTCAATCCGGCTAGGGAGTACATTAGTCCATTCAAATTACATAGTCATTTAGACTGGTTGTACTCTTCCTCTATACCATCCAACAGGCTATCTAGCTTACAATCCTGTTGGGAATACTTCGCAGCTAACGCTACTTGGTCATACACCAGACTAACGTGTATTTCTTGCCCATCTGACCCCACCGGTCTGACTTCGGCCATATGGTTCGGGTCAGCCTTGGCGTATCACGTCTTCACCATGGCCCACGCTTCCCTTGCACCTTGTCGGCAAGCTGATATCTTCCATAACCGGAAGCGCTACCGTGCTCCTTTGAGCATGTCCGCAAGCTCGTTCATGCCCCCTGGTAGGGAAGCAGGTGGCCATAAGGCCTAGGCAATACCCCGCATCACCTGCCACACTCGTTCGTGCAGTTGTGAAAGATCTTGCAGCATAATGCCTGCGGATCCGGGCATCTCCCCTTCAGGACGGCCCGTCAGCATACCTGCAGACATAACTCTGTCAATACGCTTCCTCGCCGAACTATACTACAGTTCGTTCAAGCACTTACTATAAATGCCACGTCGAAGCCTCCTGTTCTCCCTCACGGAGTCAGTGAGTTGAGCCTGCACATCTTTTAATTCGATGCTCAGTCGGATATAGGCGTCTTGGAGATTATTTCTCTCTCGAATAGCCTTCGTCGGCACACGCTCACCCGCCTTCAGCTGACTTCGCAGATGTGGCTCATTATCTTCCGTAGTCTTCGGATTTTCTTCGGGATTGTTTGCAGAATCTTTCATTAGATTTATAAAACATGCCGAATAAACAACTGGTAGACAGCAAATATTACCAGAAGAGGCCTTTTCGGATTCCTCTTGTCTGGCAACATTGGCCTTCATTTGGGCCTTACATTCCTCCAACTCTTGAGACAACTGGGCATTCTTCTCTATAAGAACCTATGCATTTAATGATCCTTAAATCAGCTATGCCAACTATTTCAATCTCAGGGGCTAGTACTACACATACTTGTTAAATTTTCTTACCCGTATATCCTTCACATACTGGTCCGTTGCTCTGGCAAGTCCATCTTGAGCAGCGCGGATATATGCGTGTCCGGAATTGAAGGCATTAAACGCCTCTTCAAAAAAAATACCACCGTGAAGTTCGGCAGGAGGAAAGTTCGGCGCTGCCCCCACATCAACTTCCGCCCGAGAATCCGGTTCAGGAATCCGGCTGCTGGAGGCATGGCCAGTAGGTCCCCGGATATACTCCGGCATTTTCTGCCAGGACATATTTAAAGCCGTCACACCTCGACAAAAAGACCAAATAACCACGCGGCAAGTTTAATGAATACCTCTTTGCCTGTGTCTCAGTCCTAACTGCCTTCCTTTTAAGCCTACCTTGTCTAGGCGCCTCTTGCTAAGAAGCCCCCGTGGGTTTCGTGCCGCGTCCTGATGGCCATCTCTAGAAAAATTACGACATGTGAGCATAAGGAATGGCATAACAAAGGAATCCTTTCGGAAAGATGGGACCCCGACATTACTTACATGCGACACAAGAAGCAGTCCGGGATAATCCGCGATGATGGCCACTAAAGAGCCACCACTGCTTGCCTGGTAGAAAGTCCCATTGACAAATTCCACGGATATGTCCGGATCTTCTTCAAGTCCGGGGTCGAGAGCCCGGCCGGGATCCTCTCGCTGCGGGGAGGGGTTGTTGAACTCTTTCACGACCTTCCTTAGATCCTGCTTTGAAACAGCAAGGTAATAATTGTGACAAACGAGGTAAGAATGGACAGAGTCGAGTAAAGGATGACAGCTTACCCAGGTCTGGGGGGTGTACATGGAAAATCCATCCCGTGGTTTAATGCGGAGGAACTCCTCTTCTTCTCCCTTGTACAAATCAGACAGTATCCTCACCAGAGACGTGGTGGAGTCCGGACCTTTGCTACCGCAGCGGGAGGCATCGTCTTCTCCATTGAAGTGCCACATGGGTTTCCCCCTATATTGAAGTAGCTGCACTCCCCGTATTATGCATATTGACATAACTTCAATTATAGTCAGTCTGGATTTGGCCAGGGTTTTTATCCTGCTCATCAGATAAAGGACTTCTCTGTTGTCTTCTCCTGGGGGCTCCGAGGGTGCCAGCTTTGGCATTTCTTCAGCAAAGTATTGGTAAACTCAGGGAGGCCATTCTGGACTGGGTCCGGATGGGGAATGTCATCAACATAAAACCACTCCGAAGGCCAGTCTTCGGGCGCCTTCTTTGGAGTACCGGACAGGTATCTGGTCTGGGCGACGCGCCATATTTTGGCTCCGCCCACTTGATATATAGATCCCTCCTGGTTGCGGGGGACGAGGCAAAATAACCTCTTCCATAGCTCGAAATGAGCTTCACAGCCCAGGAACAGCTCGCAGAGGGCAACATAACTTGCGATGTGCAGTATGGAGGCGGGGGTAAGATTATGCAACTAGAGACCATAGAACTCCAGGAGCACGCGGAGGAATGGGTGGATTGGAAACCCGACTCCTCTTAGCAGATATGGGACAAGGCATACCCGCTCCCCCCGAGATGGGTTAGGGAATCTCTCCACCTGCTCGCCGCCATTATAGGTGGCTAGTCCGGATCAGATGGGGACCATGTATGCGGGCGGAAGGAACCCTTGGGTCTGCAGCTCTATTAGGCAGCTGTGAGGGACGAAACACTTTTCCCAATCCCCCGGTTTCGAGCTAGGGGAGCGACACACAGAGCTGCGTCGACTGGTCATGATGGGATGGCCTATTTCGGACACGCTCTACGAAATGCTTGCTCGGGAGAAGGTGGTGTGATTTGGATCTGAGGATCCCCATATCTTCAAATAGACGGCTCACCTACGGGATTAGGGTGACAAATGTAAAAATGCCCCGGCCCCTCGTCTTCGCTCGACATGCGGAGATGGCCATTATTGAAACACAGAAGCCGAGGAGTCCAACGTAGCTGGGAGGTCGGACACTGTTTGCTACGACGGGTACGCCGGATTCGGAGAAGAACCCGCCTTGCAATGCCGAAGATAATCTGCGCGCTGGACTCATCGTCATTGAAGCCTTGTTCGGGGGCTACTGAGGGAGTCCTGGATAAGAGGGTATCTGGACAGCCGGACTATATACTTTGGCCGGACTGTTGGACTATGAAGATAGAAGATTGAAGACTTCGTCCCGTGTTCGGATGGGACTCTCCTTGGCGTGGAAGGCAAGCTTGGTGATTCGGATGAAGATCTCCTTCTCTGTAACCTACTTTGTGTAACCCTAGCCCCCTCTGGTGTCTATATAAACCGGAGGGTTTACTCCGTAGGAAACAACAACAACAACAATCATACCATAGGCTAGCTTCTAGGGTTTAGCCTCTACGATCTCATGGTAGATCAACTCTTGTAATACTCATATCATCAAGATCAATCAAGCAGGAAGTAGGGTATTACCTCCATCGAGAGGGCCCGAACCTAGGTAAACATCGTGTCCCCAGTCTCCTGTTACCATTAGCCTTAGACGCACAGTTGGACCCCCTACCCGAGATCCGCCGATTTTGACACCGACACCTGGTGTACCCCACCTCGCCAGGCCACACGGACTGGTCTTCACGCACCCCTCCCGAGCGAGAGCTCGGCGAGGAAAAGGTATGATGGTATGTTCGTACGTCAAGGGGGACTCTTGAGCATCGCGTCTCAGGAGCCTAACTAGCCACATAGCCCCTCCCTTGGGCTCGTCCTGGTGATTTGGACGACCCAACGATGGCTGAGGTATGCACGGGGCTGGGCCCTGCCGAAGCAGAATGCTAAGGCCTGGCTCTCACCCTTCTTTTTCAAGCCGTTCGCATGTCAAGGGGGACTCCTGAGCATCGCATCTTAGGAGCCAAACTGGTCACGTAGCCCCTCACACCTTGGGTTCGTCCTAGCGATCCGGACAACCCAATGACGGCTGAGGTATGCGTGGGGCCGGGCCCTGCCGATGCAGAACACCAAGGCTCGCTCCTGCGCCTTTTCCTAAGTTGTTCGCATGTCAAGGAGGACTCCTGAGAATCGTGTCTCAGGAGCCTAACTGGTCACGTAGCCCCTCACCCCTTGGGCTCATCCCGGTGATCCGGATGACCCAACGGCGGCTGAGGTATGCGCGGGGCCGGGCTCTACCAATGTAGAACAACAAAGCAAATGGAAAACTCGAGGGAAAATAATCTAATTGTTACAAGCCATATCGTTCCAAGCAAATAGTTTTAAACGCCTCCCCGAGGCATGCTTCACGATACAGGACGAACAAGTAAAAGCAGAGTCGCCAAGCCACCTCTTCAGACCTAGGCGCCATCGTCGCCCGACAGCGGAGCCTCGTCGCCAGTCGCGTCGCTCGTTCCATCAACCTCGGTCGGAGGACCGATGACCAGGAACTTGCTCAGCATGCCATCCACGGAGCTCTTCACGGCGGCAGCAGCAGCGTCCACCGGAGTAAGGAAGAAGGAGAGGTCGAAGCCGGCGTCCTCAAGATAAAGATTGTTGAAGACGCACGTAAGAGCCGAGGAAGAAAGTGAGCATGCCTCGCTTTCCACTAAGGAGGCAAACCCGTCGACAGCATCTTCGAGCACCGCCAAGACTTCAGGAAGCAGAGCAGCAGGGCTCTCCCTTGGGGTCGTCAGCACCACCTTCTTCGAGGTATCGTCCCAAAGAGCGACTTCTGAGCCTTGTGGAAACGTGCCTAGAGGGAGGTAAGGGTATTACGCTCCATGGCGGCCACCTTCTTGGCCTCGACAAGGGTTGCCTGGGCCGCCTCTGCCTCCTCCTTCAGCTTCACCAGGCCGTCGTGCTCTGCAGCCTGCTCCAAGGCCGCCTTCTTCACCTCGGCATCTCGATCAGCGACGGCAGCCTCCTGGGCCTTCAGCTTCTCCTCATGCTCCTGGAGCTTGCTTGCCTGGGTGACCTGCTGGTCCTGAAGAGCCTTCAGTTCAGCCTCCGCCACGCGACACCGATCCTTAGCTTCTGTGGCCTCCTTCCGCGCCAGGTCGCACTCCATGGCGGCCACCCCGAGCACCTTCTAAGCCTCCTCCGCAGAGCCCCAGGCTGCGCGGACAGACGTGTTGGCCTAGAGCCAACCAGAAATCAGCACCGGGCGTCCCTACGCTAAGCGACAATCCGGGCCCCGAAGTTCACCCTGGACGAGGTCTAGTGCGGCCCTTGCCTCCTCCAGGGCCCCAGAGGTAGCAGGAGCGCAACGTATCGGCCACACATTGGGCAGGGGAGGAGACGCCCTCGGTGCCAAGACAGAAGAAGCCTCACCCTCAGGAAGGGATGGCGGCTCCGGAGGCTGGTCGGCCTCAGCAGCCGCAGTAGAGGTAGGTGCCGGCGGGGTCTGCACCGCCAGAGGCACCAGCACCTCCTGAGGACGGGCTTCCACGCCCTTGGGAGATGGCATCATCACCGGAGCTATGGGGGTCACGACATTCTCCTTCGTCAGGGCCGCGGCGGCCAATTCAGCGCCTGCGGCCACGTCAATCTCCGTGCCCTTCCTCTGCTTCTTTGACGGCTGCTGCCAAATGACAGATTAAAACACTGATCATCGCTCCAAGAATCAACAAACAAGGTTGAGGAAAACACTTACTGGCCGGCGAGGCATAGCTCCTCTTCATGCTCAGCATCAGGCGCTGAGGCGGAGCGACTAGTGCCGAGCTCTTTGGAGCAGGAGAACTTGCGGTTGGTGCCGCTCGGGTCAACATCGACGAAGGCGGGATGCTGCCCAGAGGAATCAACATGGTCCTGCCCTTCTTCGTGGCCGCCCGCTCCGGCTGCTTCTAAAGGGACACCCTAGATCTCGGGGTGACTCCAGAAGGGCGCGACACATCCACCACCGGAGGCTCATCATCATCATCACCATCATCAGGGATGTCGTGCAGGAGCTCCCTCTGCCACGGGGCAGAGGATTCTTCCACAACCCCATCCTCGGTGGCCTTGGAGGATTGATCGTCGGAGGACAGTTGCACCAAAGTAGTAGGTGGCGGAGGAGGCCCCGACCGCACGAGCCCAAACTCATCAAAGACAGTCATAGCAGCAGCAACTTCCTCGTGGTCATCCTGGTAGTACAGCGGGAGCCAATTTTCTGGAGGATCGCTCGGGTCCTTCCCTGTCAGGTAGAGCAACATCTTGCTCGGCTCCTCCTCAGGAAGGGCGTCTTGGCGCAGGCGGATCTTGTCGTTAATACCACCACGCTTCCACATGGGGCGGGAGTGGTCTTGGAGTGGCGCTATGCGCTACCTCAAGAACTCCTTGATGAACATGGCCCCCGTCAGCTTCTCGCTCTTGTGGTCCTTCTCCATCTTCTTCACCAACTGCGTCAGGAAAGGGTCGGTGATCTTCTCAGAACACCACCCCTTCTCGGAGACAGGGAATTCGGTCGTTAGCTCCAGTGAGCTCTAGGAGCACTTGGCATCCATCAGAACCCACCTCTTCGCGGCATCTTCCACCTTCTTCCCGGCACGGGAGATTGTGTTACCGACCCGCTCCACAACGAAGGCGATGCACCCAACCGGATTTTTGCCAGTAATGCGAAGGAAGAAGAAGTGGTGGAGCAAGGCGACGGAGGGTATCACCCCCATGAACGCCTCGCAATAGAAGGCGAAGATGGACATGAGGAGGATGGAATTGGCATGAATCTGGAGCTCGTGTAGACCATAGTATTGAAGAACAATGAAGAAGAAGCGGGAGAATGGGGGCACCAGCCCCGAGTAGACGTTGTTCAGAAAAAAGGGGAAGAAGGTGCTGTTCGCGGGCTCCGGCTCAGCGGTGGCTACCCGGAGCACCGTCTCCTTCCACTCATTGTCGTCGCTCGCCGTCAGGAGGAGCACGGTCTGGAGCTTCTCCCTGGCCACGCAGGGCGCCAGCAGCATCGGCTCGTACCAGGCAGGGCCGACAGCCGAGGCAGAAGCCATGGTTTCTCAGCAGCCATCGAGCAGGAGATTGGGGGGAAAATCAGCAGATCTGGTGAGTTCTTCCGCTGCTAGGAGAAGGGGATCTCGAGCAAGACAAAGAAGAGGCAACAAAAGCCTGCCGGCAGGAGGCAACCCTTTTGTCAGATGGAAACAGTTGCCGAGGCAGCATGGGGAAGTGGAGTCGGCCACGTCCCATCAATTGCCACGTGTCATCAAGGCAGCAGGCGGGTAGGGCTCGCGGTGCTCCGCACTTTCCCTTTGGATTCGCTTGGAAGCCAAGTCGGACTGCGCCTTGGGCCCGGGGGCTACTGTCGGCATCCTGGATTTGGGGGTTTCCAGCCCTGCCTACCTGCGGCCCACCACGTGGCTCCATTGACGGCCTAGTATGGCCCAGCTTCAGCATCAACAACTCAAGACCCTCGCGAGGGGCCAAGCCTCGCGAGGCGGGCGACGCCAAGACCCCCGAGGGGATCGGCCTCCTTAGGCTGCCCCCGAGGGTTGGAGGGTTCTATTAAAGGTTCACTGCATGAGGCTCAGCTGACGCGAGCCATGACGTCCAAGTCCAGGTGGGTGCCAGGCGGGCACAGATCGCAGGTTTCCTCTTCGGTGCAAAGGAGGCAAGCCACATGCGCGGAGTCCCGAGGAATCAGCCAAAGGTTTCCATATTCTGGTACAATGAGACCAAGACCGCCAGGACGGCAGGACGGAGGTCATCGATGAGCCCACCATAGTGTCATGACCAGAGGATTTTCGCAGGCGAAGACTACTTTTGTTAGGATAAGCTGTACTACTTGTCCCCTTTCAAAACGGCTGTTGTGGGATCCCTTCCTGCCAACATTTGGGAAGAGGACCAGGGCCTGTATAAATAGGACTTAGCCACCACCATAGGAGGGGGACACAAGGGACGAAACAAGACAAGTCGAGCTAGCTCGCACCAGACCAGCTCAAGAACACCTCACCTCCTGAGGCTAGTTCATCCACTGTACTAGTTCATCCTCAACCCTTCGAGGCAATCCACCAAAACACTGGAGTGGGTATTACACCACAAGGTGGCCCGAACCAGCATAAACCATTGTGTCTCTTTGAGCTTGACGTGCTAGGCTTAGGAGGATCACGAGTAGGCAGGCTGGGTAGGTTGAGATCTCCGCATGCACCCAGAGTTCGAACCTCCCAAGGGTTTGCGGATCCCATAATCCGACAACCGCTCTGCCGCTCGCCCTCTCTCTCCTCCAGCCACCCTCTCCTTCCGATCTCCACCACCCTACTCCGGCCGCCCTCTCCCTCCATCCTTCGAAGGTCGCCCCGCTCCCCCTTCACTGGTTGTTTTCTACCTCTGTCGCGCATGACAGCGACACATCTACCAGGGAGGTCGCGAGAGGGGTGAGTTTGTTCGTTCCTTCTCTGTCTCATAGCCATATCATTGATCTTGCTGGCTCTAGCGCTAATTCTGATTTGGAAAAGTATATCCTGAATAAACTTGGTATAGATTTGTGGTGCACACATGGAATTGTTTGATGCTGCTTGAGGAGGTAATAAATCTTTCTAGAGGCCCAAAGATTCGGTTCACCTTTCTAGGTATTTTCGTTTCAGGCCTGCATTATTTCTAGAGGCCCAAAGATTCAGTTCACCTTTCTAGGAATTTTAGTTTCAGGCTTGCATTATTTCTAGAGGCCCAAAGATTCAGTTCACCTTTCTAGGTATTTTAGTTTCAGGCTTGCATTATTTCTAGAGGCCCAAAGACTAAGTTCCCAATCGGTGGCAAGCGGCCCTGCTACCCATGCCGGTGTCGACCTCAACTCGCAAGCGCCGGCGTTGGAGGTGTTCCTGAGGCTTGGGCTCTATAGAGCCTTCCTCCAGAGCGACGATGACGAGATCCTCCCTTAGTGTGTGAGGGGCTCCAGGCTCCCTCCCTATCGTGAATGACTTCCGTGATGAGTTAGCTCATGCTTTTTTTCATGGAGTGTTTTTTTGTGAAGCTTGATTGACGACTTGTATGTTTAAGTGGGATATCTCATTTTTATGGACAAGTAAATTTATCATGTTTAGCATGCTTGATTTGTAAGGATGGTTCATTTATGTAAATTGTGAGCGGGAGGAGGCCACACAAGAGCCAGCCACACTAAATCCGGCAGGAAATAGGGTCCAAAGTAGTCAAATGATTGAGAAAGAGCATTTATTGTCAATCTAACCTTGCCATCCATACACCTCTTTGGTCTAGAGTTAGTTCAGGGTTAGTTCAGGGTTAGAATCTAACTCTAACCTCGAACTGAGTTAGAGTTCTCCTCGTCTCGGTTCATTGCCACACTACCAGGGAAAACCCTAGTAGTAGCACGGGTTTAAAGCCCACTAGTAGCACGTGCTGCCGCGCTACTAATAAGGCGCTGTCGGTGTCAAAACCGGCGGATCTCGGGTAGGGGGTCCCGAACTGTGCTTCTAGGCGGATGGTAACAAGAGACAAGGGCACGATGTTTTACCCAGGTTCGGGCCCTCTTGATGGAGGTAAAACCCTACGTCCTGCTTGATTAATATTGATGATGTGGGTATTACAAGAGTAGATCTACCACGAGATCAAGGAGGCTAAATCCTAAAAGCTAGCCTATGGTATGATTGTTGTTCGCCCTACGGACTAAAGCCATCCGGTTTATATAGACGCCGGAGAGGGCTAGGGTTACACAGAGTCGGTTACAAAGGTAGGAGATCTACATATCCGTATTGCCCAGCTTGCCTTCCACGCCAAGGAAAGTCCCATCCGGACACGGTACGAAGTCTTCAATCTTGTATCTTCATAGTCTTGTAGTCCGGCCGATGATGATAGTTCGGCTATCCGGACACCCCCTAATCCAGGACTCCCTTAGTAGCCCCCGAACCAGGCTTCATTGACGACGAGTCTGGCGCGTATGTTGTCTTCGGCGTTTGCAAGGCGGGTTCTCCTTCATGTTCCATGTGTTTGCTGGATAGTGTCCGGTTGCTTCATAAATGTTGCGCTCCTTGGCTTCCACGTCCAATAATGGCCTTCTTCCACGTGTTGTATGAATGTGAAAAGCCAGGGTATTTTTACGTTTGACCCCCTAGCTGCGCGAATAGGCCGCCTATAAGAGAGGCGAGGATCCAGATCCGAATCACACCATCCTCCTTCCGCAAGTATTCATCGAAGCGCATCTGACAAAAATCCATTCCGACATGGATAGTCGACACGGCTCCTCTTCTCGCGCTCCCAGTCCTCAGCCAGGAGATTGGAGGAGATGCTCAGTCCCGCATAGCGAGTTAGTGACGCTCCAAGCAGAGGGATATCTTCCCCCAGCCTTTATGGTTCTGGTTCGAGCCGGATTGGCCACCTACAAGGGTGGGAAAAAGGCGGAGAGCATCCCCAATCCCTCCAAAGGAGAGCGGGTATGCTTTGTCCCCTACTTAATAAGGGGACTCGGATTTCCCATACATCCGTTTCTCCGGGGGCTCCTGGAGTTCTATGGACTCCAACTTCACCACCATACACCTGCCTCCATTTTGCACATCGCGGGCTTTGTAGCTCTTTGCGAGCTGTTCTTGGCGAGCCCCATTTTGCGCTGTGGAAGAGGCTGTTTTGCCTCGTACCCCGTTCTCACGAGGGGTCAATATATCAAGTAGGCGGAGCCGAAATATGGCGCATCGCCGGGACCGGATATCTATCCGGAACCCCGAAGAAGGCGTCCGAAGACTGGCCTTCGGAGTGGTTCTATATGGAAGACGCCCCGCTGCCGGATCCAGTTCGGATCGGCCTCCCGGTGTTAAACAACGCTCCTCTGAAGAAACGCCTGAGTTGGCGCCCATGGAGCTCTCGACAGGAAGATGATAGGAGCGTCCACTATCTGATGGGCTGGATACGGTTACTAGCCCATTCCGGATTAACCATGATTGGAGTCATGGCCACATGCACTATGCGAGGGGTGCAGCCGCTCCAATATAGGGGCCACCCCATGTGGGATTTCAATGGGGAGAATGACGCCACCCGTCATGGCCGCACGGGGCCGGGATCGGCCGCCGATCTGGTGAAGATCCTGTCCGGCTTGTACAACGGGGAGAAGGAGGACTTCCTCTGCACGAGTCCATTGAATGGATTCTCCATGAATAACCCTCGGAGCTGGGTAAGCGGACGTTTATATATCTGATCCGTGATTTCAAAGATAAGTGTCTTACTTTATGATTTCGACGCAGGAACTGCGTCGGGATGTGGAGGGCATAGAAAGCCCGACTCCACAACCCGAGGACCCGGGAAGATCCCTTGATCCGGCCTCCGAAGAGGATCCGGTCATAATGGTGGAACTGATTGACGGGGTGTTCCAGCAGCTCAGCATAGACAATGCTCTAGTCGCCATTACGGCTGACTACCCCGGTTTAACTCCGGCTTCCCAGGTGAGTATGACCGAAGTCCTGACACCGTTACTTCTTTAATGCTTATTTCTGACCACCATGCACCAACGGTGCTTCGCAGGAGGTGCCTTTACGGCGGGAAGCCGAGCCCGCGGCGACTGACCAACCAAGGTCAGTGCGGTCCAGCAGGCGGAAGAGGAGTGCGGCGCGAACCGAAACGTCGCCGCAAAGGTATGGTGCACCATTTTAAGGGAAAGACTCCTGGGAGGTGTATTAATGCTCATGATTCTTCCAGGAGAAAGAGCGCTCACCGGACTGAGTCCGGAGAGGTTGCCAACCAAGCCTCCGCCAGCCAGGCTCCAACGCCTGGTCCGGAGGGGGAGGCGAGCGCAAGGCGCGAGCCGGATGCTCCTCCAACGGAGGATACCGACAGGTTGTCTGCCACAAGGTCTCAGGTGGAGAGCGCCATGAATCACAGGCGCCGTCGGACAATTCTTCGTGATGCGTGTTTCTCCCCGGAGGCGTTGAATGCCTTTAATGCGGAAGACGCGCACCTCCGTGCTGCTCAAGATGGTTTAACCAGAGCCACGGAGCAGTATGTAAAAGACATACGGGTGAGGAATTTTAATAGTTATATATGCCAGTAGCCCCCGAGACTTAAAATAGTTAAACTAACTGATTTAAGGATCATTTGTTATGCAGGATCTTACAGATTAGAATACCCACCTGTCCCAGGAGCTTCAAGAATGCAAGGCCCAACTTGAGGCCGCACTAGCCGCTGCCGGGGGAGCCACAGAGACCCCCTATGGTAATTCATATTTCGAAAAGAGAAGTAGTTTATGAAGTGCAGCGTGGGTGTATAGTCTGACAATAATATTGCAGAGGGTGCCGGATTAGATCCGGACAAGCAATATCTGCGGCGCCAGCTGAAGGCCGGCGAGAAGGTGCTTATGAGGGTGCAGCAGGAGAGGAACAAACTCCAAGATGCCAACACCCAGCTGGGCGAAGAACTTAAAGATGTTCGGGTCCAGCTGTCCAACTCCGTAAAGGAGAATCGGCGGCTTCGTCGCAGCATTTACAGTAAGTGCTTGAGCAAACTCTTTTGTAAGGAAGAGTTCGGCGAGGAAGTCGATTGACAGAAATCTGTCTGTAGGTGTGCTCACGGGTCGTCCGACGGAGGAGATGCCTAGTTCCACGGGAGACCCTCTTCCCGAGCTGCTGCAACTGCACAAACGTGTTCGGCAGGCGATGAGTGGCGTCGTTCAGGCCTTATGGCCTTCCGTCTCCCTACCCGAGTGTCTTGGAGGGCTTGCTGAGAAGCTTCAGGGAGTACGGCATCGTCTCCGTCTGTGGAAGATATCGGCCCGCCGTCAAGGCGCCAGGGCGGCCTGGGCCATGGTGAAGATGCGGTACCCGAAGGCTGATCCAAACCACATGGCCGAGGTCGGACCTGTGGGACCCGATGGGAAGGAGATCCCTGTGAGCCTGATGTACGGCCAAGTAGAGTTGGCCGTGAAATATTCCCAACAGGACTGTAAATTAGATAGCCTGTTAGATGGGATTGAAGAGGAGTACAATCAGTCAGTTTGACGATGTAATTTTAAAATGACATGTAAAATGCCTTCTAGCCGGATTGTAGATCGTTTGTCTTTGCGGACCTTTTCGCTTCAACCTCGGGACCCAACAGTCCGGAGTGTGTCCGAATACCCTTACGGTTATAAAAAACCGGGGCATGCATGGAGACAAGGCGTAGGGGTCATAAGTGCTTTATCAGACAAGTGCCCAACTATCTATGTTATATTACATGGTTAGTAAGAAACATCTTCCAGGGAGAATAGTTCCGTTAGGGGTTCCTTTCCCTGGGGGGCATGCCCTAAAGTGCATGACCGGACTGCGAAAAGAGTAGAAAAAGCATCTTGCGGCAGATAAATAAATAAGTAATAAATCATCTTTCAGGTCACCGACCGAATATTCCCTTAAGAACGCTAGCCTTCGGCTTCACCCAGTCTGAGGTACACATCCGGCTGACCCGGCAGTAACAATCACAGAGGTGCTCCCTTTACCTCCTAGCTGAACAATTGGGAACGTAGGGGTAAGCACAGGAGCCAGGCAACCCGGCTTGGCCAAAACTTAAGTCATATCGATGCATCTAATGGTGATTAAAAGGTACATGCGGAAGTATGACACATGTGTTGGGCATGAAGCCCATATAAATAAGCTTCTGTTAAAGAAGCCCCCAGGTATAACGAGTGCGAGTAGCACATCGAGTGAGTGCGAACAAAGCGCAAATCAGCCCTCAAGAGGCTTGTACTGAAAGGGGGAGGAAAAAGGAGGGAAAACAAACACAGCGAAAAAAATATGAAAGGTGGACGGAGGAAGGAGACGAACCCTGAGTCCGGCGCTAGGCGTAAAATCTTCGGAGACGGGCTGCGTTCCATGGGTTTGGCTCGAGTCGGTTGTCAGATGCGTTGCATAGACGGTATGCACCGCCGGTAAGGACTTGGTCAATGATGAAGGGACCTTCCCATTTTGGGCTTAAGTTTGTCCTTTTTCTTGTACGGCAGGCGTAGAACTAGCTCGCCAACATTGTAAGTTTTGGCCCGTACTTCTCTGCTTTGATATCTTCGAGCCTGCTGCTGATAGAATGCGGAACGGGATTTTGCCACGTCGCGCTCCTCCTCTAAGGCGTCCAAATTGTCCTTCCAATCCAACTCGGCTTCTCTTTCTTCGTACATGCGCACGCGAGTTGAGTCATGAATTATATCGCAGGGCAAAATTGCCTCAGCGCCGTATACCATAAAAAATGGTGTGAATCCGGTAGTGCGATTTGGCGTGGTCCGCAGCCCCCAGAGTACGGAGTCGAGCTCCTCTACCCAGTGCGTGTTAGATTCCGTGAGGGACCGCACTAATCTGGGTATAATGCCGCTCATGATTAGACCATTTGCTCGTTCCACTTGACCGTTAGTTTGAGGGTGGTAGACTGAAGCGTAGTCGAGCTTGATGCCCAAGTTTTTGCACCAGAGTTTAACCTTGTCACCCGTGAAATTCGTGCCATTATCAGTGATGATGCTATGGGGGACGCCAAAACGATGTACTACCCCGGATATGAAGTCTATCACAGGTCCGGATTCTGCCGTTTTAACCGGCTTGGCCTCTATCCATTTGGTGAATTTGTCCACCATGACCAATAAGTATTTGTGCTTGTGGGTTCCCCCTTTAAGGGGTCCAACCATGTCAAGCCCCCAGACCGCGAACGGCCAAGTGATGGATATAGTTTTGAGGGTGGTGGGTGGCATGTGGCTTTGATTAGCAAAGAGCTGGCAACCGATGCATCATTGGACTATGTCCTGAGCATTTGCCCGGGCTGTTGGTCAATAAAATCATGTACGGAAGGCCTTGCCTACAAGGGCCCGGGCTGCGGCGTGGTGCCCCCCGAGTCCGGCGTGAATTTCAGTCAGGAGATTTCGCCCTTCCTCTTCGGAGATACACCTTTGAAGGACTCCGGTTGTGCTTTTCTTATAAAGTTCTCCCTCATGGACCTTGTTGGCTTTAGATCGCCGAACTATGCAGCGGGCCTCATTTTGGTCTTCGGGAAGTTCCTGCCTGATTAAGTAGGCTAGGAATGGTCCGTCCACGGGGCAATTACTGCCAGTATTTCGTGGGTTGAATTTGTTATTTCATTGGCTGAGCCACGATTGTGTCAGAATGTTTTGTGTTGGGTGATGTAGTTGGTTCCGGGTTGTTATTTCCGGACTCCTCTTCCCATAATACGGATGGCTTAAAGAGCCGCTCCAGGAAGATGTTTGGAGGGATGGCGTCACGTTTTGCGCCGATGCGTGCCAACACGTCTGCTGCCTGGTTATTATCCCGGGCTACATGGTGGAATTCGAGTCCTTCGAAACGAGCTAACATTTTTAGGACGACGTTATGGTAGGCTGCCATTTTCGGATCCTTGGCGTCAAAGTCTCCATTTACTTGGGATATTGTGAGGTTTGAATCCCCGCGCACCTCTAGGCGTTGAATACCCATGGAGATTGCCATCCGGAGGCCATGTAGAAGGGCCTCGTATTCGGCTGTGTTGTTGGAGTCCGTGTACATTATTTGAAGTACGTATTGGACTGTGTCTCTGGTTGGGGACGTCAAGACGACGCCATCCCCCAAGCCATCCAACATTTTGGAGCCGTCGAAATGCATGATCCAATTGGAGTATGCGCCGTACTCTTTAGGGAGTTCGGCTTCGGTCCATTCGGCGACGAAGTCAGCCAGAACTTGCGACTTTATAGCTCGCCGTGGTTTGTAGGTTATGTCAAATGGTAAGAGCTCAATGGACCATTTTGCAATCCTTCCCGTCGCGTCGCGATTGTTTATAATATCGTTGAGAGGTACTTCGGAGGCCACCGTTATGGAACACTCTTGAAAGTAGTGTCGCAGCTTCTGGGATGCCATGAACACCGCATACGCTCTCTTTTGATAATGTGGGTACCGGGACTTGCATGGAGTTAAGACAGTGGATACGTAGTACACTGGTTTTTGAAGAGGGAATTTGTGCCCTTCTGTTTCTCGTTCAACGACGAGTACGGCGCTGACTACTTGATGTGTTGCCGCGATATATAATAACATAGGTTCGCCCAGGTTGGGCGCGGCCAGGACCGGATTTGTTGCCAATATGGCCTTAATTTCTTCGAGTCCGGCCGTGGCAGCATCCATCCATTCAAAGTGTTCGGCGCACCGGAGGAGGCGATAGAGGGGCAGCGCCTTTTCTCCCAAGCGGGAGATGAAGCGGCTTAGAGCCGCCACGCATCCAGTTAGTTTTTGTATTTGTTTGAGGTCTTTTGGGATATCCAATTGTGACAGAGCCCGGATCTTGGCTGGGTTTGCTTCAATTCCTCTGCCGGATACAATGAAGCCCAAGAGCTTTCCGGCTGGTACGCCGAAAACACATTTTTCCGGGTTGAGCTTAATGTCGTATGCTAGGAGGTTGTCGAATGTAAGCCTCAAATTGTCTACTAGAGTTTCGACGGGTTTGGTCTTAACGACCACATCGTCTATGTATGCCTCCACTATTTTGCCTATCTGGGTAGCCAGAAATGTCTGAATCATGCGCTGATATGTTGCGCCGGCGTTTTTTGAGTCCGAAGGGCATTGTGTTGAAGCAGAATGGTCCGTATGGAGTAATGAATGCCGTTGCGGCCTGGTCTTTTTCCGCCATCTTGATTTGATGGTATCCGGAGTATGCGTCGAGGAAGCACAATGAATCATGCCCTGCGGTAGCATGATTTGGTCGATGCGAGGGAGAGGGAAAGGGTCCTTTGGACAGGCCTTGTTAAGGTCTTTGAAATCGACACAAAGGTGCCAGGATTTGTCCTTCTTTGGTACCATTACCAGGTTGGCTAGCCAGTCCGGATGTTTTATATCTCTGATGAATCCGGCTTCTAAGAGTTTGGCTAGCTCCTCTCCCATTGCCTGTCTTTTGGGTTCAGAAAATCGCCGAAGAGCCTGTTTGACTGGCTTGAATCCTTTTAGGATATTTAGGCTGTGTTCTGCCAGCCTGCATGGGATTCCTGGCATATCTGAAGGGTGCCAGGCGAAAATGTCCCAATTTTCCCGAAGGAATTCTCGTAGTGCGGCTTCTACATCAGGATTTAATTGTGCCCCAATGGAGGCCGTCTTTGTGGGGTCCGTTGGATGGACCTGGAATTTGACTATTTCGTCTGCTGGTTTAAAAGAGGTGGACTTAGACCTCTTATCGAGTATCACATCGTCCCTATCCACCGTGGAGCACAGTGCGGTGAGTTCCTCTGCCGCTAGGGCTTCGGATAATGCCTCTAGGGCCAGTGCGGCTGTCTTATTTTCAGCGCAGAGTGCTATGTCTGGATCACTGACGAGAGTGATTTTTCCATTGGGCTCCGGTATTTTGAGCTTCATGTACCCGTAATGGGGTATAGCTTGGAAGATTGTGAATGCCTCTCGCCCTAACAAGGCGTGATATCCACTGCCAAATGGGGCCACTTGGAACATGACCTCTTCGGACCTGTAATTGTCCCGCGAGCCAAACACTACGTCTAGTGTGATTTTTCCTGTGCAGCGTACTTCTCGACTAGGGATTATTCCCCTGAAGGTTGTGCTTCTTTGCTCAATGCGGCTCCAGTCAATTTCCATTTTTTGGAGGGTTTCCTCGTAGATGAGGTTTAATCCGCTGCCGCAATCCATGAGTACCTTGGTAAGACGAAAGCCGTCCACTATCGGACTGAGGACCAATGCGGCTAGTGCTCGAGATGTTCGGAATTTAGGTTCGTCGCTGGCATTGAAGGTGATAGCCGTGTCGCTCCATGGATTTGTTGTTGCTACTTGGTAGACTTCGGCGAGGCTGCGGATTGTTCGTTTCCGCATGTTATTTGATGCGAAAGTCTCGAAGACTGTTAATACCATACTTGTACTGCTGGGCTAGTTGCCCGGGGCTAGAAAGCCTTCGCCACTTTTGGCCACCTGCCGTAGTATCCAACATGCTCGAAGGCTATGTGATGGAGTGGCGCCCTCCGTACTGTGGATTTTACAGGGTCCGTTGAGCCATCCCTCTAGTACGGTTCCTTGCCCTTTAGGGGCTTTTTGCTTTTTGGTTTTTAACCCAGGTGCTTGAGTATGACGCACCCTTTTATTTCGAACTAGGGTTGTATTCAGGGCCGGATTGTCCCAAAACCTGGTTTCGGTTTTCCAGGCACTCTCCATCGCACAGTATTTTTGTACTATGGTCGCCAGATCGGCGAAGCGTGTAACTTCGCGACGACTTATGGCGTTCCTAATTCCCTTGTCCATGCAATTGTTGCAGAAAATTGAGATTGCACTTTCCTCACGGCAGTCTTTTATCCTGTCCATGACTAGGAGGAATCTGGCCCAGTAGTGATATATTGTTTCATCGGGATCTTGCCGTATTTGAGATAGATCGCTCATGTTTGGGTGGGCGGGCGGAATTAAATTCGGAACCCCGCCCAATCTGAGGCTCAAAGGCCGAGAAGTTTCCGGATTTGGAAGCTTGGATTGCTGGATGTTATCCAACAAATCTGGTCTGATGCCTGACTTTAGGTTCAGTACTTGATTGACATCCGTCCCTCCGCGGGAATCCGGCATGGAGGGATCGGGAATCCGGACATCACTGGTCTTTAACATAGAGGAAGATTCGCCGCGTTGTTCCTCTACCACGACAACATGGTGGGTAGCCTGGGGAGAGTTAATTTCTCTCAGATCGGTTTTAAGCCCAATCTGATTGTAGTCTGTGGGGACTCCTAGGGCGGCGATGCGATCCAAGAGCTCATTTACGGAGGAGAGCTCCATCGGATCTAGCTGCTCGGTGAATTCCGAGTTGATGTGAAGATCGCTTTTGATGACTCGGGAGGTCATTGTCGGAGCAGAGGCCGAACAGGAGGTCATAAGAAAACCACCTAGCCGGATAGTTTGGCCAGCGGCCAAAGCTGCCTTGACGACGGCGCCGTCTTTAGACGGGAAAAGGCATCCTTCCTGATTGCGACGGCACGGAGGAACTCTCAATGGAAGCACCAATGTCGGTGTCAAAACCGGTGGATCTCGGGTAGGGGGTCCCGAACTGTGCGTCTAGGCGGATGGTAACAGGAGACAAGGGACACGATGTTTTACCCAGGTTCGGGCCCTCTTGATGGAGGTAAAACCCTACGTCTTGCTTGATTAATATTGATGATGTGGGTATTACAAGAGTAGATCTACCACGAGATCAAGGAGGCTAAACCCTAAAAGCTAGCCTATGGTATGATTGTTGTTCGTCCTACGGACTAAAGCCATCTGGTTTATATAGACACCGGAGAGGGCTAGGGTTACACAGAGTCGGTTACAAGGGTAGGAGATCTACATATCCGTATTGCCAAGCTTGCCTTCCACGCCAAGGAAAGTCCCATCCGGACACGGGACGAAGTCTTCAATCTTGTATCTTCATAGTCTTGGAGTCCGGCCGATGATGATAGTTCGGCTATCCGGACACCCCCTAATCCAGGACTCCCTCAGGCGCTAAAACTATTACTTAGCAGTAGCGTGTGTGACACACCCTACTGCTAGGAGACATAGCGGCAGCGCTTGTTCACACCACTGCTGCTGCTAATCTAGCTACTTGCAGCGTGTTTACTGTCCATCGCTACTAGTATTCTTTTTTTAGTGTATTTATCCGCCGTTATACAAATTTTGGTACATAACAGTGTGTCAAATAAAGGTGGATTAGGTTCAAGTGGAGGCAATATGTGGTGCATGTCAAAAGTATACTACTAATCCAAACATAATCTAGTTTGGACTAGTAGTACTTTCGATGTGCACCACATGTTGCCTCCACTTGAATCTAATCCACCAGCACAAGCTATTTAATCATCATCTTGTCATTACCACCAATAGTATTTATTTAATCACCACTAACACTAGCTAATAATAATCATCATAGTCATTACAACCAACACTAGCTATTTAATCATCATAGTCATAGTGTAGCACATCATCATCTTTAAACTCATTTCTAGCTAGCTAATCACTCCTGCTGCTCTATCTCAGGTAAAATAACATAAAACATGTGTTGCTCTCCTCCTTCATCAAGTTGGAGCATGCAGATGAACCTGTCTCTTAATCGTGGGTTGCGCTTCTAATTGCTACCCCCTAGTACTTTTCTGCGCTCCTCCATCACAGATTTGGTCTAGTCTTTCACTATTAAGAATTCGTCGCTAATCCTGAATGCACTATAGTGATTTGTAGGATATCTTGGCCGTAAGCTAGCAATACTCATGGTGCCTTTAGTCTCGATACCATAAGGCACAACATTCTTCGGGAGTCCCTATTGAAGAACATCGTATGGTAACATACTTAGCAATGAAGTTTAGCTTAAAGAATAATGTATGGAAAAGATGCACTGAGGACAAATAGTAAAAATCTTACCATCTTTCCTAAATAGATGTGACCGTAGTTCATTACGAACACTATTGGTTGCATGTTTTCAGTACTAACATTTCTAAATCCAAGAAGAAAATTTGTCTTGACAGTATCAAGATCCACAAGCCATGAAACATAATGACTTAGTTCCTCGCAGTTTAGTTCAGCCCCGACATAGTAGTAGGTCCTGTCTACCAAGCGCTGGACATGTTTGCTTGAACGGAAATAAGCTAACAATAGAAATTAGTTGTAAACTATTTTTGAATAAACAATATCAAAGACATAAATATGGTTGAGAAACTCACATAATGGTATAACTGGAGGCGTCTACACATTGACCCATATGTCGGTATTACCTTCAATATCATCTTCGGGACAAATATCAAAGGTGATAACCATATCAGACTCAAATGCATAAGTCTTGCATAGTGCTCGCCATGTTTTGCATCCAAAATAGGTGTAGTCGTCTGAATTGTATAATTTTGCGTGGAAAATATAACCATGCTCGGTCTTCAAGTAAACTTTCTTTACCTCCATAGTACGAGTGAAACCTATCTTATCCAATACAAAAACTCTTGCATGGTAGGGGATACGCTAGTAGAATAGTAAAAAAAATATAAGTTGAAGCAAATGAAGCAGATGTCATGCTTAATTACGAAAAAAGACTTGTCATTATGACTTAGTGTATCCCCTTCGAAGTTCTTGCCTAGCTTGATGCTGAAGCGCCTATCATCATCTAGGAAGATTCCGTCGCACAGGTCGCGCTCGTATCACAGTATTTGCAAATACTAAAATCCTTTTCGTCGTCAGACATTTCCTATGTTCATAGTTGAAACATTAATTGAAAATCGATCGAAGACAACTACCAAGATACTCAACACACAAATCCGGGGCACTCGATATTTCCTACATATTCTGGCACAAGTCATGCCAAAATTCACGGAAACATTCGGCATGACCTTTGCTAAAATAGGACATATCGAGCGCCTGAAATTTGTCGGAACGGAAATGAATCTACACTCCAGCTAAACATAGGCCACTCGGAGGTGTAACCTACAAACATGACCGGCCACTTGGGGAAGCACATATCCTATTTGAGAAACAAAAGATATACATTTCAAAATATCTTATAGGACTCAAATTAGCATGCATTCAATAAGCAAAAGTAAATCATCTCATGCGTCCGTACATCATCGAATATTATCACTAATACATTCCGAATAGTATCATACATATAACATCACTAATACAACTAAAACCCTAGCGCATGACGGGTATCGGCATGGGCGGTGGACACCCACAGAGAAGGAACCATCACAGGATCATAGCTCTAGTGAGATCCTTAGAGAACCTTCCAGGTATTATAGAACCTATGCTCCAACGCAAACAAGTAGCGACAGACGTGTGCGTCTTCCTCACTGACACGGTGAGCACCACCTCCGCGGGGTCCTCGAGCCTCTAGACCGTCACTGGCCAACGCGACCGCCACCAAAGAAGGTTCGGGTCAACAACAGGCTGGCTCCCCACCAACCTGCGCCTCCCGGTAGGTAGCGCCCCCTGTACCACCAGGCGGAGCCCAGTCTCGGACATGGCCCATCTGGTCTAGCAGGTTTCCTCCGCCGACTCGACAACGAGGATGCGGGATATGCATCATCCACGTCGATGCGGGAAAAATTGCTTTAACTAAAAAAATAGCAACAACTTCTTACTAACTAGTTCTATTAATTCAACTAGTTCTTACTAAAAATAAACTTACTTTAAATAATAATAAACTAGTACCTAATTAGTACCTAGTTCTTACTAACTAATTAGTACCTAGGAACTACTGCCCTAATTACCATCTAATTTGATGAACCTAGGGGTGGAAAGTGGTAGCTGATATTCCAATTATCCAACTTAAAAGTGAAATAAGTGGTCCAATTTTACTCGTTTTATTATGCATTACACTAGTGTTTATTCGGCATCAATGAAAATATCATCTAAGAAAATTTCCCAGCCGCATCTGTATCTAATTCATTTCCACTCATACATGAATCCTAACTAATTTGATGCAACTAAAATTTGAAGAATCCTATCTAGGAAGAGGTAGGGGAGGGGGAGGAGCAGGCGTTCTCACCTCGGGTCCCTGCGACGAGGGAGGGGCAGGCGGCGTTGAGGTCAGGGTCGGGGCTCGGGCGCGCGGCGGAGGGCGGCGTCGAGGTCGGGGTCTGGGGCCGCGTCCGGGGCGGCGTTGAGGTCGGGGGCGGGGGCGGCGTTGAATCCGGAGTCGGGGGCGGCGTAGAGGGTGTGCGGAGAGCGCGCGGCGGCCAACGGGCGACGACGGCGGCGAGAGTGGAGGAGTTCGATTTGGGGGAAAGTGGCCGTGGGGAAGGACGAACTCGGTGGTTAAGTCAGAAGTAGCAGTAGCGCGTTCCAGAAAGCGCGCTACTGCTACGTTAGCTATAACATGTTCTGGGATACACACTACTTCTACTCCTTTCTCTTTTTTCCACTTTTTCATTTACTTTTCTTCACATTTTATTTTTTTTCCTTTCACCTTCTTCTATTTCTTTCATTTTCAATTACCTTTCTATTTGCTTTCCATTTAATTTTATATCCTTTAGCAGTAGCGAGTTTAGAATAAAATGCACTACTATAAAGAAAGTAGTGGTAGCGCGGTTCGATATAGATCGCTACTACTACGTGTAGCCTATCGGCTAAGCCGTGGGAATTTTAGTAGTAACGTGTGCAGAGCAAGGCGCGCTATTGCTAGGAAATTATCTGCAGCGCGGTTTGCACAGGCGCGCTAATGCTACTTAGCACCGGCGTGATTTTTTAACCCGTGCTATTGCTAAAGCTCTGTGTATAAGGTTTTCCCTAGTAGTGCCATCATAATTTCCCCATTCTTATGTTTTCAGTATCTTGCGAATCAAAGAGGCCCTTTTTTGCGGGAAGAATCAAAGAGGCCCTTAGACTGGTTTAGGTCCAGTCATTTTTTATAAATGTGTCATGTCCAAAATTTAATGAACGTGCTCCGGTTTCTACGAAAATAATCCGGTTTCATGTAGTAATTCATTAATTTATTTATTCTTCTGCGGGGGGTTTGCATATAATTCATGAGGTATGAAATGTAAAGTACCCTGGCATATGCTCCGAGTCGTGCATGCACTACGACCCAGATGCTCTATGTCCCACATGTTGACGAAAGGGAGCACGTGGAAATAGCTTAGGAGTACATATAGGAGGATCAATGCGTGAAAAAATATGTACTGTGGAGCGTAGCTGCGGTTTGAAAAAGAGACCTAAAGTGATGACAGCTATAGTTCGCACGCACCCAACTAGTGGTACCAGACATATGACTACTTTTTTCCCTCAAAAAAAGAGGTATGAGTGCTCAGTACTCCTATTCTATCAACACGAGTCCCATCTGACAACATCATCTGTGCTACAGCTAGTTTTCCTCCCTCGTTTATCTCTTCTAGTTCTAAACACTGTCGACGCCTGGTGGGCGGGGTTAGTTTGCTCAACTGCGGCCCCACCTCACAGTGAAAACGTTATGACTGGAATAAAAATGCCATATACTCCCTCCGTTACTAAATATAAGCCTTTTTAGATACTATTTCAAATGGAATACAACTTACCAATGTATGCAGACATATTTTAGAGTGTAGATTCACTCATTTTGCTCTGTATGTAGTCACTTGTTGGAATCTCTAGAAAGACTTATAGTTGGGAGTGGAGGGAGTAGTATACTAATAAAACATGAAGGCCATGAGGCGATGCAGTGCTGGTTACAGGAGGTAAGAAGAAGAGATGCATCCATCGATGATGTCTACCTCCTCGACTCAGGGCGCTGGCCCACCGAACGGCGCCTAAGTAGCAGCGGCTTTCGTGGCCAGGTCGACGTGCTTCTGAACAATGGCATCCAAAGATTCCAGCCACTGGTAGAAGGCCAACATCTTTCTGTCCTCGCTTGCCTTGTAGTGGCCTATGTAGACGAATTCCTCGTAGACGTGGATGTGCAGGTCAATGGTTTCTTGCATGGCGAGGCGCTGCGCGGCGAGCGTGGCCTCGAGGTGCACATTCTTCGTCACGACCTCCGGCACATGTAGGGCCACCAGGGCTTGAAAGAGTTCATCACCATGGAGGCCGATGAGGGTGGCAGGCAATGACGAGCCTGAGCGCGCGGGCTGGACCAGTACGGCAAGGTCGTTCGCGTGCTTCTTGACGTCAGTGAACTTGCGGATGGAGTTGAAGATCGTTTCATCCATGTGAGAGGCGAAGCCGGCATCGGCGAGGGCTACAATGCCGCCGGTCGCCAGCACCGTCTGGAAACGTTGCATGGTGCGGGGCCGCAGGCCAGCGCCTTGGATGATTTGGCACAACCGACTACCGCTCGCGTCCATTGCCTCCATAGGTGCTTGTGGCTTGTGGTCACTTGGTCTTGTATTGGAGTGAGCAGTGTTGCACGGAGACTTAGGAGTAGATGGATTGGAGTGGTGGGGCGCCTTTATATGCTAATCCAAACTCTGTTGCATTGACATCGTCCTGGCTCTATTTTGCTTCTCTAATTAATTCCCTCTGCATGTAATTGAGGATGCATCATTGACCATTCAACATCTCGGGAACCGATACCCTCTCCCTCCTTGGCATTCAAGTACCTATGGAGGTGACTGCCACTCATGTCTATCGCGTGTCAGGAGACATTCTCGTCGACGACGAGGTGCCTATGGTGACTTTGTAAATTTGAAGATGATAGTGCCGGCCCAGTCTTTCGATGGTGCTCATGGGGGTAGGGTGTGTGTGTGTGTGCATTCATAGGGGTGAGTGTATGTGCGTGTATATGAGTGCTTGCGTCTATACTGTGTCCAAAAACATAAATGCGTGTCAAAAAGAGACTAGTCAGTGTACTTGATATTGTGCACCGCGGAGAGGAAAATGAAAGAACAACATATTTATTTAAGGTGCAGATTCACTCATTTTGCTCCATATGTACTCTGTCTCAGTTTAGTCTAGTCACTTGTTGAAATCTCTAGAACGACAAATACTCCTTTCTGGTTTACATGGCTATACTAGCAAGTACGTGCTACAATAGTGAGCTCACATAGCAATTTTGTCTCATGCAAGAGCCTGGCTATATGCATGCTCCAAGGTTCACAAATTCCACGTTTGAGATGCGCTTGGCTCTTCGCCTCTTCGAGAAGACGAACAATGATGTTACTACTACTGCTTCTACATTATTGAATCCACTGCTGCATGTCGTCCACCGCGAGCGGGAGGGATAGCTTGTTGTAGTACTATAAGTAAAAGCCCGTCCTCATTTGCGAGCAACCGCGCGCATGGGCGAGGGAGAAGGCGTGTAGTAGTAAAATCAAGCTTGTCCTCGTTGTACGAGTTGACGCAACACATCAAAGCATTGGCCCCACATGCTTGCCTCTAAACTTGGCTGAAAGACCCACAGTGTACAATATATTTGCTGCAACCTCTAACATTTACCCACCACAAATTAAAATATATATTCCTGTCTTGACCAGATGAGCGTGCAAACTACAATCACCAGGATGACAGGTAGGGCAAAAAGACTATTTTAATTAAAAAAACTTCGAGATGGCCACATAGCATGGAGCCGACCCCAACGATTTAAAGCTTACAGGCATGGTACACGCTATGCTAGACTACTCTACACATGGAACTGCCACATGAGCGTCCGGGCTGCGCTTGGCTCTTCGCCTCTTCGGGAAGTCGAGCAATGATCGAGTACTACTGCAATGGAGGAGTACTACAGTACTCTTCTGGCCATCTGACACCGATTGAACAGCTCCATGTCCACCGCGTGCGGCAGGGAGAGCGTGTAGCGAAAGCTTCTCCTAATCCTGCCAGCCACCACGCTCATGGGCCAGGGAGGGACGCTCCTGCCTTTGCGTCTATGACAGGTGGGCCCAACAGGTGGGTGGCCAACCTGTCATGCAGCCAATGGAAGGTGTAGTTAAGTCCACAAGGGAGAGGATAATCAAACTTCTCATTGTTGTATGAGTTGACGCGACACATCAAAGCACTGCACTCGATATATTTCAATAATTTGCATTTACCGATGCATTAACTACAATGCATACATGCATGCCGTGACTATCCTTTTGATACTTGCATGTGTTGATTTAATGCACCTTGAAGTAGTATAAATATGTGACGGTAAAGATTTGTGATGTCCTGGCCCTAAAGCGAGAGATGGTTGTCCACGAGGAGGGCGAGATCATGCAGACGGAACAGGACCCAACGATGGAGCTCTCTATGGTCTCCATGGACCTGACCTTGCTCCACTGCCCCTTGTGCCTCCACTCCTTAACGCCTCGAGTGTATGAGGTTCGAATACACCTCTTTCGATTGGCTGATTGAGAAAGGTGTAGGTTTCTTGATTGATGTGTTGTTCGATTGATTTCTGCAGTGCAAGGGAGGGCACCTGACCTGCGTGGACTGATGCGTCGAGTGCCCCGGGAACCAGTGGCAGTGCTAGAAGTGCGAGTGTGGCGGTGGCTTCAACATGCGGAACACGGCGGTGGACGCCGTCCTTTTCTCGGTGAGGGTGGAATTCCCGCATAAAGGCTCTGGGCTCTATGTCACTTACCGCAAGCTCGCCGATCACCAGAGCGTGTGTCCGCTTGCGCCCTGCAAATGCCCCGTACCAGTTTGTGGCTACGAAGGCCCGCTGCCGGCGCTCTACCACCACGTCAGCACCATGCATCCCATGCTCGTGCACAGGATCCAGTTGGCAAGGTGCTCCAGCTGCAAGTGCCACTGTCGGAGCCACGGTTCTTGCTGTTTGCGGAGGAGGGCGGCCGCGCGTTTTTCTTGGTCGGTGGCTTGCTCGACATTGGCGTGCCTATCGCCGTGGTCGTCTGCATCAGAGCGGGGGCGTCCCCACTGCCACACCACGTGGCCAAGCTGTAGGCGAACGGCCCGCCGGGGGAGCCCAAAGGCACGACTGACGTCGTCAAGGTGGAAATGGAGGTGACAAACAGCAAGGATCCCAGCGACGTCGATGTGCAGGAGCTGACCTTGTTCACAGTTCCGCCCAAGCTGCTAGCCGGGGCTAAGCTGGTGTCCCTCCACATTCATATTGACAAGCTCACGTCCTAAATATTTCTACAATGCCTTCTGTTTATCATAGTAATGTGCTAATATAGGGATTATCTCGGTCTACTTTAGCTTAAGAGATGGTGGGTTTTGGTGGCGATGCAGCAATTACTTCGACATCAGATCAGTTATTTCCAATAATCGAACGGATATTTTGTGTGTCACATCCCTAGTCTGGTATGACCTAGACTAGCTAGTCATTTGTGCATCATTTTTAAATTTTCATTTAAATTTGAAATGAGGATTGGTGGAACCCTCAGAATCATTTTTGAAAATGACCCAAATAAAAATTTCTCCAAAAGGGTCCAAGAAAATGCTCATGTTGCTCTCTGAAAATATTGGACAGAGATAAAAATCAAAACAATATTTTTAAGAGCTCATAGGTATTTATTTTGGGCATTTGGAATTAATGCATAAATATTTGCATTGGAAATATATTAGTTATATATATTAATATATGTCCAAAAATTATGCCACCTGTTGGGGAGCTCTGGAATAATATAGCTAGCTCCTGCAAAAATTGGCATAAGGTAATTAAATGATTTAATATTTTAATTAAATCAAAACAAATGTCAGAAAAATTAGAAAACAAAAATAAAAGAGGGAGACTTACCGGGGCCTCCTCCCTGTGCAGCCCAGCAGCAGCAGGCCGGCCCAGCCAGCAGGCGGCCCAGCCCGCCTCCCCCTCTGTCGTCTTCTCCACCTCGCCAAGCAGCTGCGTGCCCGACGCACGCGCGCTCCGCCGCGCCACGCCACCTCCCTCTCTGCCTGCCTGCCCTCTCCCCTCCTCATCTGGATGCCCCGGAGACGCCACGCCGCCACCCCGACCCCTCTCGCACTCTCCCTCGCCCTCCTTCTCTCCCCCTACTCTCTCTCTCTCTCACCCGAGAATCACCGCCGCCGCCGACGAGCATCACCGTAGCCACCGCCTCCCCCTCGCCTCCCCGACATGCTCCCCAGATCCGCCGCGACCCCCTCTACCTCCTCGTCGAGCCACGCAAGACGGAGCACCCCGTGGAGCCATCGCCGTCGCCAACTTCGCCTCCGGCCGCCGTGGATCCTCGCCGTCGATTCGGGAGCTACCGGGCATCCCCGACCTCGCCCTCGCGCTCGCTGGTCTCGCTGTGAGCCCCCGCAGCGAACCTCCCCCTCCCCGATGCTGATTTCTTCCTCCAACCGCGGGCTCCGTCGAGCCCGAGAGCTCATCGCCGCCGGCCACGAGGTCGCCGCGGCTAGAGCCCCCACACGTCGCGTCCCAGCACCCCATCGTGCTCCCGGTGCCACGAGGGTGCCACTGAGCCCCTCAGGTGGTCTCCCCGTGCCCCGCAGCCCGTTCCCGACCGAAGCCGAGCTCCGGCCGCCACCGCGAGCTTTGCTCCGGCGAGCTACGGCGTCCCCGCGGCTTCCCGTCTGCTCCCCTGGATGCGGACGAGCCCGGGCTACGCCCCGGTGCTCTCAAACGCCGTCCCCGTGGCCTGTGGCGCGGACTCCGCCGCGTCCAGAGGTCGCCGGCGGCGAGCCCCGTCGCCTGAGCCCCGCCATGTAGGCCCAGCCCGTCAGGTGATTAGCTTAGTGCTAATCACCTCTTAATTAACCCCCCTGAGGCTGACATGTGGGCCCCGGTGCCCCCCTAATCCTTTAATTAAGTTAATCTAACCCTGTTTAACCCCCTGTCATTGACGTGTGGACCCCACACGTCAGGTTTGACCCCAGTCAGCCGCAGTTGACTGCTGACGTCGTGCTGACGTCATGCTGACGCAATTATATATTTTCTGGAATTAAAATAATTCAGGAAATTCCAGAAATTGATTTAAACTTCAAAAATTCATAACAATTCAACCGTAGCTCAGATTAAAATAATTTATATATGAAAAATTATCAGAAAAATGTAATCTATCCATTTGTACTAGTTTCATGCATGACAAACCAACTTATACATGCTGAATATGAGGAAACACATTATGGCATATATAGGAGCTTAATTTGGATGTGCATTTGAGCTTTTGGGTTCAAATGGATTTCAAATCAAATGAATACTAGTTGCATTAGCTCAAACAGCATCACATCTTCATGCCATGTTCATGCATCATATTGTTGCATATGTTTGGTATTGATTGCCGGCACCGTTCCTTCTCGATAGGTCCTGCCCCGGAGCTGTTCCAGAGTACCTGTCTGTGAAGCAGTGCCCCCTCTGTTGTTTTACCAGCCAAGCAAACCCCCTTGTTCATTTCGCTAAAATCCTACTCTCTCGCACCTACTCTCAGTTATTGCATTAGGACAACAACGATTCATCTGCTACTTTGTGCTGCGGTAGTTGAACCCATTCCTCTGCATGACCTGTCATTGCCACAGTAAATAGTTGAAACCCACTAGCATGTGTAGGAGTTGATTGAGCCATGTTGTGTTCCTACCATGCTATGCCTGCTATTGCTTAGAGTTGTGTTAGGTCTGGTTCATTGGGAATGAATTGGAGTGTTACGATATGTTCTGATGCTGAGAGTGAAGTGTGTGAACACGATTTGGTAAAGGTAGCGGTGAGAGGCCATGTAGGAGTACATGGTGGGTTGTCTCACTGGAACCGTCCTTAAGCACTGAGTTCTATGTATGTTGTCCAATGACTCGATACTACCACACGTTGGGTTCCGGTAACTCGACCCCTCTCGACTTATTAACATCTTGGTCTCTGTCCAGGAGTCGCAACTAGTTTCTGGTGTTTGTAGGTAGTGCTATTTTTCTACCAAGTGGCACCCGGCAGGGTGGGCTTGGGACAGACTAGGCACACGTGGCCTGGTGTACCGAGTGGCACCCGGATGGTGGGCTCGGGAACCCTGCACACATCGTTTGGGGCCGTGAGAGACACCCCGGCCGGATCTCCTTGCGGATGGAACCCGAATAGGCGATAAACCTGGGCTAGAGTCTTGTGTGGTTAGTCAGGTCGTGGCCGACACCCTCGCCAGGCTTCCGCTTGAAGGTTGCCGAGATACATGACGTGTACATGGCGGTAAGTGGCAAGAGCGTGTGTGAAGAAGTACACCCCTGCAGGGTTAACATGATCTATTCGAATAGCCGGGTCCGCGGTTATGGACTTCTTGGATGCTTACATGGTACATAGACAACTTGAAGTGGATACTCTAAAAAGCTCAAGACAAGTGTGAGTGCTATGGATGGCCTTCTCGTAGGGAGATGGGGATGAATCCATAGTAGTGTATTGTGTGGTGATTAGTGGACTCGTGTGCGCCATATCACCTCAAGAGTTTCTGGTAGTCGTAGAACAGGATAGCCACAGAGTCAAAGCTGGCTTGCTGCAACTAAACCCCACATTACTCTCTTGATACAAATGCATGTATGATAGGATCTGATGTAAGTCTTGCTGAGTACCTTTGTACTCATGTTGCTTTATTTATGTTTTTGCAGTGGAGACTTCGGTCTTACTAGTGTTCTCATGGACTTCGACTAGTAGCCAGTACCTCAGCTATGATCTTGATCGGATGTTGTAGATAGTCAGGCTTTCAGCCCTTTCATTTATAGATGTCTGTACTCAGACATGTAATGCTTCCATTTGTTGCTTGATTGCTCTGAATGTTGGGTCATGTGACCCCTGTTTGTAATAATGCTATGATGGCTCTTGAGCCTTATCTATATGAGTTGTTGAGTTATGCTGTGATGCCATGTTGTTCAGCACATACTTGCATGTTATGCGTACGTGTAATGTGTATTGCTATGTGTGGGATCTGACTATCTAGTTGTTTATCTTTAGTAGTCTTTCTTACCGGGGAATGTCTCCTAGTGCTTCCACTGAGCCATGGTAGCTTGCTACTACTCCGGAACACTTAGGCTGGCCGGCATGTGTCCTTCTTCGATCCTGTGTCTGTCCCTTCGGGGAAATGTCACGCGATGAATACCGGAGTCCTGCTAGCCCGCTACAGCCCGGTTCACCGGAGTCCTGTTAGCCCAGTGCTACATCCTGGATTCACTCGCTGATGACCGACACGTTCGATGCTGGGTCATGGATGCCTGTCCCTGTAAGTTAGTGCCACTTTGGGTTTACGACTAGCCATGTTAGCCCGGGCTCTTTATCATATGGATGCTAGCGACACCATCATATACGTGTGCCAAAAGGCGCAAACGCTCCCGGGCAAAGGTAAGGCGACACCCGTGGGATACCGTGCGTGAGGCCGCAAAGTGATATGAGGTGTTACATGCTAGATCGATGTGGCATTGAGTCGGGGTCCTGACAGCATTGGTATCAGAGCCTGACTGCCTGTAGGATTACCAAGCCAAACTGGTCGAAGTTGAGTCTAGAAATGCTTTAGTTATGTAAGGGAATTAATTGTGGGTTGGAACGTAAGGCTCTTTTAACTCCTTATACCTCATGGCCTTCTGATCTGAGTCATCCTATCTTTCCGACGGGATTAAGGAACTAGGCTTCTCTTTCGTCTATCAGGATCACGTGTTACTACTCCGTAGTCCCATAGGATTGGTTGATCAGAGTCATACCCCAGTTTTGAGTATTTCCGGTGTAGTCTGTTTAGTATGATCTCAGAACCGTGAGTAATGCTAATGAGTATGTTACCACCCCATTTTTAGTAGGATGTCTCATTCTGAGCATTTTACTGCCGTTATGCTGCCGGAATTTTCCCTAGGAGTTCGGGAGATACTAATTCCTTGTCCTACATTCTACAGTCCATAGTTGATGCTGATTCCGTCTCTGGTTTCGTTTTACCAGGATGTCATCAAGTTCTATTGTTCGTAGCCAGAACCACGGAGATGGTAGGGATGAGGATCCTCCCGACCAGCCTTCGTTGGCAGAGTTCATGTTAGAGATGGAGAGGAACAAGCGTGAGTCTAACCGTTTGTTGGCACGTATCGAGGAGAACACCGCACATCAGTTCAAAGGGTCTGCTACCATTCATGACTTCATTCGTTTGCACCCACCTACCTTTCATCATTCCATCAAGCCACTCGATGCAGATGACTGGCTCCATAGCATCACTCATAAGCTGCGTTCCGCGAGCGTAGCTGAAAGTGACAAGGTCGCCTATGCCACATACCACCTGGAAGGTCCTGCTAGTCTTTGGTGGCAGAACTATGAGGCTTTGCTTCCAGCTGGCCAGATTCCTACCTGGAGAGATTTCACCGAGGCTTTTCGCGAGCATCACATTCCCCAGGCCCTCATCGATCGCAAGAGAGAAGAGTTCTGTAGTCTCACCCAGAATAAGATGGCTGTTGATGCTTATAGCAGAGAGTTCGAGAACCTTGCCTGCTATGCCACAGAAGAGGTGTCCACGGACGCCAAGAAGCAGGCTACGTTCCGGAAGGGTCTCAACCCCAAGTTGCGTCGTGATCTCCACCTACATCATTGTGATACATTCCAAGCTCTTGTGAATAAGGCCATCAATGCAGAGACGGCTCAGCTCACTTACGAGGAGTCTCATAAGCACACCCGTGATTTGGGATCTTCCTCTGGCTCTAGTTCCCAGAAGCGCCGGATTTGGGTTCCAAACTCCGCTCTTCCTTCCGGATATACACCGAAGCCATCCTATGTGGTGCCTTCCCCAGCTCAGTCGTATGTTTCACCCAGGCCTACTGGTAGACCGCTTGTCAGTGCGGGTCCCCGTCCAACCTCAGGGACTTGCTTCACATGCGGGAAGCCAGGACACTATGCACGTGACTGCTCTCAGACTAGTTATGCTCCACCCCAGCCCGAGAAGACTGTTGGCTGTGTTAAGCCATCACGCAAGATGATCAGTGTCAAGTCAGCTCCCACTGAACGTGGACGTGTGCATCACGTCTCAGCTAAAGACGCTCATGATGATCCGGATGTCGTTCTTGGTACACTCCTTGTCAATTGTCACCCAGCATCAGTTCTATTCGATATTGGAGCATCTCACTCCTTCATTTCTGAAGGCTATGCTCGTTTGCACGACATATCATTTTGTGATATGCCAACTCCGCTTGAAATCCAAACCCCAGGGTCTAGATGGCAAACCACCAGAATCAGCTATGGTAATGAAATCCTTGTTGACAGACTTGTATTCCTTGCCACACTTGTAGCCCTCAAGTCCTCAGATATTAACATCATCTTGGGTATGGACTGGATGACAGCTCATCATTCCAAGATTGATTTTTACACCAGATCTGTTCAGCTTACACACCCATCTGGCAAGATAGTCACTGTCTCCACTAGAGTTGCAAAGCGTCAGCTCTATTCTCTTAATGCCAGCCCTCTTCCAGACCTTGAAGATATCCCGGTAGTCCATGACTTTCCGGATGTCTTTCCAAAGGAACTGCCAGGTGTTCCACCTGACAGAGATGTAGAGTTCGTCATAGATCTTATTCCAGGAATAGCTCCAATCTCTAGGAGACCTTACAAGATGGCACCCTTAGAACTAGCCAAGCTTAAGAAACAACTTGATGAGTCCTTGCAAAAAGGTTTCATCCGTCCTAGTTCTTCTCCTTGGGCTTGCCCTGTCCTCTTTGTTAAGAAGAAGGATGGTACGGACCGGATGGTTGTAGATTATCGTCCCGTTAATTTGGTCACGATAAAGAACAAGTATCCGCTCCCCAGGATCAACGACCTGTATGATCGGCTCGCTGGATCCTCAGTCTTCTCCAAGATGGATTTGAGGTTAGGCTACCACCAAATCAAGATCAGAAACGGGGACATTCCCAAGACGGCCTTTTTCACTCGTTATGGTCAGTACGAGTACACCATCATGTCATTTGGCCTAACCAACGCCCCAGCCACTTTCTCCTGCTTGATGAACTCGATCTTCATGGAGTACTTAGATAAGTTCGTCGTGGTTTACCTCGATGATATTCTTATTTACTCGAAGAACGAGGAAGAGCATGCCGAACATCTTAGACTTGTTTTAGAAAAACTCAGAGAGCACCGCCTTTATGCCAAGTTCTCCAAATGTGAATTTTGGTTGCCAGAAGTGACCTACCTAGGCCACGTAATCTCTGGTAAGGGCATTGCTGTCAATCCCGAGAGAGTTCAGGCTGTTCTCGATTGGACTCCACCTGAAACCGTTTAACAAGTTAGGAGTTTCCTTGGTCTAGCCAGTTATTGTCGCCGCTTTGTTGAAAATTTCTCCAAAGTAGCCAAACCCCTCACGGAACTTCTCAAGAAAGATAAAAAGTTCGAGTGGTCCCCACAGTGTGAGTATAGTTTTCAGGAACTGAAAAGACGCCTGACTTCTACTCCCATACTTGTGCCACCGGATTTCACTAAAGACTTTATTATCTACTACGACGCCTCACGACAGGGACTAGGTTGCATTCTTATGCAGGATCGTCATGTGATTGCCTATGCATCTGGACAGTTGCATCCACATGAGGATAATTATCCTACACATGATCTAGAGCTTGCAGCCGTAGTCTATGCACTCAAGACCTGGCGACATTACCTCCTTGGTAAACGTTGCGAGATCTACACCGATCACCAGAGTCACAAGTATATCTTCACCCAACCAGACCTGAACCTTAGGCAAAGACGTTGGTTGGAGTTAATCACAGATTATGATCTAGGGATTACCTACACCCCAGGCAAAGCCAATGTCATGGCTGATGCTCTAAGCCGTAAATCCTATTACAACAATCTCATGTTGCAGCAAGGCCAACCAGTTCTCCATGAGGAATTCTGTAAGCTTAATCTTCACATTGCTCCTCACGGATTCCTTTCTACCTTGGTGGCGAAACCTACCCTTGTGGATCTTATCATAGAAGCCCAGAAGCATGATACAGGGATTACCCGGATCAAGAGAAACATTGCCAAGGGTATTGCTGGTAGTTTCTCTATAGATGATTGAGGTGTTGTTTTCTTTGGGAACCGCCTGGTGGTCCCCAAGAAGCAACATCTGCGACAATTGATTCTTAAGGAGGCGCATGAATCTCCTCTCACGATTCATCCCGGTAGTACTAAGATGTATCAGAACCTACGCCAGAGGTTCTGGTGGACTAGGATGAAGAGAGAAATCGCGGACTTCGTTGCTAAATGTGACGTTTGTCGTCGCGTTAAGGCAGAGCATCAAAGACCTGCTGGCACCCTTCAGCCTTTAGCTATTCCTGAATGGAAATGGGATAAAGTTGGTATGGACTTCACCACCGGCTTTCCCAGGACCAAGAGAGGGAATAACGCTATCTTCGTAGTCGTTGATCGTCTTTCCAAAGTGGCTCACTTCCTTCCTGTTCGAGAGAGTATCACTGCTAGTTAGCTTGCTGACTTATACATTTCTCGAATAGTATCACTCCATGGTGTTCCACTGGAGATCAATTCAGACCATGGCAGTCTTTTCACTTCTCATTTCTGGGAGAGTTTCCAAACTGCCATGGGAACCCATCTTTCCTTCAGTACCGCTTTCCACCCTCAGTCGAGTGGTCAAGTGGAACGGGTCAATCAAATTCTCGAAGACATGCTTAGAGCTTGCGTTATCTCATTCGGTATGGATTGGGAGAAATGCCTTCCTTTCGCCGAGTTTGCTTATAACAATAGCTATCAATCCAGTCTCAAGAAAGCTCCTTTTGAGGTTCTCTATGGACGAAGATGTCGAACACCTTTGAACTGGTCAGAAACCGGTGAAAGACAATTCTTTGGACCGGACATGATCCAGGAGGCAGAAGAGCAAGTTCGCATCATTCGTGAGAATTTGAAAACAGCCCAGTCGCGTCAGAAAAGCCAGTACGATCGTCATCATAAGGATATGACTTATGAAGTTGGCGAAAAGGCCTACCTTCGGGTTACTCCCTTGAAGGGTACCCATCGTTTCGGTATCAAGGGCAAGTTGGCTCCTCGTTACATTGGTCCTTTTCGTATTCTCGCCAAACGAGGAGAGGTTGCCTACCAATTGGAACTACCCCCACATCTTTCTCGAGTTCATGATGTCTTCCATGTCTCTCAACTCAGGCGTTGCTTCTCGGATCCCATCCGCGGAGTGGACCACTAAACGCTTGATCTCCAAGATAACCTCACATGCCGAGAGTACCCGGTTCGCATTCTTGATCAAGCCGAACGTGTTACCCGACGTCAGAACATCAACTTTCTCAAAGTTCAGTGGTCTCATCATTCCGAGAGAGAAGCTACTTGGGCGAGAAGATCGTCTTCGACTGGAGTACCCCGCTTTCTTTCCGTCGACCCCTGAATCTCGGGACGAGATTCTTTCAAGTGGGGGCGAGTTGTCACATCCCTAGTCTGGTATGACCTAGACTAGCTAGTCATTTGTGCATCATGTTTAAATTTTCATTTAAATTTGAAATGAGGATTGGTGGAACCCTCAGAATCATTTTTGAAAATGACCCAAATAAAAATTTCTCCAAAAGGGTCCAAGAAAATGCTCATGTTGCTCTCTGAAAATATTGGACAGAGATAAAAATCAAACCAATATTTTTAAGAGCTCATAGGTATTTATTTTGGGCATTTGGAATTAATGCATAAATATTTGCATTGGAAATATATTAGTTATATATATTAATATATGTCCAAAAATTATGCCACCTGTTGGGGAGCTCTGGAATAATATAGCTAGCTCCTGCAAAAATTGGCATAAGGTAATTAAATGATTTAATATTTTAATTAAATCAAAACAAATGTCAGAAAAATTAGAAAACAAAAATAAAAGAGGGAGACTTACCTGGGCCTCCTCCCTGTGCAGCCCAGCAGCAGCAGGCCGGCCCAGCCAGCAGGCGGCCCAGCCCGCCTCCCCCTCTGTCGTCTTCTCCACCTCGCCAAGCAGCTGCGTGCCCGACGCGCGCGCGCTCCGCTGCGCCACGCCACCTCCCTCTCTGCCTGCCTGCCCTCTCCCCTCCTCGTCTGGATGCCCCGGAGACGCCACGCCGCCACCCCGACCCCTCTCGCACTCTCCCTCGCCCTCCTTCTCTCCCCCTGCTCTCTCTCTCTCTCTTCCCCGAGAATCACCGCCGCCACCGACGAGCATCACCGTAGCCACCGCCTCCCCCTCGCCTCCCCGACACGCTCCCCAGATCCGCCA
>NC_041389.1:495002072-495150759 GCF_002162155.2 Triticum dicoccoides
CCTCTACCTCCTCGTCGAGCCACGCAAGACGGAGCACCCCGTGGAGCCGTCGCCGTCGCCAACTTCGCCTCCGGCCGCCGTGGATCCTCGCCGTCGATTCGGGAGCTACCGGGCATCCCCGACCTCGCCCTCGCGCTCGCTTGTCTCGCTGTGAGCCCCCGCACCGAACCTCCCCCTCCCCGATGCCGATTTCTTCCTCCAACCTCGGGCTCCGTCGAGCCCGAGAGCTCATCGCCGCTGGCCACGAGGTCGTCGCGGCTAGAGCCCCCACACGTCGCGTCCGAGCACCCCATCGTGCTCCCGGTGCCACGAGGGTGCCACTTAGCCCCTCAGGTGGTCTCCTCGTGCCCCGCAGCCCGTTCCCGACCGAAGCCGAGCTCCGGCTGCCGCCGCGAGCTTTGCTCCGGCGAGCTCCGGCGTCCCCGCGGCTTCCCGTCTGCTCCCCTGGATGCGGACGAGCCCGGGCTACGCCCCGGTGCTCTCAGACGCCGTCCCCGTGGCCTGTGGCGCGGACTCCGCCGCGTCCAGAGGTCGCCGGCGGCGGGCCCCGTCGCCTGAGCCCCGCCATGTGGGCCCAGCCCGTCAGGTGATTAGCTTAGTGCTAATCACCGCTTAATTAACCCCCCCTGAGGCTGACATGTGGGCCTCGGTGCCCCCCTAATCCTTTAATCAAGTTAATCTAACCCTGTTTAACCCCCTGTCACTGACGTGTGGACCCCACACGTCAGGTTTGACCCCTGTCAGCCGCAGTTGACTGCTGACGTCATGCTGACGGAATTATATATTTTCTGGAATTAAAATAATTCAGGAAATTCCAGAAATTGATTTAAATTTCAAAAATTCATAACAATTCAACCGTAGCTCAGATTAAAATAATTTATATATGAAAAATTATCAGAAAAATGTATTCTATCCATGTGTACTAGTTTCATGCATGACAAACCAACTTATACATGCTGAATATGAGGAAAAACATTATGGCATATATAGGAGCTTAATTTGGATGTGCATTTGAGCTTTTGGGTTCAAATGGATTTCAAATCAAATGAATACTAGTTGCATTAGCTCAAATAGCATCACATCTTCATGCCATGTTCATGCATCATATTGTTGCATATGTTTGGTATTGATTGTCGGCACCGTTACTTCTCGATAGGTCCTGCCCCGGAGCTGTTCCAGAGTACCTGTCTGTGAAGCAGTGCCTCCTCTGTTGTTTTACCAGCCAAGCAAACCCCCTCATTCATTTCGCTAAAATCCTACTCTCTCGCTCCTGCTCTCAGTTATTGCATTAGGACAACAACGATTCATCTGCTACTTTGTGCTGCGGTAGTTGAACCCATTCCTCTGCATGACCTGTCATTGCCACAGTAAATAGTTGAAACCCACTAGCATGTGTAGGAGTTGATTGAGCCATGTTGTGTTCCTACCATGCTATGCCTGCTATTGCTTAGAGTTGTGTCAGGTCTGGTTCATTGGGAATGAATTGGAGTGTTACGATATGTTCTGATGCTGAGAGTGAAGTGTGTGAACACGATTTGGTAAAGGTAGCGGTGAGAGGCCATGTAGGAGTACATGGTGGGTTGTCTCACTGGAACCGTCCTTAAGCACTGAGTTCTATGTATGTTGTCCAATGACTCGATACTACCACACATTGGGTTCCGGTAACTCGACCCCTCTCGACTTATTAACCAACTTGGTCTCTGTCCAGGAGTCGCAACTAGTTTCTGGTGTTTGTAGGTAGTGCTATTTTTCTACCAAGTGGCACCCGGCAGGGTGGGCTTGGGACAGACTAGGCACACGTGGCCTGGTGTACCGAGTGGCACCCGGATGGTGGGCTCGGGAACCCTGCACACATCGTTTGGGGCCGTGAGCGACACCCCGGGCGGATCTCCTTGCGGATGGAACCCGAATAGGCGATAAACCTGGGCTAGAGTCTTGTGTGGTTAGTCAGGTCGTGGCCGACACCCTCGCCAGGCTTCCGCTTGAAGGTTGCCGAGATACATGACGTGTACATGGCGGTAAGTGGCGAGAGCGTATGTGAAGAAGTACACCCCTGCAGGGTTAACATGATCTATTCGAATAGCCGGGTCCGCGCTTATGGACTTCTTGGATGCTTACATGGTACATAGACAACTTGAAGTGGATACTCTAAAAAGCTCAAGACAAGTGTGAGTGCTATGGATGGCCTTCTCGTAGGGAGACGGGGATGAATCCATAGTAGTGTATTGTGTGGTGATTAGTGGACTCGTGTGCGCCATATCACCTCAAGAGTTTCTAGTAGTCGTAGAACAGGATACCACAGAGTCAAAGCTAGCTTGCTGCAACTAAACCCCACACTACTCTCTTGATACAAATGCATGTATGATAGGATCTGATGTAAGTCTTGCTGAGTACCTTTGTACTCATGTTGCTTTATTTATGTTTTTGCAGCGGAGACTTCGGTCTTACTAGTGTTCTCATGGACTTCGACTAGTAGCTAGTACCTCAGCTACGATCTTGATCGTATGTTGTAGATAGTCAGGCTTTCAGCCCTTTCATTTATAGATGTTTGTACTCAGACATGTAATGCTTCCGTTTGTTGCTTGATTGCTCTGAATGTTGGGTCATGTGACCCCTGTTTGTAATAATGCTATGATGGCTCTTGAGCCTTATCTATATGAGTTGTTGAGTTATGCTGTGATGCCATGTTGTTCAGCACATACTTGCATGTTATGCGTACGTGTAATGTGTATTGCTATGTGTGGGATCTGACTATCTAGTTGTTTATCCTTAGTAGTCTTTCTTACCAGGGAATGTCTCCTAGTGCTTCCACTGAGCCCTGATAGCTTGCTACTACTCCGGAACACTTAGGATGGCCGGCATGTATCCTTCTTCGATCCTGTGTCTGTCCCTTCGGGGAAATGTCACGTGATGAATACCGGAGTCCTGCTAGCCCGCTACAGCCCGGTTCACCGGAGTCCTGTTAGCCCAGTGCTACAGCCTGGATTCACTCGCTGATGACCGACACGTTCGATGCTGGGTCATGGATGCCTATCCCTGTAAGTTAGTGCCACTTTGGGTTTACGACTAGCCATGTCAGCCCGGGCTCTTTATCATATGGATGCTAGCGACACCATCATATACGTGTGCCAAAAGGCGCAAACGGTCCCGGGCAAAGGTAAGGCGACACCCGTAGGATACCGTGCGTGAGGCCGCAAAGTGATATGAGGTGTTACATGCTAGATCGATGTGGCATTGAGTCGGGGTCCTGACATTGTGTCTGTTGGATATAAAGTTCCTTTGGGTAAGAAGTGCTACTTGTCATCAAAATGGATAAAAGAAGATGTATGTAGACCTATTTTACTTCTAGATACGTCCCTTTTTATCCATTTTGATGACAAGTACTCCCTCCGTTCCACAATACATGTGTTCCGTTTGTCAAAATATAGATGTATCTAGACATGTTTTAGTATACTACGAAACATGCCCATGCGTTGCAACAGAGAAAAAATAACATACACACCCATCTCAAATGAAGCAGATGGTTAGTTTTCTTGTAGACATGAAGGGTGTAAAGAAGCAAACGAGTGAGAACAAGCACATAAGAGAGATTACATAAGACCATAAAAATGTCCTATACTTTATGGACTGTCCACCTCTACCTATTGTTGTGTGTATGCTAAATATGAAGTCTTCGTCGTATAGATGCACTAACTTCCTCCTCTTTTGCGACATATGATGGGTTCTACATCGCAATTGATTCTTTGCATGTGTGTTGCACTTCAATTCGCGGTTAGCTGCAATTTGCGCTATTCTAGCTTCCTTTTGCTCTGGCTGCATATTTGCATATTTCTGCCTTTCTCTTGCACATTTTTTTTATTTTTTGTGTAGCTCCATATTTGCATATTTCTTCGTCCCTTGTGTGCATTTTTTCTGTAACTAGGTTGAATCTATAATTGTTTTGTTCCGTTGATAGGCTTGACGTCGCTTTTTCAACTTTTCTTGTTTTTCTTCATTGGTCATCCGTGCATATTGCTCTCTATCTCTTTTGTTTCTTTGTTCCACGGCATCCAGAACTGAAGATAGCGACCCAAATTGCTTGGCTGCATGAGAGTTTTCCATATTGTATGAATCTATTATATTTAATAAAAAAAGAAACATATTAGATTTTAAATCATAAATAGAACATATATAGCTACTTATAAATTACTTCAATACATTGGACATAAGCATCTGAATATATGTTTTGTTCCTCCATTAATGTTGTACTCCAGCTCCACATGGTTCCTTTTTAAAGTTGTGTAGCCATTTTTCCTTGCAGGTTTAAAGTTGATATTACAACTTAGATATTCATTGTTTGTCCGCTTTGGATGATTTATTACTCAAGCAAGGTAAGACTATCATACATAGAATCATATTCTCTTATCTATCACTTAATTTATGACCTCAGTTTTCCAGTAAGTTGGATGCTTTACATTACTGCCTTAAACCAAGATAGTGCCCATATTATAATCATGGCGGTAAGATATTTCAATTGTCGTAATTACCCAAGTATATTTTATAGTCTGGTATCCCTAAACAAAGTTTGGCATAAACATGAATGAGTCAATCAATGTCGACAGATGTGTTGATAGTGCCATGTTTATACTGTGTGCAATTTAGGAAATAAAAGAAACGATATTGGCATAAGGGCACTGACATACACACAACATTTTTTAGCTGTTGAAAATCGGACCGTGGATGCAGAGTGACAAAGCATATCACACGGGCAAATTAACTATCCTAATGAGTTACCAAAATCGGACAATAAAAATGTCCTACACGCAACATTTTAGTTGAAATAAATTTACCTAGATGAAATTGTTCCTCCCTACCACCTCCTGCATGTCCACCTTCAGGGACATTAAGCATGGCATCTTCTTTGTGGTCCAGACGAACAACTTCATTGAGATCAGACTAGATGACCATGACTTCTAAATGTATGTGTTTTGGTGCCGGTGATTTATTATACAATCGCATATTGCCGTGTGTGTGCTAACCCGCGTATATATATATATTAGTCAGAGTAGTTTATTATGCAAGACTCTAATCTATAGCAGTCCATGCAGGACACAAAAACAGTACTACCAAAAAAATCCAACTTTGGTTAAAACCGACCAACACCAAAACAAACACATTATATGAGATCCGCTCTTTGTTTAAACTTCCTCGGACGTGGTGTTGTTAACGCGGTCAGGAGAGTTTGAAGGGAAGGAAACTATGACCATCTATGGCCAGTGGTGACAATGGATCAATTGAACAACACCATCATGGTGCATACATGCACTATTATTATTAAATCTGATGTCTGTTTCTCTCTGTAACTTTGTTCTTATACCATTTAATTCCCCTTCCTTATTCGCGGCGGACTGTTTTCTCTCTTTAAGGCCTTCTACCATGGGAGGTGCTTAGAGAGATGCTTAGAAAACTAAACCGGGTTTTTCTGAAGCAACGGTGCCTATTTCTATAGGAGAGATGCTTAGTTATCGGTACATGCACTATTATTATTAAATAAGCACCGGTGCTTAAGAAAAGCCTGGTTTATTTCTCTAAGCACCTCCCATTGTACAAGGCCTAATTGCCCCTCATTATATACTACTCCGTTTAATATCCTCCGGACATAGAGGGGCGTGGATTGAGCCGGTTTAAATCCGGTTTCCCTCTCTTTAATTATCGCCCATTAATTCCATAATTTTCTCCAGGCCCTCTCCCATTAATTCTATCCCACAATCCCTCAATCCAGTTTCCCTCTCTTTAATTCTCACCCATCATAGTTCCATAATTTTCTCCGGGCCCTCTCTCCCATCAATTCTATCCCACAATCCCTCAAGTTTCTCCCGGCCTGTCTCTCTCTCCAATTAATTCTGTTCTATGATGATCACACAATTTTCCGTCCTCTGACTCCTTAATTCCACAATTTTCTCTTGGTCTCTTTGTAGGCCGCTTATTGTTATCAACTCATAAAAGTATATTAGTTGGTGGTATTTTACGTAAGGGAGAGATGTGGGACAATTTAATATGTATGAGCCTACATTTATAACACAACTGCAACCTTGTTCAACTGGACGTGCGCTCGAAAATAAACGGGAGGTTGTGAGATCAACTCCCGATGAAAATTGCTTATAACCGGACGAAAATTAGGGGGAAGAAGCGATAGCCCTTTTATTAGTAGGTATAGATAGGTACAACCATTTTTGGATAAATGAAAGTCAAGTACTATTTTGGAACGGAGGGAGTATATGCTTGTTTGTTCACGAAGTGTGTCATACTTGTGCGAGTTGACGAGACACATCAAAGTAGTAGTACTACTAGTAGTACTCCCTCCGACCCTAATTTCTCTGCGCATAAGTCGAGGCGCAGATACCAAGCAGGCCTGGTTGGGTTGGACAACTCACCGGACCGCGCACCAGCACACGAAGAGCGTGTTGTGTTGGTGCCGTGTGCGCCTGCACATTAACCAAAACCTCGTGCCTCCAGCTTAGCCTTCGCGCTTTAAACTTCTCAATCTCAAGGCCAAGGAGTAACGTGAATCCTATGATAGAGACAATCAGATGGTTGAGAACACTACAATTCATAGCTACAAATGTTCGTGTGACTCCGAGATGCAGAGGCCGGGGGTCATCATCCTCCTTTTCGAGAAAAAATAGATGCGTGTGTGAGAGAGGACGAGTGCGTGCGTGCACCTCTTCTCTTCCTGTATAACGTACTAAACTCAGAGTACACGTGTATGTGGGTGGCATCGACCTAGGGAGCTAGAGATGGTGCGTGCGAGAAGTTCTGAGAAATAGGTTTAATGCATCTGAAAAAAGACTAGTCTATAGCTCACACGGCTATTCCTGTCGAACGCCCCAATAACCGTAAGATATGTATCCGACGGTTGCAGTTATTGCATGTACACAATAGTAGAAAAAGAACTACCATGGCATATGCTACACCACGACCGGAAACACATGCCCACGTTACACCATCCAGGAATAGTGCCGCACTTCGAAACTAGAATCGTCAATAAATTTTGAGCTTGCGTCTCGTCACATTCCAAATTACTACTACTACCACGCTATATTTAATTGCAAACCTGTTCATACCGATCACAACCTAAACGATTTCCCACTTATGAGCGTATTAGTACTCAGTTATAAGTACTACTGTGCCAAGATGACTGCACATTCCTCCTCAACTCCTCATCCACAAAAACAAACAAGTCATCCAGCATCCTGGCCGGCGTGAGTTATAAGTACTATTGTGCCATGGCCAGCGTGAGTTCTGGGTCGAGAGATTACCACCAGGGAGAGGCGAGCATGGAAGCGGAAGCACGAGAGATGTCATGCCTCGTCAAAAAAGCAGCTGACATGTCCTGCCGCACGGAAGTAGCAACATAGAGGTCCTGCCGTACCCCTGAAGCAGCACGGAGATCCCGCCGCGCCATCAATGCAGCAGACTGGTCCGACCGCGCCGCGGAAGCAGCAGAGATGTCCCGCTGCGCCGCTTGTGTAGCAGAGATGTCCAGCCGCTCCGCGGCGTCCTAGGAAAATGTCTCGCGGGCAGGCGACGACTCTTACAGGTGCATGCATGCGATCGTCCATAGCCAGATGGATCAGATCTTCGGCTGGACAAGATTGCAGGACGACGTGAAAGCCTCGTTTGAACAGGCTACCGGCGTCATCCGGCAACTAAGGGAGGCTTCGGGCTGAGTGGAACCTGCTGAGGGCGAAGATCGTCCAAAGTGCAGACCAGCAGGAGGAAACTAGTACCTTGTTGAAGAGGACCGACCTCATGGTCAAGAAACTTATGGACGAGAATGACATGCTCTGTATCGAGCGCCAAAGGCTGGTGGAGGAATCCGTGGATGCTCTAAAGCAGCATCTTGAGGACATGAAAGATCTCATCGCCGCTCGTCGTGGAGACTAGTTCTTCTTTTGCCCTTGTGCATTTCGGGCGTAGCCGCATGTGGCTTTTTTAATTATCTTCCTAATTATGTAAGACAATTATTATCCACCGTCGTCGTCCTTATATATTCATCAGTCTTGCTATAAGTCGCGGTAGATGCTATATAGGTCCGTCGGATCTTACATCAAGATCCGTGCTTTCAGATTTTCTTTTTTTTTTTCTCTTAAATCTCAGTCGAGTGAGACATAGGCATGTCAATAAACAGAGGCTCGGGCGCAATTAATGGATAACTTGGGAGAGAGGTGGCCGGCGGATGGAAGTCAAAGGGCTCTTTGTCGGTGTCAAAACCGGCGGATCTTGGGTAGGGGGTCCCGAACTGTGCGTCTAAGGCTAATGGTAACAGAGGCTGGGGACGCGATGTTTACCTAGGTTCGGGCCCTCCCGATGGAGGTAATACCCTACTTCCTGCTTGATTGATCTTGATGATATGAGTATTACAAGAGTTGATCTACCACGAGATCAGAGAGGCTAAACCCTAGAAGCTAGCCTATGGTATGATTGTTGTTATTGTTGTTGAGTCCTACGGACTAAACCCTCCGGTTTATATAGATACCGGAGGAGGCTAGGGTTACACAGAGTCGGTTTACAGAGAAGGAGATCTACATCCGAATCACCAAGCTTGCCTTCCACGCCAAGGAGAGTCCCATCCGGACACGAGACGAAGTCTTCAATCTTGTATTTTCATAGTCCAATAGTCCGGCCAAAGCATATAGTCCGGCTGTCCGGATACCCCCTTATCCAGGACTCCCTCAGTAGCCCCTGAACCAGGCTTCAATGACGACGAGTCTGGCGCATAGATTGTCTTCGGCATTGCGAGGCGGGTTCCATCTCTGAATACTTCAAGATAAATTCCGATCACAAGGACCGTGTCCGGCTCTGCAAGATAAATTCCATATACCGCCGTAGAGAGAATAATAATCCACGAATCTGATCTGCTGACAACTCTTCATAGTGTGACATCACGCCACGGCTCATTAATTATTCGAATCGTTTTCTACAACCTGCTTCCGCACACATCGCGAGGCGCTTTCTTTGGCACGTCTTGTCAAAGCAGAGATCGTGTCCCCTTATCGCGGGATCCTCATCAATACGAGTATGGGTAATCCAACCATGCCTGTTGGCATGACTCCGTGTTTTTAGAAATTCCCAAACGGTTATGCTAGGGACACTTAATATTCTCCCCCTTTATAAAGGAGTTGAGGCCTATTCCTCTATCTCCACGATCGTGCCTCCTGCACCCTGTGTTCCAACACCCAAAGCTCGAGCCTAAGCACCCCAGATCTTCGATCATGTCCGGGTCCGACCATCAAGGCTAGTGGATGGCTTCCTCTGTCGCAGAGGAGGATATTGCGAAGCTCAGGGAGGCCGGGTATTTGACCGCCGATGTAAAGCATAGGCTTCCTACCCTCGAGCAGGTTATCTCCACTCCCGAGCCCAATGAGACCGTCATATTTGTCTCCCACTTCCTCCGGGGCTTGGGCCTTACTCTTGACCCCTTCGTGAGGGAGATCATGTTCTACTACGGGCTATATTTCCACGAACTAGCTCCAGATTCCATCCTCCACATCTCGTCGTTTATCATCGTGTGTGAAGCCTTCCTCCACATTACCCCTCACGTCGGCTTATGGCTCAAGACTTTCAATGTTAAGCCGAAGATGATTGAGGGGCAACACGCAAAGTGCGGAGGGGCCACGATAGGCAGGAACGCCGATGCCTCGTGGCCCGAAGGCTCCTTCTCGGAGGTATCTTATTTATGGCAACTGAGGTGGTTCTATGTCACAGCTCCTCGAGGCTCAAAGTGAGCGGCCGCACCCGCCTTCCGCTCGGGCCATCCACCTCAACTAGCATCATGGTCCAACATGGGACTGAACTGGGGGCCTGCGAACGATGTACCGATGCTGCAGAGCCGCATTCGGGAGCTCCTTGAGAGGGACATTAGTCTTGTCAAAATAATCCAGGTAATGCTAGTTCGGCGGGCCCTGCCGTGCAAACGTCGGCCTCTCCGAATGTGGGAGTTCAATCCAGACGGTCCGCGAACCATTCAACACTTCCTCGGCATGACAGCCGAAGGGATGTATAAGTTGTTCTTTGGACCATGAATAAAGTGTTGGGACACCACCGAGGATGCGGGTCTGAGTTGCAATCGCCCAGATACCCAAGTAAGTAACCCTATAATCGAACACTTTGCTTATATTTGTCATAACATTGTTCTGAATAGTACCCGCAACCAGGATTGGCTTAGTAAGGCGAAGAAGGATCAGGTGTCCGGCCCCGCTTCCCAAAGGCCCGCCCGGTCCGGCAATAGCCAAGATGCTTGAGCAGGGAAGAGCGGAGAGGCCAAGAGTGAGCCTCATACATTGTGCATCCAAATCAGGGGAATTGATGTCTCCACGGAGGAGGAGAATTGGGGAGGTGAATCTGAGGTTTCCTCCCCCCGCGGGAAGAAAAGGGCCGCTTCCGAAGACTTGGAAACGGGGGCACCTAAACAGGGGAAGAAAACTTCACTCAAGGGCCCTGCCCCGAAGGGCGTTCTTACCGCACAGTGCCTGCTAACGGGCCAGCCCTCCACCGAGTTGTAAGTTTAATAAACAAGAAGCTTATTGTTTTTTCCTCTGAGGGTAATAACCGAGACCTATTTTTTGCAGTCCGGCTATCAGTTCATCTCAACAGGGTTCGTCCTCGGGGGATCTTGTTCCGAAGATGATGGAGAGTGAGACCCCACCTATCTCTCCGCCCCGTGGGGCAGGCGGCCCTGAGGTATTATCACGGAGGAGTCCAGATCCAATGGGGCCGGAAGCTAATACTTCGGTCGCCCCGAGCCCAGCGCATTCGGCTCTTGTGGCGGACAATGAAAAGGGTCCAGAAGAGTCCGGTGTCCGGCAAAATGCACTGACTGGCCTCCTAGAGTCGGCTGCCCTCTCGGAGGATCACCGTACTCTGATGGGTACGGTGTTGGATAAAATTTCTTCCACCACAAGCGGGTTAAATGAAGCTTTTAGGGGCTTGCTCAAAGGCTTTGAGGTAAGCAGCGAAATGCATCGTTTTTGGTTGCATCGCACGTGATAGATGTGCACTTTATAGATAGTATCCCTTGAGACTGTGGTTGCCAGCCGATTGGCGGCAAATGGATGATCACAATCCCAGGCAATCATCGCACTTGTGTTGATGTGCAGGTTGCTGAGGGTCCGGCGATAGACCGGAATGCTGAACTTGCCGAACTAAGGCGACAAATTGATGTGGTGGATACTGTCGTCACGCTTATAAATAAGCGGTTCAACGAGTCATAGGGCATGTGCTCGTTTTCCTTATTTTCTTTAGGAGATTGTAAGGAGTTTGTAATAGTAATATGATGCGATGTGGCTGCAAGCGGAGCTGCTTCCATTGAGGCTCTAAGGGCGGAGCTTGCCCTAGCCCAGGAACAAGCCCGGGTCGGCAATGCGGCTACTTTGAAGGCGGCCAAAGATTTGAAAGCCGAACAGGCCGCACATCTCCGAAGCAAAGAGAAGATAGCCGAGATGGGTGTGGAGCTGAGGGACGCCGCCGGCCTGTATGAGCTCCTCGAGAAGGATAATCAGGCAAAGGCAGCTGACCTGAAGAAGGCGCTGGATTCGGCTAAGGAGACACGCTCTGAAATTAGAGACGCGCGGGAGGAGCTTTGACAAGCCAGAGAAATCGCGGCTGGAAATCCTTATTTGTTGCGGATGAAGTTTTTAGATCCAAAATATGCTCCGTTGTATAAGCTATGGAGTGTTGCAGATGAGTATGCAGACTTGGCGAAGAGTGTTGCTGATGCGACCAAGTTGTTCAAGGATCATGAAGATAAAAAAATGGAAAGGCTGTTCTGGTCGCAATTTAATGCCCCAGCGTGCTCCTTACCCTTGAGTGAGAAGATGGCCACTATAGCCGAGCTCCATAGGCTGTCCGGCCTTGCAATGAGGTTTGTAATAGACCATCTATGGCTGAAGGGGCCAAAGCCGGATAGTTACTTTGGTTTGTGCAATAATTATTTGGCGCCAGAGCGCGAATAGATGCCGAGAAGAGGTCTGCATGCATAGAGGGTGCGCGGATGGCCCTTGCCCGTGTGAAGACATACTGGGCCGACATGGAGGCCACCAGCATTGCAACACAGGGTCCAGCAGGAAGCCAAGACCCGGCCGAGCACTATTCTAAGCAGGTCATAGAAGGTGCGCGTATAATAGAGGCTCAGTGCTCGAAGAATGTCATGCTTGAGTGACGATTCTATTAAGTGTAAACAATTATGTGTTTTATTATAGAGGCAGTTTTTTATACTTTTTGCCTGAAAGTATTATAATGTCTCCTGTGCGGCTGCTGATGTATGCATATAATGTGAAAGTTAGCAGTCGTTGGCTTCAGCACCCACACACATAATGCGGGTGTGTTCGAGAAAATATGTGTGAACACACTTGATCCAACGTCTTGGTCTGTTAAGGAGGTGATCACACGTCGAACCAGGCAACTGGACTATATAGCTGTAACACTTTTCACCTAGCCATAGGAGTTTGAAAGATGTGTCTACTATGTAGCCCCTGGTACTTCCGCGTGCGTCTGGATACGGTGCGCGTACTTGACCGGGAAACCGGTCCTTCGTTAATGCGGAGGAATCCTAAAGATTCCAATGATTCCTCGAGTGGTTGACCAGTCTCTCGCTATATTATGATAGTCAGTTTTCGGCTTTCCCTACTGAGGTGATTGTCGGAGTAATGGGCCACGGGTAGGCTAACCCGAGTCCCAGGACCTTTCAAGACATCGGGGCAGGCCGCGCCCCTCAGGCCGAGTCCCAGGAGCAACCCCAAAATATGCCAAGTCCCAGACGGCGACTCCTAGACAAGCCGACTCCAAGACGGCGACTCCAAGATAAGCCGACTCCAAGCTGGCGACCTTCAGAGAGGCCGACTATGGAGAGATGGCCCACGACTCCTCCCTCATCTTGAAGTACGATGCGGGGTACGGACACGACATGGCCGTTCCCCCCTGCTTACGAAGGGCCGGCATGGCTACAGTGAGCCGTATCGCTGGAAGATCTCCGGCGAGGCGCGACACTGTTGCCATGCCTGCCCTGACCTCAGCCACAGTGCGCAGTACACTGTGCCCACGATGCCGGCCTGTACGGCCCGAAAGCGGCATGGCCGCCTGTCAGTGGGTGGGCCGAAGGCGACCTGAGCGCCCCAAAGACGGACCTGTGGGAGTCAGCCTCCCTGTAGTCGGCCGACTCCTCCCCAGGGCCCCACGAGCCATTAACCAGATAGGATGGGGAATGGCGACAGTGATCGCCCGATAGACGGCGGCACTGTTGCCACGACCCAATGACCGAGCCTGCGTCATCAGGAGTGCCGCTACAGTATCAAGCCTGTCCACGGGACCCGCCAGTCGGCGGGCCCCAGAAGCCGGCAGGGAGGACGGCGGCCTGAGAGACAAACGACTCGGACCCGCGCCCAGTCGGATTACTATTGTACCCCCGGGGGGTAGGCCTATATAAACCCCCAGGGGCACCCATGCAAAGGGTTCGGACCTAGATAGAGATAGACTAGATAGCACAGGGAGGAGAGAGCTAGCCTTGCCCTCTCCTGCCTCCCGAAACAGCTCCAGGAGCACCATTGTAGTCACTTTGCCTTAGTGATCATGCGGAGACCCCGCAGAGCAGCAGTAGGGGTGTTATCTCCTAGGAGAGCCCTGAAGCTGGGTAAGTTCCGCTGGCGTGCATGTCTTCGCCTCATCCCGCTTCCAGGCACCGGCGACGTTCTACTCGCTCCCACCATGATAAGCCAACCTTTGGCATATGTCGTATCCAACCCCCGACATTTGGCGCCCACCGTGGGGCGAGGTGCACCGTCATCCGGAGATCTGCTCTGGACGGGAACCCTGTTCCCCCCCGCCGAGCACAGCCAGCCCGACACGTCGGATGGCGTCTGTGCCAACGCGCTGCACGGCGCTGAGATCGCCTGTGCGGCCAGCTGCCTCGCCGATCTTATCGGCGAGGTTCGCCTCTCCGATGAGCCTGCGTCCGACGCAGGCACGAGTGGCCCCGAGAGCCTCCTCGCGGGCCTCCTCGACCAACTCCACGTCGCCGGCGAGCCTGCCGCGGACCTGGAGTCCATAGGATCTACCGACCCGATGCTGGTTGACTCTGACACCGCGTCGCTGGACGCGTTCCCCACCAATGTGGTGGTCTATTGCAAGCCGCTCTCTTACGCGGGGTGCGGCGGAAGCACCGTCACTGAGGTCCTCGTCCTCGACCACGGCGAGCGCTCCGGTGAAGGAGCGCATGACCCGCTTGACGCGGCCCTGTGGGGCCTTGCAGCGCCGATTCCGAAAGACGCCGACGCCGAGATGCTGGAGGCGCTCCGCCTTCAGCTCGTTGAGGGCGCGAAGAAGCTGGCAAGCATAAGGCGCTTGTCAGAAGCTTACCAACGCGAGATGGATCGCGCCGTAGGCGGCTCGCCGGCTCCAACCGGGCCTAGCCGCCTAGGCACGGTCCGACAGCACGGCGCGGCAATCGCCAACCTCTTCGGGGCTGATCGCCCTGTGTATGCCACGCCCATAGAGAATATCCGTGCCGCCCAGGTAGCGGTAGACGAGCTCGACAACTTCGAAGGCGAAGAGCGCCGCATAATGACGGAGCGAGTGCAGCAGCTCCTCGACGCGGCTGCCGCGCAGAATGATGCCGGCTGCCGCACCGAGGCGCCGCAGCGCCAAAACGACGACCCACCGCCTCGCCGAGACCAAGGTGCGATGTCTCGGACGCTGACTGGCGGGGCCCGTGGGAAGAAGGACAAGGAGCCGGCTGTCAGCCACAGTCGGACTCACATCACCATCAAGCGCGACAAAGACGGCCGCCCCAAAGCGGTGGAACGGCGGGACGACTACCTGCCTCCCCCTCCTCGCAGAGAAAGGTGAGTCTCCCCGCTGCCCGTGGAACATCCGACTCTCAGCGACCGCCTTGGCCGCCGAGAGGGAGTCGGAGAGAATGACGCCCGCCACCGGATCGACCGACTCCACCGATCCCTGGCGCTGGAAGAAGAAGACGAGTTGGGTTCTCCCTACTTTGGACCCCGCATCCGAGATGAGCCCTTCCCCAAAGGGTTCACGCTCCCCCGAGACACGCCCAAATATACCGGCACCGTGAAGCCGGAAGATTGGCTGATCGACTACTCCACAGCCGTCAACATAGCGAACGGCAACAAGCAAGTTGCCGTAAGATACGTCCCGCTCATGCTCCAGGGCTCGTCCCGGATGTGGTTGAATAGTCTGAAGCCTCGCAGTATCAACAGCTGGGTCGACTTCACCGAGGCTTTCGTCCGCAACTTCACGAGCACGTACAAGCGACCTCCCAAGCCACGCCAACTCTCCTTGTGCATGCAAGGCCCTGACGAGTCTACTCGCGACTACCTCACGCTGGGGCGGACTCCGGAACTCCTGCGAGGGCGTGCACGAGGTGCAGGCCATCGAGTACTTTACTGCCGGGTGCAGAGAAGGCACCCTCCTCAAGCACAAGCTCCTCTGCGACAAGCCGGAGACCCTTGATGAGCTGCTGATCACAGCGGACAAGTACGCCACGGCCGACTCCTCCATGAAGGCGGAGATTCGGGTCAGCACAACTGGCAAAGTCGCCCCTCAGGCTCCAAGAACTCCGGCTGGAGACACCAGTCGGCGGCAACAGCAGAATGACTAGAGCGCAAAGCCCCGCAGCCGACTTCCAGCAGTCGGCAAGTGGCAACAGCAGAGGACCAGCAGTTGGACGAAACGCCTCCGGCGAAGCGACAGAAGGGCGGGAAGTCCAACTGGCTGCCGGCTTTCTCCTACGAGCAGACTCTAGATGGTCCCTGCAAGTTCCACAGCGGTGCGAAGCCGTCAAACCACACCACTAGGAAATGCCACTGGCTGACCAGAATCGCCAAGGGGGGCGGCCTGCTCCCTCCCCCTCCTACTGGGCCGCCTCCTCCACAGCCGCCCCAGCAGCCGGCCGTCAGGCCAGTCGGCGCGATACAAGACGAGTTCCCAGATGAGCATGGAGCCTATGTGGTGTTCACCAGCGTAGCAGATGACCGACGCAGCAGGCGTCAACAGCAGCAAGAAATGAATGCAGTTGCATCCAGTACTCCAGAGTTCATGCATTGGTCCGAAAAGCCTATCAGTTGGAGCAGAGCTGATCACCCCGAGGTGATGCCGAGTCCAGGCTCCTATGCCTTGGTCTTAGGCGCCACACTTGCCACTGATAGGCGGGCCGCTCGCTTCTCGCGAGTACTGATAGACGGAGGCAGCAGTATCAACATCCTGTACAAGGATACAATGGAGAAATTAGGAATCAAACAAAGACAGCTTCAGAGCAGCCGGACTGTGTTCCACGGAATCGTCCCTGGCCTTTCCTGCTCAACAATCGGCAAGATCTTGATAGATGTCCTCTTCGGAGACAAGGATCATTTTCGCCGAGAGCCAATTTGGTTTGAGGTGGTGGACCTGGAAAGCCCATATCATGCATTGCTTGGCCGACCCGCCTTGGCCAAGTTCATGGCGGTCCCCCACTACGCCTACCTCAAGATGAAGATGCCGAGTTCCAAGGGAATCGTAACCGTGTCCAGCGACTACAGAAAGTCGTCCACTTGCACGGCCGAAAGCAGTCGGCTGGCCGAGTCCTTGGTGATCGCGGCTGAGAAACGGCTTCTTGATCAGGTCGTGGCGATGGCCGGCAAGCGGCCCGAGTTATCGCCTGACCCCAAGGAGTCGGAAGCAGAAGGATCATTCAAGCCGGCCAAAGAAACAAAGAAGATACCGTTGGACCAGGAGCACCCGAAGAGGTACGCTGTCATGGGCACAGGCCTCGACAGCAAATAGGAAGGCGAGCTCGTCGATTTCCTCCATGAGAATCGCGACATCTTCGCATGGTCCCCCAAGGACATGCCTGGTGTCCCGACGGAATTCGCCGAGCACAAATTACAGGTCCGATCTGATATGAAGCCCGTCAGGCAGCCCTTGCACCGCCTGTCCGAAGAAAAAATAAGAGTTGTTGGAGAAGAAATAGCCCGGCTCCTGGCAGCTGGCTTCATCATGGAAGTGTTTTTTCCAGAGTGGCTGGCAAACCCAGTACTGGTGCTGAAGAAGAACAAGCAGTGGTGGATGTGCATTGACTACAAGAGCCTCAACAAAGCTTGCCCCAAGGACCCATTTGCACTGCCGAGAATCAATCAGGTGATAGACTCCACAGCCGGATGCGAGCTATTGAGTTTCCTAGACGCATATTCAGGATATCACCAGATCAATCAGAACCCGGCTGACAGACTGAAGACCGCCTTCATCACGCCGTTTGGAGCCTTCTGCTACCTGACCATGACATGCGGCTTGAGAAACACCGGCGCCACCTTTCAGCGTTGCATGCAGAAGTGCCTCCTGAAGCAACTCAGCAGAAATTCCCACGTCTATGTGGATGATGTAGTGGTGAAGACAGAGAAGCGTGGAACCTTGCTGGAGGACCTCAAGGAAACCTTTGAGTATCTGCGCCGATTCCAGATCAAGCTCAACCCAGAGAAGTGTGTTTTTGGAGTACCAGTCGGCCAGCTCCTCGGTTTCCTGGTCTCCGAACGCGGCATAGAGTGCAATCCTGTGAAGATCAAGTCCATCGAGAGGATGGAAGCACCCAGACGACTGTTAGATGTGCAAAAGTTCACCGGCTGTTTGGCATCCATCAGCCGATTCATCAGTCGGCTGGGCAAGAAGGCTCTCCCCTTATATCAGCTCATGAAGAAGACGACCTTCTTTGAGTGAACTCCCAAGGCGGACGAGGCTTTTCTCCAGCTAAAGAAGATGTTGACTACTCCCCCTGTTCTGGCGGCTCTGACTCCCAAAGAGCCCATGCTCCTATACATTGCCACCACCAGCCGAGTAGTCAGCACAGTCATTGTAGTCGAGCGCAAGGAGGAAGGCAAGGCGCTACCTGTCTAGAGACCGGTATATTACTTGAGCGAAGTGTTGTCGGCCTCCAAGCAGAACTACCCCCATTACCAGAAGATGTGCTACGGCGTGCATTTTGCCGCCAAGAAGTTGAAGTCTTACTTCCAGGAGCATCCAATCACTGTGGTCTGCACGACTCCACTGGCCGAGATCATCGGAAGTCGAGATGCTTCCGGCCAAGTGGCCAAATGGGCCATCGACCTGGCCCCCTACACCATCTACTACGAGCCCCGCACCACCATCAAGTCACAAGCACTGGTCGACTTCCTCGTCGACTGGGCCGAGACCTAGTATCTGCCGCTAGCGCCCGACTCCACCCATTGGCGGATGCACTTCGACGGCTCCAAAATGCGCATCGGCTTGGGAGCTGGCGTCGTCCTCACTTTCCCCAAGGGCGACAAGCTCAGATATGCGCTGCAGATCCACTTCGCTGCCTCCAACAATGTGGCCGAGTACGAGGCGCTCATCCACGGGCTCCGGCTTGCCAAAGAACTCGGCATTCGCCGGATCCTGTGTTATGGCGACTCTGACTTGGTGGTCCAGCAATCATCTGGCGATTGGGATGCCAAGGACGCAAATATGGCGAGCTACCGTTTCCTTGTCCAGCAACTCAGCGGATACTTCGAGGGGTGCAAGTTCCTCCACGTTGCCACGAATCGGCTCCACCCGCCAGGCAATACCATCTGGTGTCGCCCATCGGCACCTCCTCAAGCCTCAATACCAGAATCAGATTCAATCTTTGTGCCAGCTCCGCCGGAGGAGGACGGATCCAACTCCAAGAAACACACAGTCGAAGCCGGCTCGGCCCGGGGACTGCTCCAGTCGGCCCCGGTAGTTTGTCAAATCAGCAAGCGGCTGCGGACTCCAACCCACCGCCTCCCAGCCCGGCCGCCCTTGTCCAAGTCGCACTAGTGGCAGTTGAAGAAATAGCGGCACCTTCATGGGCCCAACCCATCCTCAGGTTCTTAGTAAACAGAGAGCTGCCAACTGATGAAATCTTGGCTCGACAAGTGCAACGCCGAGCACCAGCCTACACCATAGTCAACAGAGAGCTGGTCAGGCGCAGCGTTACCGGCGTTTTCAGCGCTGTGTCGAGGCAGAACAAGGCCAAGCAATCCTCAGAGACGTCCATGAAGGCAAGTGCGGTCACCACGCGGCCTCCAGGGCACTCGTCGCCAAAGCCTTCCGGTACGGTTTCTTCTGGCCAACCGCTCTGGAAGAGGCCAAAGAGTTAGTCCAAAAGTGCATGGGGTGCCAGGTTTTCCGTTTCAAGCCACTTCAACCAGCTTCCGCACTCAATACTATCCCCATCGCCTGGCCCTTTGCAGTCTGGGGCTTGGACATGGTGGGACCATTCAAGACGATACGAGGTGGCTTGACTCACCTACTTGTCGCAGTGGACAAGTTCACCAAGTGGGTGGAGGTGAAACCCATCAAGAAGTTGAATGGTCCGACTGCGGTGACCTTCATCGCTGACATCACAACTCGGTACGGCATCCCACACAGCATCATCACCGACAATGGCACGAATTTTGCCAAAGGCGCCTTGGCCCGTTTCTGCGCGACACAGGGCATCCGACTGGACTTAGCGTCCGTTGCCCATCCGCAGTCAAACGGCCAGGTGGAGCGAGCAAACGGCCTCATCTTATCCGGCATCAAGCCTCGACTCGTCGTACCACTAGAGCGATCTGCCGACAGTTGGCTTGAGGAGCTGCCAGCCGTCCTCTGGAGTCTGCGCACGACTCCAAACAAGTCAACCGGCTTCACACCCTTCTTCCTCGTCTATGGTGCTGAAGCCGTCATCCCAACGGACATAGAGTTCGACTCCCCGCGAGTCACCATGTACACCGAGGAAGAAGCAGAAGAAGCACGTCAAAACGGCATCGATCTGCTGGAAGAGGGCCGGCTGTTGGCACTCAGCCGGTCCAGCATCTACCAGCAGAGTTTGTGTCGATACTACAACAGGAAGGTCAGGCCAAGATCTTTCCAAGAAGGCGACCTTGTGCTCCAGCTGATCCAGCGAACAGCCGGCCAGCACAAGCTGTTGGCACATTGGGAAGGCCCCTTCATCATCAGCAAGGTGCTAGGGAACGATGCCTACTATCTGATCGACGCTCAGAAGCCGCGAGCGCGCAAGAGGGACGACTCCGGTAAAGAGACAGAGCGCAAGTGGAATGCAAATCTTCTTCGAAGATTTTATAGTTGATGCATTATGTATCACACTACCCCTTTGTATTAAAGTACTAAGACTTTGGGCCCCCCGAGACAAGCTCGGGGACTGCCCTTTTTGTCATCTGTATGATAAGAATTATGCCTTCGAGTACATTACTTTCATTGCAAGCCGCTTGGCATCGGGCCAGACTAGTTGGCCCGGGGACTCGCCGCCTTGCGCTATGAGGAGCTTCTAGCAGTCAAACAAGTAGTGCGCGGTGCCCAATCCGCCTCCTGGCAAAGCCGCAGTTCGTAGAAGCGACTGTGAGGCAGGCAGGAGTGAGGAAGAACGGGCGCCCACACGAAAAACGGCTAAGGACCTAAAGCACAAACATAGCGTAAGACGACTCGAGCATTTCTGAAGCGGAGAGCCGACTCATGAGTAGCCGGATCGCCGTCTTTATTAGCCTCTATCAAGGACGGCCGACTCTTGGGTAGTCGGCCTGTCACTTTCTTTTTGACTTGCTAAAGAAACTCTAAACGACCAAGTACTTGCCTTCCCAAAGTAGCCAAGCACTTGACCCAGCGACAGTCCGCAGAGCGGCTGTCCGACTGACAAGGCAGCGACTAAAGGAAGGCGGCAAGGGAAAAGCCTGAAGAGCAGTAAGCAAGGAAAACGGAAATCAGATAAATATTTTTACATAGGCCCTTGGCCAAATCTTCGAATAGAAGTTCAAGATACACCCCGCGGGTGGAATTGTTCGAATCTAACAAAGTTTTCAAAAGACTACTAAGACAGACAAACAGAGGCGACAAAGGCAGCCCAGGAGGCGGCATCTGGGATTGGAGGATCGGAGGAGAATCGGCTGGGCGGTCTCGGTTTGATCGCCTCCGGCGGCAGTCGCCATCTCTCGATGCGGCTCGTTGCTGGAGGCGCGGTCGAGCTGAGGCTGGCTGCCTGCTCCGTCTTCTGGCACCTCTGCCTCGCCTTTGTCCTCCGCCTCGTCCTCCTCCTCGGTGCTGGAGTCGATCACCTCCGCCGAGTCCTCGCCATACTCCGGTTTCATCCCGAACCATTCTGGCGGCACTTCCTCGCCGCCTTCAGCCCGCTCGGGGACGAAGACACTAGTGTCCGTGTACTCGGTGATGGCTGCCGCACGCTCGATAAGGGCGCCCTCCACGGCCTCCAGCTCGGCCTGGGCTTCTGACCGGAACGCGGCCAGACGGTCCAGGTCCAGCCCTGGATACCATGCCTTGACGAACTCCAAGGCCCAGCGCGCTCCGCCCCGGGCCGAGGAGCCCTTCCAGGCCTCAAGACGGCGTGCCTGGCCATAGGGCGGCAACCGCCTGGGCGCCGGCACGCTGAAGCCGGCGCATCAGCCGGCAAGCCGGACGAAGACGGGCTTCAATGCTCAGAAGCTGCTCATCGATGGTTCGGGGGGCATTAGTGGCGATCTCCTCACCGTTTTCCCTTCGCGCCTCACGAGCAGCCTCGATGGCCAGAGGGACTGCCTGCGAGTGAGCAGGGAAGAAGTCTGCCAAGACAAAAAAGAAGCAAGTCAAAAAATCAGAAGTCGGCCTGACACATAGTCGGAAGCCCGAAGAAATGAAAGAAACTTACCATCAACGATATCCTCGATCTCGTGGAAGCCGAAGGTCAGCATCGCCTCCCTGTCAGTCCAGGAGGAGCGCTCGCTCTCGAACTCGGCCAGGAGAGCGGCCTCCTTCTTCTCGGCCTCGTCCTGCGCCTTCTTGAGCAGCTCCTTCTGCTCGGCCAGCTGCGCCACCAGCAGGTCGCGCTCCGTGGCAAGCTTGCCACACTCCTCCTCCTTGGCATGACGGGAGGTATTGGCCTCGCCCAGCTGCTCCTGAAGAGCGGCGTTGGCTCCTGAAGAACGAAAGAAGAGACAAATGAGTCGTCAGCAAAGAAGATCGCCGGGAAGATACGGCCTGACTGCTCAGCAGTCGGCCCGAATCTCGGGGACTACAGCCTGCGGGTGTGCCAGCGTGCCACCGCGAAGAAGAAGAACTTACTCCGGCTTTCCGACAAGTCGGCAGCCCGCTTGCTCAACTCCTCAACATTGCGGTTGAAGGCAGTGGCGCGGAGGTTGTGATACTCCTGCAATAAGTCATTGAAGACAAAGTTAGTATTTGGAACTCGCCAGAGGGAGTTCCGAACCGCCTGCTCAGCAGCCGGCCCGGAACTCGGGGACTACACCCAGTGGGTGCGCTGGCGCGCCCCCATAGAGAGAAACAAGAATCAAAAAGGAAAAGAAACTCACTCAGACGGCCGTTCGTGCGTCCAGATGCGCTCTGGTGCAGGCTTGATGGGCGTCGCCTTCGGCCCGCAGCTTCGCCTGGACTTCCAGAAGCAATTGATTTAGCGGCCCGGTGCCGCCTCCGCGCAACCACCCGGTGGGCGCGGCGCTTGTGGCCTCGGCGTCTAGGGTTGCCGAGCTGGCAGCACCGATCTCCCGAGGTCGCGGCGCCGAGGTCGCCCTCTCAAGACGGCGGCGCGCTGGCGAGGTGACTTGGAGGAGCAGCCGCTCCTCGGCCTCGTCCATGACCCGCGGCTCCGACGGACCCACCGGCAGTTTGCCTTGCGGTCTCCCAGACAACAATGGAGGCGGCGGTGGCGGCATGAGAGTGTCTAACATAGAAGCCTTGCCGCTCTCCTTCTCCACGACGGGGTTCTCGGTGCCGGCCTCTCCGGTCTGCCCCGTGAACTCCAGAGGCGGCGGTGCAGACGACAATGGGGGGAAGAGCATCGCCGACCTGCGACGCGCGACCTCCTCGGCACGCCGTCTCGCCGCGAGGGCGACTTCGGCATCCTCCAGCTTCTTCTGGGCGGAGGCGGCCGCCCTGTCGGCCTCCGCCTTCTCCAGACGTTCGGCCTCCTCCTCCTCACGCTTCTCCCGCGCATTCCGCTCCATCGCCTCTCGGAGGTCGGCGGCGGGGTCGGCCCGCCGAGCATTGGCGAACGTCTCTGCCGACCCCATGATGGAGGGGCCGACGACTCTCTCAAGTGAAAAAGGCGCCCTGAAGAAGAATGGAGGGAGTATAAAGAAGACTCGGACAAGATTCAACGAAGGAAAATAAAAAAGCGTAAAGACTTATGCAGAGACTAGCGGCGGCCTTCTCACTTCCCTTCGGAAGCGGTTGGCCTTCGAGGCTGCCTCCTCCCGTTTGGTCGCGGCAGCCGCCCCCTTTATCTTCTTCAACTTACCGCCGAGCGCAGTCGGCCCGGCGTGACGCCTCTTCAAACCGCCTTGGCCGGCGGAGGAGCCGACCTTCGGCTTGTGGCATGGGTCGACCTCCCCTTCGGCGTCGTCATTAGGCCAGTCGGCAAAGGTGGCCGAGGGCCTGAAGTCGCCTTCTGCTCCTTCTCCCCCGCCTTCGGCGTCGGCTTCCATCGCCGCCGCCCCCAAGTCGGGGTCGTCGACGTCGCTCTCCGCACGATCAGGAACATACTCGCGGGGCTGTCTCGTGGCGCCGGCGGCAGGCTGCATAAGAGGATTCTAGCTCAGAAGAAACCGACAAGAGTCAGAAGCCGGAGTCGGCCGCAAAGAAGACAAAACAATAGGGGGATGTGACTTACCACTGGTGGGTGGTTGTCGCGTGAGTACGGCTCCTTGCCGAACTGCCAGTCCTCAACTCACAGTGCGCGATGTGATTCACCAAGTTCGCCACCTCCTTGCAGGGCATCTCCTTGGTGCTCATCCGACTTGGGTCTCGGAGGCCGCTCATCTAACAGATCAGGTGAGGCCGGCCTTGGAGCGGGAGAACTCGGCGCGCCACGAAGACGGCCAGTAAGTCGGCCCCGACAAGACCCTCTGACTGCATCAAGACTCGGAGTCGCGCTACGGCGGCGGCTCCGGCGGGGGTTAGCGTCTTGACTCGGTGAGACCAGCTGGGGAGCCTCCCAGTTAGGGGGGCGGCGTTGTAAGGCGGCAGCTTGACCCAGTCGCCGTCGGAGCCGAGGTTCTTCACGTAGAAGTATGAGCGCTGCCACATCTTCACCGACTTAACAAGCTTGATGGGAGGAAAAGGGTTGTCGGCCGTCGAGCGCCGCACCGTGATATAGGCGCCGCACTGAGCCGGCACGCCGGCGACGTGCGTGCCGAGCTTAGAAGAGAAGAACTCTCCCCACAGCTCGATGGTGGGGAGAACGCCGAGGAAGCCTTCGCACAGCGTGGCGAAGGTGAAGAGCAACACCAGCGTATTCGGAGTGAGGTGGTGCGGTTGTAGGCTGTGGAACTCCAAGAACGAGCGGAAGAAGCCGCTCGCCGGCAGCCCCAGGCCGTGCATGAGGTGCGAGCGGAAGATGACCCGCTCGCCCTCCTCCGGCGCCGGCCGGATCTCCCCCTCCGGCGCGGCGCGGGCACGCACGAGGTCTGCGCTGGGGAGACGGCGTGTCCGGCGGAGGAACTCGATGTGTTCCTCTTCCACCTCCAAGCCGTCCCACACGCCGGAGCGCACGGCGGGGGCCGCGGCGGAGGAAGAGCTCATCGCCGTGGTATGGAGTGCTCTTGCTCAACGGCGGAGGCAAGAGGGAGAGAAGGCAAGATGAGGCGGGGGAGCAAGGAAGAAGGGTGCGCGTGCTGTGCCGCTCTGCTCCCCCCCCACCTACTTATAGCCCTGTGGGCTGAGAAGCCGAGGGGGCGGGCGTGGGATTAACTGCGCACGATGCCCCATGCCGCCCCACGATTTACCCCACGAAGTTACTGCTTGCAGTAACGACGTGGGAAAGCCAACCGTCCACGGCCGCAACAGATCCGTTCGTATGTCGAGGCACGGTAGTGGCGGGCCCCGCCTGACGGCCTGTCCCGTCGCGCGCGTGGGCAGGAAGACTGTCCTCTCCACGTGGCGCCACGCGATAGGACCGCACTGATGGCTGCGGGGAAGCTTATCAGGCACGCCGCCTGGTTTCCTGCTGCGACTTTTGAGCTGTGGCTCTTCGCTAAACATCCGACTCTCGACAGTCGGCCCAAGGGAAGACGGCAGCCGAGTTCCAGAGTCCGCTCCTGGAAGGTTGAAACTGTTGAAGCCCCACAATGCAGCGTCCGCAGGGCTTCACCAGCTTCGGGGACTACTGTCGTAGTATTGGGCCACGGGTAGGCTAACCCGAGTCCCAGGACCTTTCAAGACATCGGGGCAGGCCGCGCCCCTCAGGCTGAGTCCCAGGAGCAACCCCAAAATATGCCGAGTCCCAGACGGCGACTCCAAGACAAGCCGACTCCAAGACGGCGACTCCAAGATAAGCGGACTCCAAGCTGGCGACCTTCAGAGAGGCCGACTATGGAGAGACGGCCCACGACTCCTCCCTCATCTCGAAGTACGATGCGGGGTACGGACACGGCATGGCCGTCCCCCCTGCTTACGAAGGGCCGGCATGGCTACAGTGAGCCGTATCGCTGGAAGATCTCCGGCGAGGCGCGACACTGTTGCCATGCCTGCCCTGACCTCAGCCATAGTGCACAGTACACTGTGCCCACGACGCCGGCCTGTACGACCCGAAGGCAGTGGGGCCGCCTGTCAGTGGGTGGGCCGAAGGCGGCCTGAGTGCCCCAAAGACGGACCTATGGGAGTCGGCCTCCCTGGAGTCGGCCGAGTCCTCCCCAGGGCCCCACGACCCATTAACCAGATAGGATGGGGAATGGCGACAGTGATCTCCCGATAGACGGCGGCACTGTTGCCACGACCCAATGACCGAGCCTGCATCATCAGGAGTGCCGCTACAGTATCAAGCCTGTCAGCGGGACCCGCCAGTCGGCGGGCCCTAGAAGCCGGCATGCAGGACGGCGGCCTGAGAGACAGACGGCTGGGACCCGCGCCCAGCCGGATTACTATTGTACCCCGGGGGGTAGGCCTATATAAACCCCCCGGGGCACCCATGCAAAGGGTTCGGACCTAGATAGAGATAGACCACATAGCACAGGGAGGAGAGAGCTAGCCTTGCCCTCTACTGCCTCCTGAAACAGCTCCAGGAGCACCATTGTAGTCACTTTGCCTTAGTGATCATAGGGAGACCCTGCAGAGCAGCAGTGGGGGTGTTATCTCCTAGGAGAGCCCTGAAGCTGGGTAAGTTCCGCGGGCGTGCATGTCTTCGCCTCATCCCGCTTCCAGGCACCGGCGACGTTCTACTCACTCCCACCATGATAAGCCATCCTTTGGCATATGTCGTATCCAACCCCCGACAGTGATCATCCGGAATAACCAGGGCACAATCGCAGTAGTTCACCTTTGGCCGCCTTAGCCGATAGAACGGAACATAAGGCAACAAACCCAGGAGCCGGGCTAACCCAACATTTGACCAAAGACATGATTCAGAGCTGATGCAAATATGGCCAAACTCGTGACGCCGAACACTCCCGAAGGTATTCGGACTTTATAACATATACTGGGCTGAATAACGCCCTTGACCCTGTAATTCCAGGTACGTGCATTGATCTGTCGTGGCGAAAAAGCCTATAACGCCAGTGTCCCTTATGGGTGTATGGAATGCCCATGGTATGTCAAGCAACAAAAGACAGTAAAGAAGGTTTACACAGGGGCTTAATCTAAAGAGAAACCTTTGAGCGGGGCCCTGCTGCACGTCTGCGCCTTTGTCTCTGTTGTGCCGTATCCTGGAAGGGTGTCGAACAAATAACGTCTGTAAAAACGAAAACTCATGTAAAAAAGAGAGTAAGCGTGAGAAAAATTAGTTATTCTCGATGGATGTTCGAGATATTTTCCTATTAATGAGGCAAGCCGAATTGTGGGCTTTGTTATGTGTGCATCCCCTTGTATTATTTATGGGGACACATGTACAACACCTAGCTCGGGTTTATCCGAGCTATTGTGAAAAAGGTGTACTGGACTCGTCTAGCCGTGTCCATGGTCTTGACGACCGGTCCTGCATTCCGGTGGGAGAGGCCGCCTGGAGTCCGGCAGCAGGAGCTGCCGCATACTGCTCTGTGTTTCCGCTAACCGTTATGACGCCGCGTGGACCGGGCATCTTGAGTTTAAGGCAGGCGTAGTTTGGTATTGCGTTAAAGCAAGTGAAGGCCGTTCTTCCGAGCAATGCATGATAATAGTTGTTGAAGGGAGCGATGTTAAAGAGTAAGTTCTCGCTTCTGAAGTTGTCGGGAGAACCGAATGTCAATTCTAAAATGAGGGAGCCCCAGCAGTGGGCCACGACGCCTGGAATCACTCCATTGAAGGTGGCGTTATTTTGACTTATTCTGGATGGGTGTATCCCCATCTTGCGGATGGTGTCTTGATATATCAGATTAAGACTACTGCCGCTGTCCATTAGGACGCGAGTAAGATGGTATCCATCAATTATTAGGACGAGCAACATGGCAGTCGATCCTCCGTGCCAGATACTGGCCGGGTAGTCCCTGTGATCAAAAGTGATCGGGCAAGTCGCCCAGGGATTGAACTTGGGGGCTACGAACTCTGCGTGAGTTACGTGTACCATGTTTACCGTTTTGACTTCCGGTGGGAATTTTTTCTGGCCCCCGGTGTTTGGCTAGCGAGGTTCGCCCTCGTCTTTGCTTGGTGTTTCCCTTCCTTTGTTTTCGGTGTTTAACTTGCCGGCCTACTTGAAGACCCAGCATTCCCGGTGGGTATTATTTGCAGGTTTTTCGGAAGTGCCATGGATTTGTCCAGGACTTTATTCAGGCCAGATGGTCCCTCTTTACTGCCCGTAAATGGCCTCTTTCCTTGACCAGGTCGAGAGCCCCTGAATCTGGCGTTAACCGCCGTGTTGTCCGGACTATCGTTATTCCGACGTTTGTGCTTAGTGCGTCGTGGCTTCCCGTTGCCATCCCGAATTTCGAATGTTCCTGGGTCGCTGGTGCCTCTACGGGCCAACCAGCTGTCCTCACCCGCACAAAATCGGGTCATAAGGCTTGTTAAGGCTTCCATCATTCTCGGCTTTTCTTGGCCGATGTGTCTGGCGAGCCACTCGTCTCGGATACTGTGTTTGAAGGCCACTAAGGCTTCGGCATCTGGACAGTCAACAATTTGATTCTTCTTGGTGCCTCTCCAGGCTGCTGTATTATGTGACTTAAATCGTCAGCATTCAGAGGCCGGACATAGGTTCCTTGAAAGTTGGCCCTGAAAGCATCCTCAAGTTCCTCCCAACTTCCAATTGAGTTTTCGGGGAGGCTTTTCAGCCAGTGACGCGCTGGTCCTTTTAACTTGAGGGGAAGGTATTTGATGGCGTCGAGGTCATCCCCACGATCCATGTGTATGTGAAGGATAAAATCTTCAATCCAGACCCCCGGGTCCGTCGTTCCGTCGTATGACTCTATATTCACGGGTTTGTCGGCTGTTGTTGCTCCCGGTGTTGATTCCGGACTGGTATTCGATCAGTATGATCGTTGTGTTGACCATGATCCCGCGTCGGAGCACGTCCTCTGGACCCATAGATGGATCTGGCCGCATTGGCTTTTTTGTCCAGGAGCTCTCGTAAATCGTGTGCGTTATCAGTGGCTGCTCTATCGCGGCCATGAGGTGGTTGGTCTGGCTGAGTAGCCGTATTGTTTTTTGGCGGAACGGGCGCTGCGGCTTCATCGTCGAATTCGGGTAGCAGTTTTCGCTTTGGGTAGTTCTTTGTGCGGCGATCGTCGCCACATTTCCCTTCGGTGTCCAGCACCTTATTCCATCTTTGTTTGAGCGTATCATGCGCTGCCTCAAGCCTTTACTTCTGCTTCTTCAGGCTCTGCACTGTGGCCAGGAGTTTTCTGCGGAGGTTATCTTGTTCCGAACGTTCTTCCGGGAAGATGAACGCATCGGCAACCGGACTGTTCTCCTCTTTGGAGGTAGTATGATGAGTTCGGCCCTCTGGATTTCTGTGGTCGGGTATCTGCTCCGGGCTGCGGTCGGAATGACCTGGCTTATCCTGCTCCATTGTTGGGTCCCTGTGGTCATTGTTGCCTTCGGAGTCAACCGGAGTGTCATCTTGTTTTGGGTTGTTATCGCTATGTTTACTGTGACTGGACTTAAGGTGGAGCCTGCGCCGTCGTTTTTGCTTTTTCCGGGGGGTTTATCCTCCGTTTTGTCCTTTTTGTCACCATTGTCTTCTTTGGGCATGTCCACCATATAGACGTCATATGATGAAGTGGCTGTCCAGTGCCCCGTGGGCGGAGGTTCCAGATCGTCCCCTGCATCAACGTCCATACCGTCGATGTTACTGGGGTTGAAGTCAAGCATGTTTGTTAGGTCATCGAAAGTGGCTATAAAGTGGGCGGTGGGTGGGTCGCGATTTTCTTCGTCCTCCGTATCCCACATGGGTCGGATATTGTCCGGCCAAGAATCTCCTAACAGAGAGAGAGCCCTTAATGAATCTAGCACGTCTCCGAAGGGTGAGTGCTGAAAGATATCCGCGTCGGTAAATTCCATAACAGGAGCCCAGTTAGATTCGATGGGCATGGATGCGCGCGGTCCGGGACATAAGGCCGGAGATAAGTCTGGAGGTCCGGAGATACAGATTTCCTTAGGAGATCAGTCTGTGTTTGGCTCCAATACCGGTGAGTGTGCGGCTTCTGGGGCGGGGTCCATCCACCCGTCCTGGGAAGGCACAACCTGCTCTGGAACAAAGTCCGGAGCGGCAGCAGGTGCGATGTTCCGAATACTGTCCGACTGCAGATCTAGGTCATGCACGTCGTGATTGTTCGGCGCTCCTCACACGGGCTCGAATCCGTCGAAGATCAAGTCTCTGCGGATGTCGGCAGTGTAGCTTAGATTTCCAAACCTGACCTGATGGCCAGGGGCGTAGCTATCGATCTGCTCCAGACGGCCAAGCGAGTTGGACCGTAGTGTGAATCCGCCGACCACGAAGATCCGTCCGGGGAGGAAGGCCTCACCAAGGACGGCGTTGTTGAAGGTTGGAGAAGCCATCTAGCCTAACAGCGACGACACAGAGGAACTCTCAATGAAAGCACCAATGTCGGTGTCAAAACCGGGGGATCTCGGGTAGGGGGTCCCGGACTGTGCGTCTAAGGCTAATGGTAACAAGAGGCTAGGGACGTGATGTTTACCCAGGTTCGGGCCCTCTCGTTGGAGGTAATACCCTACTTCCTGCTTGATTGATCTTGATGATATGAGTATTACAAGAGTTGATCTACCACGAGATCAGAGAGGCTAAACCCTAGAAGCTAGCCTATGGTATGATTGTTTTTATTGATTTTGAGTCCTACGAACTAAACCCTCCGGTTTATATAGACACCAGAGGAGGCTAGGGTTACACAGAGTCAGTTTACAGAGAAGGAGATCTACATCCGAATCGCCAAGCTTGCCTTCCACACCAAAGAGAGTCCCATCCGGACACGGGACAAAGTCTTCTATCTTTTATCTTCATAGTCCAACAGTCCGACCAAAGCATATAGTCCGGCTGTCCGGATACCCCCTTATCCAGGACTCCCTCACTCTCCTCCCAATAAGCACGCGCAGGGGTCTGATCGCATGCCTCTCGTACTCAAATAGCTACCCTGCATGGCGCCTCCTAGCTAATAAAAAAAGGGGACGCGTGGGGGCACGTAAATGGTAAATAGAACGCCGACGGTTCAATAATACTTGTGTTTCCGATTATAACTTGATAGCAATTGTTCCAAAATGACTGTTGATTGTTAATGTGTGCGCCTTCGCAAATTGGACATCAAGATTACCATAGCATGTTGGTGCCATGTCATGGCACCAAGCCAAGTTTCATTATTTTCATGCGTGTTTTGGATTTACAGGAATTAAAACACTAAGTTTCTCAATGTTTCTAGCCCAGCCATGACTCCCAGAATTCTGAATTTCATTCCCATTTCTTGCATGGGACCTAGAAATTTACCCAAGGACACACATGTGATTTTTCAACCGACTTTGGTGCGCTGGAGCATGTGCTTGTATTTCAAATTTGAATTATGCACACAAAGGTGACACGTTCCCTCTCAGAACCATGAGCCTTCTTGAGAGAAGCTCCGGTTTGAAAGAAGCATATACCAAAAATTGTTCCTATTTGGCCAATTTTTTACCACAAAACATGGTACTTCCATGACATGACACCATGCCAAGTTTCATGATTTTCAGACATGTTTTGGATTTACAAGAATTTTAAAACCAAGTTTCTTAATGTTCTCGGTCGAGGCACGATGCCCAGATGTTTGAATTTTATTCCCATTTCTTGCATGGGACCTAGAAATTCACCCAAGGACATAGATGTGATTTTTCAACCAACTTTGCTGCATGAGAGCATGTGCTTGTAGTTCAAATTTTAATTATGCACTTTAAATAACTAGAAACTCAATTAATGTATAAAAAGGACAAACGAACCCGAAATAATTCCAAAATTTAACAGTGCACTCATGTAGTTCTATGTTGCCTTTGTAAAGAAACTCAAGGGGGGGGGGCAGCGTATATCATTTCACACTCAAAGGTGGAACGTTCCCTCTTAGAACCACGAGTTTCTTGAGAGAAGCTTCGGTTTGCAAGAAGCTTATGGGGTTGTTTGGATGGCAGCCCCAAGCTGCCCTTCCAAAATTTTGGTCATTGACCACAGGTTGGGCCATTGTTTGGATCACAGCCAAGGTTTTGGCTCACAGCCATGTTTTTGGCCAGCCGTTGTGATTCCGCACTAGCGTGTGGGCGAGTTCCCGACGGCTATTTCCTTCGCCAAAATTTTGGCATGCCTTCGTTTTGGTCGGGCTAGTGTGGGCATAATCAAAACGGCCCATATACCAAAACTTGTTCCAAATTGGCCCAATTTTTTACCACTACATGTTACTGCCATGACATGACACCGTGCCAAGTTTCAAGATTTCCAGGCGAGTTTTGGATTTACATGAAATTAAAATCCAAGTTTCTCGATGTTCTCAGTCAAGTCACGATGCCTAGATGTTTGAATTTAATTCTCATTTCTTCCATGGGACCTAGAAATTCAACCAAGGACACACATGTGATTTTTCAACCAACTTTGGTGCACCGGAGCATGTCCTTACAGTTAAAATTTGGGTTATGCACATTAAAAGTCCAGAAACTCAATTAATGTATAAAAAGACCAAACGAACCCGGAATAATTCCAAAATTTAACAGGGCACTCATATAGTTCTATGTTGCCTTTGTAAAGAAAATCAGGGGGAGGCAGCTTATATCATTTCACACACAAAGGTGACACGTTTCCTCTCGGAACCACGAGGCTGGTTGAGAGAATCTCCGGTTTTGCAAGAAGCTTATAACAAAACTTGTCCCAATTTAGACAAAAATTATACATATGAAAACAGGGTTTAGATTATCCCGAACATCTCGCTACCTAGACCAATGTACTATGATTTGAATTCAACATAAAATGGTTACAAATATTTGAATTGGAGATCATATGGTACATGTAGTTCATAGTGAAATATGATTAGTGCTATATGCCTGTTTTTTGTTATCAAGATAATATTTAAATGGTTGTATAACTTGACAACAATCATATTCAAATAAGGAAAAATGATTCAAATTTAGTCCATATGGTAGACGACAATATATGCGTTCATAGGCTGGAGTAAAATGTTCATATATGATGGAAGATCAAAATGTACGCTACATCAATTATAAACCACAAGGTCACCTAACGATATATTCGAGTTCAACATAGCATGGATTCAAATTGAAATTCGAGATCCTGGCATTTGTAATCATATAAAAAGGGACATTACTCTTTCTTTTGGTGGTAATTGATTTGGTTTTTGTTGTTGTTGAGGGAAGTGCGAATCGATTTGGTACTGTACGGGGTAATATTGTTCTCTCGATTTTTAGTACATTTTTCCTGTAGTTTTTTCAATGGCATCTATAGCAATACAATAAAAGGGGGCATGACTCTCTTGTCTCTTGTATGAATTATTTTTTTACACGTTAAGTTTGTTCTGCCGAACATGGAATCCACACATTGTTATCCTGAAATTTTCAAGCTCAAGTATCTTTTGTCTCACCTGCTTTGAAACTCCCGCCTCTTCAACCCGCGCCACGCCTTGTTATCCCGAAATGTCAACGCGCGTGAAAACTCCCTCCTCATCCGGAATCGGTCCCGCACCCCGGACACACGAATCCCCCTTCTACCCCTGAGCCAGATGAAGCTTGACGTCGTGGTGTCAAAACCGGTGGGGGTATACTAGTAACTTACCCTACATTTCGGACAAGCGCGTCCCTAAGACATGGCTCCCCCTCCCTTCCCATCCGTTCCTCCCATTCGTACACCGAGGCCGCCAAAACCCGTGAAACCCCACGCTCCTCCGTCGGCCTCCCGACCGCCGCCCAACCGGAGACTCTTCCCCCACTATGTCGTCCACCGCAACAGCTCGCCGTCCGTCATCCACCGTACCAGATGATGATCTATCGTCGATCTCGTCGTCCCGCCAGATCAGGCGCCCCGTCCTCCACCTCCAAGGAGCTACCCCGACGTTCGCCTCGTCTATCGCGCCACCTCCATCCCCATAGCACCGTCTTGACCTGCCCCACAGGAACCGCAACACCCTCACCAATTCCTCCGACGAAGTCGAGGCCAACTCGGCGCCACCAAGGAGGTTCTGCACTCACCGCTGCATTTTATATTTTATTCGATCTCATGCGTCTACCGGTGCTCAATACCGAGCAGCCATGGCGGGTCTCGTTCGACGGCGCCATCGCCGGCCACATCATCCACGACATCTCTCCCCCATGTTGTTGCTTCCTCGGCAGCGACTTCCACACCGGCACTAGTTGCAGCTGCTCCGGCTCTAGCTCGCGCTGCAGCTCTATTCTTGCTATCGGTCATGCTGTTGCACTGCTCTTGCTTTTGTCCATGCTGCTACTCTGCTCTGCCATTGTTGTTGATCCCGTTTCTGCCCCGCTCTTGCTCTAGTATGTGCTACTGCTCTGCTCTTGCTCTCACTCGCATTGCTACTGCTACTGCACGACCTCCGGCAACTATAGGAATTGCTGCTTTAGCACTTGCTCGCTTTGCTACTGCATGACTTGCTCTCTGCTAGTGTGTTCCCTGCTAAAGCATCTATTGATTTAGATCACTGCTTCTCTGCTACTAGTGCTCAAACGCCCTAAACATCTATTGCAGCGCTCTGCTACTAGTTCAATCAGTTTCGACAGTAAAATTCAGTTTTGACTATAAAGTTCAGTTTCTTTAGGTAAGTTCAGAGTGAACAGTACTTACAGCATCTTTCGGAGTGGCTGTGGCGCGGCTGATGGGTTTTACATCTAGCACTTTTTGGTGATGTATTTTACATCATTTATTGCAGATGATATTAGAGTCCCACTTCAGATTAACGTTGTCTGTCTTGCCCTGCTTCATCCTCGCCGCCCTACACCTCACCGGAGCTGCTCCAACAACAGAACCGTCCATCACAGTGGAGCAGCACCCTCGGTGCTGTTTCCAGAGGCCTCAGATCTTCTTCCCCGCCTTCGACAGTCACACCAGCATCACCATCCTCCACGTCCAACCAAATGATGCTGAGGTCCACAAGGCTATGCCAAATAGGTTGTACACTCGTCGCATCACTTTGTTACTCTGCATTCATGTCGATCCCTTAGGGATACTTTGCTATGGAACTACTATGGTACTACTATTCGTGCATTTGGTTAGAAGAAGTGGAGCAAAGCAAAGCTGGAGGATTTTTTTCCTATGGTGTCTCTTTCAAAGAAAAAACGTAGGAATTTTAATATTCACTTGGACGTCCTTTTCAAATTAATATGCATGAAGAACAGAACTAATTGCATTACTGGTATAATAAGATACTTATTTTTTCATTTTCACGTGGTTTGAATTAAATTTGACCACGTTTCTCCATTCCTGTGTTCTGCCAATTCACGTGAACCAAACACCCAGGTTGACTGAAATCCTATGTTTCCAAATGCTTTGTTTTGCACGTGCATTCCTATCCTATTCCTTTGTTTTTCTTGTCCCTGCATTTATAGAATCCTCTAATTCTAAGGAGCCGTTACAGATTTACGTCATTTTCAGATAGGCGTCAAAGTAAACTCTGTGTGTTATGTCCTGCTCCTGCCGTGCCATCATCCACCCCACCTGAGGTGTACCATCAACAGAAGCATTCATTGCAGCAGAGATCCCCCCTGCATACTTTCGTTCGCCACCTTAGATTATCTTCCCCATTGCTGGTAGCCACGCCAACTGCATTACCATCATCGACTAAGCAGATGAACCTGAGGACTACATAGTTCTGGAAGAGAGGTCACAGTCTTTCATAGGTTTGCTTACGTTATACATCGGTTATTATTACCTGCTACTTTATCGTTCAAACTTGAGTGTAAAATGCCCGTGGTTCTCATATCGAGGCAGCAACGAATAGTATCTGTCTACTTTCTGGTTCATCTTGGTCTTCTATGTGGTTCATGTTGGGTGGGCAACAAACAATAGATGATCCATTGTCTATCTTTTTAAACAAAAGCTATAATCTACCTGCTATCATTAGTTTTGGATCCATCCACTCGTTTGCTGCCATCAGTCTTGATTTTTGCATGCACCCCTTAGGCCTTACAAAATCTAACTATTTTTTTATTATGCATGTCAGATATTATACACAATCATACTGAACATGTAGAGAAAAAGAGAAGACCGTTGCGTGGGAATATAATGTCATGCAGACACCGCTCCATGGTGGGTGAAGTGGCGGGCCCCTCCTGCATTTCCAGATTGTATTCTAGAGGAAGATAACTGTTCAGATGGGGATTCGGAAGGAGCCGACCACTCCTGTTTACCACCTGAGGTGTTTGCTCTAACCTGGCATGCTGATGTTGGTCATATATGCATATGGCGCCTCACATTTCTTACATTATACGTCTTATATGTTATCAGCTTAGTTTAGATTTGCGTTCTGTGAATGCCACCTGTTTGGTTTCTATATCATACTCCCACTGTTCCTAAATATTTGTCTTTTTAGAGATTTCAACAAGTGACTACATACGGAGCAAAATGAGTGAATCTACACTCTAAAATATGTCTATATACATCCGTATGTGATAGTCCATTTGAAATATCTAAAAAGACAAATATTTAGGAATGGAGGGAGTATATGGGAATTATGCAATGCCATCTTCTTTAGCCAGGCATCATATACATGAATCATGCAATGCCATCCTGTTTAGCCAGTCATCTTATATGTGAATTGTATCGTGCCATATTTTTTTTCATAATGCATTCCATTTGTCAACAATGTTTATACATTCATCTACTCTTCCTGCGCATCAGCCATTTGAGTCGGTCATGGGAAAATCTGGAGTGAAAACAAGGTCTTCTGAGCAGTCAGTGCTACCTCTCAATGCAGATTTCTTGTTGGTTACAGATAGCTCCTCAAAGGAGGATTCAGAGACAGATGACCAGTCGTATCCCCCCCCCCCCCGAGGTACATGCTCTAACTTGGCAGGGTTATATTGCTCATATCATGCATATGTGTCTTGCATTGCCATGCCATCTGCTTAGATTAGACATACTTTGTGTGAATGCCTCCTGTTTGCTTTCTATATCAAATATGTGAATTATGCAATGCCATGTTTTTCAGCAAGTTATCATATATGTGAATTATGCACCGCCATGTAGCCAGGCATCATATATGTGAATTATCTCGTGCCATATTTTTTTCATTACGTATTCCATTTGTCGACAATCTGTGTATATTGAACTACTCTTCATGTGTATCAGCCATTTGAGCCGGTTATGGAAAAATCTGGAGTGAGAACAAGGTCTTTAGAGCAGGAAATGGTACCGGTTGAAGCATATATCTCGATGGTTACAGGGAGCTCCTCAGAGGAGGATTCAGAGACAGATGACCAGTCCTATATGCCACCTGAGGTGTATGCTCTAAGGTGTAATGTTTATATTTCTCATATCATGCATATGGTGTCTTGCCATTGCTTAGTTTAGAGATCATATGCATAACATTCAATTCCATCTTCTTAGTTTAGAGATCTTACATGCGAGTGCCAGCTGCTTAGTATATGAATCAATTATGTCAATTATATCATGCCATCATGTATACTTAGACAACATGTATGTGAATTATTTCATCCCAACCTATTTTAGAAAGACATCATATAGTTTTGTCATGTCATCCTATTTAGATACTCATCATGTGTTCAATTATGCCATTATATCCTGTTATGTTATCCATCATATATCTGAAACTGTGTCATGCTATCCTGTTTAGTTAGGCATCATATATGTGAAATTGTGTCATGCTGTCATGTTTGGTTAGACAACATATATGTGAATTACCACATCTGTCTATCATATAATGTCTGTATGTTCAATTTCTTTTCTTGTTTATAAGCCATTATTTGAATTGAAGGGGTTGATGGCAGTATCTAAGGGAGCAAAAACCAGTTCTTCACAAAAGACAGTGCTACCCGTCGATGCAGATAGACCCATGGTTGTACTGGCCCACAAACTAGCACCACCACACATAATCGAGACTCTTCCAGATTGCACACTTACACCGTTGGGCAGAGAACCAGCTACAACCCATCTAACTGCAACCCCAGCGAATAGTAACCCACTTCTAGTTGACAAAGCACCATGTCCACCACAGAGTACCCCCACACGAGCAGTTTGCCAAGCAACTACAGTGCCCAAAGCACGAAGACCACCACAGCTAACCCAAACTCCACGTTTAAAGTAGAAGAGCAACTGTTCTCAGGTTAGATTCCGTAGCTATGGTCCATACTCCTTTGCTGTTGCATCACTATATTTACTCATACCAATTACATTCCAATTTGAAGGATCCAATTGAAACTCCAATGGTGCAATTGGTATGTTTCAAACCTATTTCTTTAACTGGATTGATGTTCTGACTTCTTGCTCTATGTTGATTTTAGTTTAAGTTGTATAAACAGTTATGCTCTCATGTGATGCACAATACAAGTGTTGCCAATGTTGTGTAGTTTCTCACACTTATATTCTGTCTATGCTGTTGTGTCTTAAAAATATATGAGTTGAACTATGCCTCTATCTTGATTACGCACCATAAACTAGAATGTTATGGACAATACAGTGACCATAGTACATACATATATGTTTGTTTCATGCTATTATCCTGTCCACCTTACTATTGAACCGGTTTACTAAAATGAGTTTCGTATACTACATGCTAAACCTGTGATGTGTCTGCTTGTTTCTCTTGTAGTATGCAAACAAAATATTGGAGAAGAGCACCCCACTATGAAATGGTAGAGAAAGTAACGCAAATAAGGTTCAAGATAGTGAGACAACCCTGTTGGTCTCCAAGAAAGGTGATAAAAACGATCTTGTAGACAGTGAGAAAACCCCACAGTCCTGCGTTGATGTAGTGTTCGAGTTACTGGCCAGTACCGCCGGCACAAGCTCTTCGAACTTGCTGCATGAATCACTTCGGCTTCTTCAGTCTTAGCTACAAGCTCAAATGTATGAGTCAGCTATGCTGCGCAAGAAGTCGAAGGACTGAGGAAGTCCCTGCAGAATTCAGATGCATACTTTCTTGTGCAACAGCAAGCGCTGGAGGATTTAAGCGCCAAACAAGAGAAAGTTAATAAGCTTGCTAAGCACCTTGCCAGCATTATGGGTACCCAGGATATTATTTCTTGAGCTCTTCGGAAGTGGTTTTAGTTTTGGACTTGTTTTGATGCGGTGTTTATATGCTGCTTTGTCCCTATATTTGCACTGGTGGCGAACTTTGATGCCCAGTGGATGTAATATGTGTAATAGCCGTGATAGCCTAGCGTAAGTTGCTTGCTTATTTATTTCCTTGTTGTCTTGTTTATTTGTTTCCTTGTAGTCAGTGCAGTTCTTTTTCTGCGGTTTGCTAGTGGCCGCAATAACCTATTTTTTAAAACTAGGCCACAATAACCATGGGCTACATATATACTTAATGTAGTGACACTGGGCCTCCTATCGGTCGTAGAAACAATGGGCATTCTATGGGCCATAGAAACAATGGGCCTTCTACGGGTTGTAGACACAATGGTCCTTCTACGGACCGTATCATCAATGGGCCTTATATGGGTCGTATGATCGATTGGCCAAACAATGGGCCACCGCATTATAGCCGTAAACGGGCTGGAGTTGGAATCGTCCATTCATGGGCCGACTATAACGGGATGTCGTTAATAGGCCATATTTGATGACACTATGAAAATGGCCCAACGTATTAACGGGACACAAACGGGTCGACTGTAACAATGGGCTGAATTTGACTCACAAGCAGAAAATGACAGTAATGGGCCGTAAGTAACCGAATGATGGAAATGAGCCGAAGAGTAAATGGGCCTGAGAAGGCCGAAAGATAACATGGGCTGGAAACGGCCCAATGGAATAATGGGCCGTTAATGGGTATAAAGTGATACACTGTTCATTATGGGCCAGCTTCACCACGGGCCGTTAATGGGCAAGAGTTACAAAGGGCCTCATTGGGCCGAAAGACGTCATGGGCCATACATGGGCCGGAAGTTAAAAAGGGCTGGAATCATATTGGACGACCCAGATGATGCTACTGGGCCTAATTCGGATAGGCCGTAACGGGCCCTGGGTTAGCGGGTTGTAAATGGGCTATATGCAAATAGAACATTAACAGGCTTTTCATGGGCCAGCCTTTTCACAAGAATGGGCCTTCGTTGGGTTGTGCCATGTGTCGACTTATCAGAGGCGCCTTCGGTCCAATGAGTGGATGACATCTATCCCAATGGTGAGCCTACACGTGTTTCCTCCAGCCAAGGATGATTTTACACGTGGAAAATCCCCATTGGTCGGGGCTGTTAACGGGTCATCGGATCCAAAACCGGACCCAATAGCTTAACGGTGTTCCGTTACGGTGGACGCCACATGTCGGTCACCCTTGACGAAAGCACTTCTGTGACCCGCGATTTATCGTCATGGAAGTGGACACTTCCATGATGATAATTTTGGTAATGTCATGGAACACTTCTACGACAGCACAGGTATGACTATCTTGATTCTGTCATAAAATCGTCATGGATGTACATGCATGATAGAAAACGTGACCTACTGTGACAAACACGTATCATCACGGAAGTGTATTTTTTTTTGTAGTGGGCCACGAGGCACCTGGAGGTGGTATGATGGCCACATTCACCTTGACGGATGTCTCTAAGTATCTACCTGCCCTTCTCTGGCTGTTGATGACCCACCAGTATAGGGGATCTATCATAGTCCTTTCGATAATTAAGAGTGTCGAACCCAACCAGGAGCAGAAGGAAATGACAAGCGGTTTTCAGTAAGGTTTTCTCTGCAAGCACTGAAAGTGTAGGTAACAGATAGTTTTGTGATAAGATAAATTGTAACGGGTAATAAGAAATGAAAGTAAATAAAGTTCAGCAAGGTGTCCCAATCCTTTTGTAGCAAAGGACAAGCCTGGACAATTTCTTATAATGAGAAAAGTGCTCCCGAGGACACATGGGAAATATCGTCAAGCTAGTTTTCATCACGCTCATATGATTCGCGTTCGGTACTTTGATAATTTAATATGTGGGTGGATTGGTGCTTGGGTACTTCCCTTACTTGGACAAGCATCCCACTTATGATTAACCCCTATTGCAAGCAGCCGCAACTACAAAAGAAGTATTAAGGTGAACCTAACCACAACATTAGACATATGGATCCAAATCAGCCCCTTACGAAGCAACGCATAAACTGGGGTCTAAGCTTCTATCACTCTAGCAACCCATCATCTACTTATTACTTCCCAATGCCTTCCTCTAGGCCCAAATAATGGTCAACTGTCATGCAGTCGACGTTCGCATAACACCACTAGAGGAAAGACAACATACATCTCATCAAAATATCGAACGAATACCAAATTCACATGACTACTAATAGCAAGACTTTACCCATGTCCTCAGGAACAAACGTAACTACTCACAAAGCATATTCATATTCATAATCAGAGGAGTAATAATATGCATTAAGGATCTGAACATATGATCTTCCACCAAGTAAACCAATTAGCATCAACTACAAGGAGTAATCAACACTACTAGCAACCCGCATGTCCCAACTTGTGGTTTTGATACAAGATTGAATAAAAGAGATGAACTAGGGTTTTGAGAGGAGATGGTGCTGGTGAAGATGTTGATGGATATTGACCCCCTCCCGATGAGAGGATCGTTGGTGATGACGATGGTGATGATTTCCCCCTCCCGGAGGGAAGTTTCCCGAGCAGAACAGCTCTGCCGGAGCCCTAGATTGGTTCCGCCAAGGTTCCGCCTTGTGGCGGCAGAGTTTCATCCCGTAAGCTTGCCTCTGTTTTTCTCCAGGGTAAAAGCCTTCATATAGCAGAAGATGGGCACCGGAGGGCCACCAGGGGGCCCAGGACACAAGGGGCGCGCCCAGTAGGGGTGGACGCGCCCCCACCATGCGGGCCACGGTGTGGGCCCCCTCTAGTGTTTTCTTCGCTCAATAATTCTTATTAATTCCAAAACCAACTTCCGTCGAGTTTCAGGATTTTTGCAGCTGTGTAGAATAGGTTTCCAATATTTGCTCCTTTTCCATCCAGAATTCCAGCTGCCAGCATTCCCCCTCTTCATGGTAAACCTTGCAAATTAAGACAGAATAGCCATAAGTATTGAGATATAATGTGTAATAACAGCCCATAATGCAATGAATATTGATATAGAAGCATGATGCAAAATGGACGTATCAACTCCCCCAAGCTTAGACCAGGCTTGTCCTCAAGCTGAAGCCGAAATCGAAAAATATGTCCACATGTTTAGAGATAGAGGCGTCGATAAAAATAAAATACGGACATGAGGGCATCACGATCATTCTTATAACAACAACATATATAGATTTTGTCATGTGATTTCTTATGCTCAAGTAACAATGAATTCAAAATGTCAAGTATGGTTCAGAAACTTCATTGGGAACTAACAAACTATAATCTCAGTCATTGAAGCAATTTCAATTTATCATAACATCACAAAGAGTCAAGAGTAGAGCTTTTCAGCAAGTCCATATACTCAACTATCATATAGTCTTCTACAATTGCTAACACTCATGCACTACTTGTGGTTATTGAGTTTCAACCGGACACTGAGAAAGATAGGGGATTATTGTGTTGCCTCCCAACGTATTCACCTTTGGGTGATGTGAACAATAATAATTCATGCTAATTTACATCCAATTGGATATATATATACAGATCTTTCAAACACAAGGAGCTTGCCAAAGGATAAAATGAAAAAGGGAAAGGTGAAGATCACCTTGACTCAATCATAAAGTATAAAACATAAAGTAAAAGATAGGCCCTTCGCAGAGGGAAGCAGAGGTTGCCATGTGCTTTTAGGGTTGGATGCACAAAATCTTAACGCAAAAGAACGTCACTTTATATTGCCACTTGTATATGGACCTTTATTATGTAGTCCATCGTTTTTATTGCTTCCATAACAAGATCGTATAAAGCTTATTTTCTCTGCACTAATAAGTCATACATATTTAGAGAGCAATTTTTATTGCTCGCAGCATGACAACTTACTTGAAGGATCTTACTCAATCCATAGGTAGGTATGGTGGACTCTCATGGCAAAACCGGGTTTAAGGATAATTGGAAGGACAAATAGTATCTGTACTTGGTTCAAGGAATTTGGCTAGCATGAGAAGGAAAGGCAAGCTCAACATGTTGGGAAGATCAATGACAATATACTTTAACTGAGATGTGACAAAACATAAACCATTATGTTATCTTCCTTGTCCAACACCAACTCTTTTAGCATGTCATACTTAATGAGTTCTCACAATCATAAAAGATGTCCAAGATAGTATATTTGTATGTGAAAACCTCTCTTTCCTTATTACTTCCTATTAATTGCAACAATGACCAAAACTATGTTTGTCAACGCTCAACAACTTTTGTGCCTCATACATTTTATGTGTGAAGTCATTACTATCCATAAGATCAATATGAACTCTTTTATTCCTTTTATTCTTTCTACTTTCTCAACATCATGGCAAGATAGCAAAGCCCTTGACTCAACACTAATCTTTATTATAGATATCTCACAACCTCGATTACATAAAGAGATCACAAAGCAAAACTCAAAACTAATTGATACCAAAACTTCAATCTACTAGATCAAGATACTACTAAAAGGATCGAACTAAGTAAAACAGTAAAGATAGGGGTGTGATAGTGATACGATACCAGGGCACCTCCCCCAAGCGTGGCAGTTGCCAAGGGGAGTGCCCATACCCATGTGATTATGTCCTCGGAGATGATGGAGGTGTTGATGATGATGGTGGATAATCGCACATCGAGCGTAAAAGCTCATCCAACTTGCAGATAATGCCCTTGAGTCCGACGATATGATCCTTCAACAAAATGTTCTCCTGTGTGAGCTAACTCAATCATCTTGAAAGCTTCAATCTCAGTTGGAGTAAAGAGGTTAGGTAAAGGTTGGGGGATGTCTTCTTCTTCCACCGCCGGAGCTTGAACCTCCATGGCCTTCTTGATCCCTTCATCCTTGTTGATCTCTTCCGGTTCTTCTCTTTTCAGCTCTATCTTCAATAGCCAAGCATCATTGTCTTCATTGTTGAAGGAGGGCGATGTCATGGTGCTCTAGATCTATCAGAAAAATAGCTCGAAACGAAAACAGAGGATATTTGCGTGATACAGTGGTCAAAGCCTTCGGGAGATTATATAATGAATTTTTACCGACCAAAATATGTAACGTGCAAGAAAACATAGTCCGGGAGGCACACGAGGTGGCCGCGAGACAGGGGGGTGCACCCAGTAAGGGTGGGCATGCCCTCCACCCTCGTGGAGGTCTTGTGTCCTTCACGGATTACTTCTTTCTTCCTAAAATTCTTAAATATTCAAAAGGGAGAAAAATTGACATTAGAATTGTTTTGGAGTCGGTTTACTTACCGTACGACATACCTATTCCTTTTCGGAGTTTGGAACGTTCTGGAAAGTGTCCCTTATGTATTCCTCCAGGGTTACAGTCTCAATAATATTAGTTTCAACATTGATAGGATTACCTGAGATATAATGTTTGATTCTTTGACCATTCACCACCCTCGGACTTGTGCCTTCAAAGTTGTTGATTTTTATGGCACTGGAATGATAGACCTCCTTGATAACATAAGGACCTTCCCATTTAGAGAGAAGTTTTCTTACAAAAAATCTTAAACGAGAGTTGAATAATAACACATAATCACCTATGTTAAACTCACGCTTTTGTATCCTTTTTTCATGCTAGCGTTTGACCTTTTCTTTGAATAGCTTGGCATTCTCATAGGCTTGGGTTCTCCATTCATCAAGTGAACTAATATCAAATAACCTCTTCTCACCGGCAAGTTTGAAGTCGTAGTTGAGCTCTTTAATAGCCCAATATGCTTTATGCTCAAGTTCTAGAGGTAAGTGACATGCTTTTCCATAAACCATCTTATACGAAGACATACCCATAGGATTTTTGTATGCAGTTCTATAGGCCCATAATGCATCATCAAGTTTCTTGGACCAATTCTTTCTAGATCTATTCACGGTCTTTTGGAAAATTAATTTGAGCTCTCTATTACTCAACTCTACTTGACCACTAGACTTTGGGTGATAAGGAGATGCAATTATATGATTACCATCATACTTAGCAAGCATCTTACGGAAAGCACCATGAATAAAATGTGAACCACCATCAGTCATAAGATATCTAGGGACTCCAAACCTCGGAAAAATAACTTCTTTAAGCATCTTAATAGAGGTGTTATGATCAGCACTACTAGTTGGAATAGCTTCTACCCACTTAGTAACGTAATCAACAACAACTAAAATATGTGTGTAACCATTAGAGGCAGGAAAAGGTCCCATATAATCAAAGCCCCAAGCATCAAATGGTTCAATAACAAGAGAATAATTCATAGGCATTTCTTGACGTCTACTAATATTACCAATTCTTTGACATTCATCACAAGATAAGACAAACTTACGAGCATCCTTGAAGAGAGTAGGCCAATAAAAACCAGATTGCAATACCTTATGTGCAGTTCTATCTCCAGCGTCGTGTCCTCCATATGATTCAGAGTGACACTTGCGTAGGTTCTGTTCCTATTCATGCTTAGGTACACAACGTCTAATAACACCATCTATTCCTTCTTTATAAAGGTGTGGGTCATCCCAGAAGTAATGTCTTAAATCATAAAAGAACTTTTTCTTTTGCTGGTATGTGAAACTAGGTGGTATAAATTTAGCAACAATGTAATTAGCATAATCGGCATACCAAGGAGCAGTAAGAGAAGCATTAATGACCCTAATTATTCGTCAGGAAAGCTATCATCAATAGGCAGTGGGTCATAAAAAACATTCTCTAACCTAGACAAGTTGTCTGCAACGGGGTTCTCAGCTCCCTTTCTATCAATAATATGCAAATCAAATTCTTGGAGCAAAAGAACCCATCTAATAAGTCTAGGATTAGCATCTTTCTTTTCCATAAGATATTTAATAGCAGCATGATTAGTGTGAATAGTAACTTTGGAATCAACAATATAAGGTCTGAACTTATCACATGCAAACACAAGTGGTAAGAATTCTTTCTCGGTGGTAGCATAATTTCTCTGGGCAGCACTAAGGTTTTTACTAGCATACTGGATAACATTCAATTTCTTATCAACTCTTTTCCCTAGAACAACACCTACAACATAATCACTAGCATCACACATAATTTCAAACGGTAAATTCCAATCAGGTGGCTGAACAAATAGGTGTAGTGATCAAAGCTTTCTTAAGTATTTCAAATGCTTCTACACAATCATCATCAAATACAAAAGGAATATCTTTTTGCAATAAATTAGTCGGAGGCCTAGAGATTTTAGAAAAGTCCTTAATGAACTTCCTATAAAAACTGGCATGACCAAGGAAACTTCCTATACCTTTTATGTCTTTGGGACATGGCATCTTTTCAATAGCATCAACTTTAGCTTTATCAACTTCAATACCTCTCTCAGAAATCTTATGCCCCAAGACAATGCATTCATTAACCATAAAGTGGCACTTTTCCCAATTCAAGACGAGACTAGTGTCCTTGCATCTCTGCAAAACTCGATGAAGGTTCCTCAAGCAATCATCAAAAGAGGATCCATAAACGGAGAAATCATCCATGAATACCTCACAAATCTTTTCACAAAAGTCAGAGAATATATCCATCATGCATCTTTGAAAGGTAGCAGGTGCATTACATAAGCCAAAAGGCATATGTCTATAAGCAAAAGTACCAAAAGGGAAAGTAAAAGTAGTTTTTGATTGATCCCCCGCTGACACAGTTATTTGAGAGAAACCAGAATAACCATCTAGAAAGCAGAAATGTGTGTGTTTGGATAGTCTTTCTAGCATTTGATCAATAAAAGGTAAAGGGTAATGATCTTTCTTAGTAGCTTTATTTAATTTACGGAAATCAATTACCATCCTATAACCTGTAATAATTCTTTGTGGGATCAATTCATCTTTATCATTTGGAATGACAGTAATACCTCCCTTTTTAGGAACACAATGGACAGGGCTTACCCAATCACTATCAGCAACGAGATAAATTATACCTGCCTCAAGGAGCTTTAGTATCTCCTTTCTTACCACTTCTTTCATCTTAGGATTCAATCGTTTTTGAGGATCTCTAACTGGTTTGGCATCTTCCTCCAATTTAATTTTGTGTTGGCATAGCATGGGACTAATGCCCTTGAGATCATCCAGAGTATATCTGATAGCAGCACGGTGCTTCTTTAGAGTTTTCAATAATCTTTCTTCTTCTTGCTCTGAAATGTTAGCACTAACATGATATATTTTCTTTCCACAAGATAAGCATACTTAATATTATCAGGTAATGGTTTGAGTTCAAACACGGGATAACGCTTGGGTTGAGGGGGATCCCCTAGAATTTCAACGGGTAGGTTGTGTTTTAGAATAGGTCCCTATTGAAGGAACACTTCATCTATTTCCCTTCTTTCATTCATAAACATATCATTTTCATGGTCTAGGAAATATTGTTCTAACGGATCAGTAGGAGGCACGACAATAGAAGCAAGACCAATAATCTCATCCTTACTAGGTGATTCTTTATCACAGGGTTGTCTACGAAATTTAGCAAAATTAAACCCATGAGACATATCCCCTAAGCCAATTTCAACAATATCATTTTTGCAATCAATCCTAGCATTAACAATATTCAAGAAGGGTCTACCAAAAATAATGGGACAAAAGTCATCTTGTGGGGAACTAAGAACAAGAAAATCAGTAGGATATTTAACCTTCCCACACAAGACTTCAACATCTCTAACAATCCCAACTGGTGAAATTGTATCTCTATTGGCAAGCTTGATAGTAACATCAATACCTTCCAATTCAGCTGGTGCAATCTGATGCATAATTTCTTTATATAAGTCATAGGGTATTGCACTAGCACTAGCACCCATATCACATAAGCCATGATAACAATGATCTCCTATTTTAACAGAAATAACAGGCATGCCTACAACAGGTCTATGTATCTTAGCATCTGGTCTACCAATATTAGCATTCTCACCATAGAAATAAATAACATGCCCATCTAAATCATCATCCAAGAGATCTTTAACCGTAGAAATACTAGGTTCAACTTTGATTTGCTCAGGAGGTGTATAAGTCCTAGTTTTCCTCTTACGAACAACAATCGATGTTTTAGCATGATCCTTTATCCTAACAGGAAAAGGAGGTTTCTCAATGTAACTAGTAGGAACAATAGGATCACTATAAGTGACAGTCTTTTCTTCAACTGTAATAGGTGCAACTACTTTTACTTCAATGGGAGGATTATATTTAAACCACTTCTCCTTAGGGAGATCAACGTGAGTAGCAAAAGATTCACAAAAAGCAGCAACTATCTCAGAGTCAAGTCCATACTTAGCGCTAAATTCACGAAAAGCATCGGTATCCATAAAAGATTTAACACAATCAAACGTAGGTGTTATACCTGACTCCTTACCATCGTCGGAACCCCAATCTTCAGAGTTGCGTTTAATTCTTTCCAATAAATCCCATTTTAATTCAATAGTCTTCAGCATATAAGAACCAGCACAGGAAGTATCGAGCATGTTGCGATCATTGGGAGAAAGCCGAGCATAAATTTTTTGAATAATCATTTCTCTCGAGAGCTCATGATTGGGGCATGAATATAACATTGACTTAAGCCTCCCCCAAGATTGAGCGATTGTTTCTCCTTCGCGAGGCCAGAAATAATATATGTAATTACGATCACGATGAACAAGATGCATAGGATAGAACTTCTGGTGAAATTCCAACTTCAATCATTTATAATTCCAAGATCCCGTATCATCACATAGCCTATACCATGTCAATGCATCTCCCTTTAAAGATAAAGGGAAGACCTTCCTTTTGAAAACATCATCGGGAATACTTGCAAGCTTAAATAATCCACAAACTTCATCCACAAAGATAAGGTGTAAATAGGGATGCAATGTTCCATCTCCTGCAAAGGGATTAGCTAGAAGTTTCTCTATCATACCTAAAGGAATCTCAAAGTAAATATTTTCAGTAGGTTCGGTAGGTTAAGGAGCAACTCTTTGCTCTTCTGGTCGGGGTGAAGATACCCCGAACAAGCCCCTCAAAGGATTAGTTTCCATAGCAACAAGTGATAGAAAATTTCAGCACACTATATAAATGTTTCCTTACCAAGTTCCACAGACCAAAGGCGCTTCACTCCCCGGGAACAGCGCCAGAAAAGAGTCTTGATGACCCACAAGTATAGGGGATCTATCATAGTCCTTTCGATAAGTAAGAGTGTCGAACCCAACGAGGAGCAGAAGGAAATGACAAGCAGTTTTCAGTAAGGTTTTCTCTGCAAGCACTGAAATTGTAGGTAACAGATAGTTTTGTGATAAGATAAATTGTAACGGGTAATATGCAATGAAAGTAAATAAAGTGCAGAAAGGTGGCCCAATCCATTTTATAGCAAAGGACAAGCCTGGACAATTTCTTATAATGATAAAAGCGCTCCCGAGGACACATGGGAATTATCGTCAAACTAGTTTTCATCATGCTCATATGATTCGCGTTCGGTACTTTGATAATTTAATATGTGGGTGAACCGGTGCTTGGGTACTGCCCTTACTTGGACATGCATCCCACTTATGATTAACCCCTATTGCAAGCAGCTGCAAGTACAAAAGAAGTATTAAGGTAAACCTACCATATCATTAGACATATGGATCCAAATCATCCCCTTACGAAGCAATGCATAAACAAGGGTCTAAGCTTCTGTCACTCTAGCAACCCATTATCTACTTATTACTTCCCAACGCCTTCCTCTAGGCCCAAATAATGGTGAAGTGTCATGTAATCGACGTTCACATAACACCACTATAGGAAAGACAACATACATCTCATCAAAATATCAAACGAATACCAAATTCACATGACTACTAATAGCAAGACTTCACCCATGTCCTCAGGAACAAATGTAACTACTCACAAAGCATATTCATATTCATAATTAGATGAGTAATAATATGCATTAGGGATCTGAACATATGATCTTCCACCAAGTAAACCAATTAGCATCAACTACAAGGACTAATCAACACTATTAGCAACCCACAGGTACCAATTTGTGGTTTTGATACAAGATTGGATACAAGAGATGAACTAGGGTTTTGAGAGGAGATGGTGCTGGTGAAGATGTTGATGGAGATTGACCCCCTCCCGATGAGAGGATCATTGGTGATGACGATGGTGAAGATTTCCCCCTCCCGGAGGGAAGTCTCCCCGGCAGAACAGCTCTGCCGGAGCCCTAGATTGGTTCCGCCAAGGTTCCGCCTCGTGGTGGTGGAGTTTCGTCCCGTAAGCTTGCCTCTGATTTTTTCCAGGGTAAAAGCCTTCTTATAGCAAAAGATGGGCACTTGAGGGCTACTAGGGGGCCCAGGAGAAAGGGGGGCGCGCCTAGTAGGGGTGGGCGCACCCCCACCCTCCTGGCCACGGTGTGGGCCCCCTCTGGTGTTTTCTTCGCTCAATAATTCTTATTAATTCCAAAACTGACTTCCCTGGAATTTCGGGATTTTTGGAGCTGTGCAGAATAGGTTTCCAATATTTGCTCCTTTTCCAGCCAGAATTCCAACTGCTTGCATTCCCCCTCTTGATGGTAAACCTTGTAAAATAAGAGAGAATAGTCATAAGTATTGAGATATAATGTGTAATAACAGCCCATAATGTAATAAATATTGATATAAAAGCATGATGCAAAATGGACATATCAGCTGTACGCTGCGCTGGTAGACGCTCATCACCCTCCGCCTTGCGAGCTCTTGGTTGACAATGGTGTAGGTGCCTGTTCTGTGTTGGATCTATCTGGCTAGCACTTGGTCGGTTGACAGCACGTGGTTGACCAAATAGTCGTGGATGGGCTGCGCCCAAGATGGGGCTGCCACCACTGTGAACACAACGACTGGTATCAGGGGATCCGGGTTGGGAGGCGGCGGGCTGGGGCCGGCCACTCCTGATGATGCTGATGAAGTCCCCTGGCCGACTACAGCAGGCCCCAGTGTGCCTGCTAGGAGCGCTGGGCCGGGTGCTGGTGCTGCAGCCCCTGGGCCGCTTGGTGAAGTCCACGAGCCGGCCGCTGAAGTCCCCACGCCGACTGTTTAAGTCCACGAGCCGGATCCGACTGCTCCTAGGGCAGCCGGCATGAAGGTGGAGTCGGACTCTGGTGAAGGCTTGATGGATGGCTTGCGGAGGCACTCAAGGGAGACGTCGACTGGTATAGCTTGCCGAGTGGAGCCAATGCGGGCGAGAGCATCTGCTGCGTCGTTGTCTGCCCGTGGCACATAGATGAACTCGCACCCGTCGAAGTGGTCGCTCATCTTCTGGACGATAAAGCAGTAGCTTGCCATGTTGGCATCCTTGGCGTCCCAGTTGTCGAACGACTGCTGGACCACCAAGTCCGAGTTGCCGTAGCAGAGGATGTGGCGGATGCCGATTTCTTTGGCCAATCGGAGCCCGAAGAGGAGAGCTTGATATTCAGCTACATTGTTGGAGGCGGCGAAGTGGATCTGCATCGTGTACTTCAGCTTGTTACCTTTTGGATAGGCGAGGACGATGCCGGCTCCCAAGCTAGTGCGCATCTTTGAGCCGTCAAAGTGCATCCGCCAATGTGTAGAGTCCAGAGTTGGCAGCAGGTACTGGGATTCGGCCTAGTCGACAAGTCGGACAACACTCGAGACTTGATGGCAGTGCGGGGCTGGTAAAAGATGGTGTGAGGAGCTAGCTCGATGGCCCACATGGCCACCCAGCCCGAGGCATCTCTGTTGCCTATGATCTCAGCAAGGGGGCAGTGCAGACAATCGTGATGAGTGCTCTTGAAAGTATTGCTTCATCTTCTTGGCGGCAAAGTACATGCCATAGCACGTCTTCTGGTAATGGGGGTAATTCTTCTTGGAGGCCGACAAGACCTCACTCAGGTAGTACACAGGCCTCTGGACCGAATGTGCCTTGTCGGTTTCTGGGCGCTCGACAATGATCACCATGCTGATGACTCTATTGGTGGCCATGATGTAGAGGAGCATGGGATCTTTAGCAGCCGGAGCTGCCAGGATAGGCGGCATTGACATCATACGCTTGAGCTGGGGGAAGGCGGCGTCCACCAGGTCATTCCATTCGAAGCAACTGGTTTTCTTCATGGGCTAGTACAGAGGTAGTGCCTTCTCGACCAACCGACCGATGAAGCGACTAGGGTTGCCAGGCACCCGGTGAACTTCTAGACATCAAGTAGCTTGGTGGGTTTCTCCATCCTCTCAATGGCCTTGATCTTCACAGGGTTGCACTCGATGTCGCGTTCTGAGACAAGCCCAGGAGCTGGCCGGCTAGCACACCAAAGACACACTTCTCCGGGTTGATCTTGATGTTGAAATGACACATATTTTCAAAGGTCTCCTTCAGGTCTTCCATCAGCGTGCCATGCTTTTCCGTCTTCACCACAATGTCGTCCACGTAAACATGGGCATTGCGTCTGAGTTGCTTCAGCAAGCACTTCTGCATACAACGTTGGAAGTTGGCGCCGACCTTCCTCAATCCAAAAGTCATTGTGATGTAGCAGAAGGTGCCGAATTGCGTGATGAAGGCGTTCTTCAGGCGATCAGCCAGATCCAGCTTGATCTGGTGGTAGCTGGAATATGCATCAAGGAAGGACAACAACTCGCATCCGGCTGTGGTGTCGATCACTTGGTCTATTCGCGGCAGAGTGAATGGATCTTTGTGGGAGGATTTATTGAGACTGGTATAGTCAATGCACATACGCCATTTGTTGTTCTTCTTCAGCACAAGGACCGGGTTGGCAAGACAATCCGAGTGGAACACTTCCATAATGAATCCGTCCGCTAGTAGTCGGGCGACTTCTTCTCCGACAATCCTTCTCTATTATTCTGACAGGCAGTGGAGGGGTTGCTTGAACGGCTTGGCATCTAACCTTACATGAAGTTTATGCTTGGCGAGATCCGTCGGGGCACCCAGCATGTCTTTGGGGGACCATGCGAAGATGTCTCGATTCTCATGGAGGAAATCGATGAGCTCGCCTTCCTATTTGTTGTTGAGGCCAGTGCCTATGATAGCAAACCTCTCTGGGTGGTCTGGGTCCAAGGGGGTCCGCTTGGTCTCTTTGGCCGGCTAGAATGAGGCCCCTGCATTAGCTTCCTTGGGATCAGTCGGCATGGCGGCTTCTCACAGGCCATGGCTACCATCCGCTCGAGGAGCCGTCTTTCTTGAGCTATGACGAGGGACTCGGCCAGCCGGCTACTGGCAGCCGCAAAGTCTTGTGACTTCTTGTAATCTCCAGCAACGGTGATGATGCCCTTGGTGCCTGTCATCTTGGCCTTCAGGTATGCATAGTGAGGAACCATCATAAACTTGGCCAGCGCAGGGCGGCCTAGGAGCGCGTGATAGGGGCTTTCAAGGTCAACCACCTCAAACCAGATTGGCTCGCAGCAAAAGTGATCTCTGTCGCCAAAGAGGACGTCTATCTTTATCTTGCCAATTGGGGAGCAGGACAAGCCTGGAACTATGCCATGAGAAACAGTCTGGCTTGGCTGAAGTTGCTTGGCCTTGATATTCAGCCGCTCCATGTCTCGCGGTACATGATGTTGATGCTGCTGCCACCATCTATCACAACTCGGCCGAAATGGTAGTTCCACCTCTTGGTTGCAAAGGTTGCGTCGAGCACCAGGGCATATGAGCCCAGTTTGGGCATCACAGCTGGGTGGTCAGCTTGGCTCCAAGTGATGGGCCTCTCGAACTAATGCATGTGGGTGGGAGCTTCTGTACTGACAGCATTGACCTCTCTATGCTGCTGCCGCCTGCTATGCCTGTCGCCGGCTTCACTTATGAAGACAACATAAGCGGCGTGCTCTTCAGGGAACTCGTCTTCAATGGCGCCGACTGGTCGGTCTACCGGCTGCTGAGCAGCTGGTGCTGGAGGGCCGGCTGGCAGGGGAGGCAGGAGGGCCTCGCCCTTGGTGATCCGAGCTAGCCAATTGCACTTCCGAGTGGTGTGGTTGGATGGCTTTGCGCCACTGTGGAAGTTGCATGGGGTGTCAAGGTCTTGCTCAAAGGAGAGGGCGGGCAGCCATGCTCCCTTGGCTGTTTTCTGCCACTTGGTGTTGGGCTGACCAGTCGGCTGCTGATCTCCGACTGTTGCAACCTGCCGGCTGCTGGAAGCCGGCTACTGGGCCTTGCGCTTGTTGTCATTCTGCTAGCGCTGGTTGGCGTCATCAACCGGCGTTTGGGAAGCCGGAGGGAGCACCTTCCCGGATGCATCCACTCGGAGCTCCGACTTCAGGGAGGAGTCGGCTATGGCGTACTTGTCCGCTATGATCGGTAGCTCGTCAAGGGTTGCTAGCTCGTCACAGAGGAGCTTGTGCTTGAGCAAGGTGCTCTCTCGGCACCCGGACGTGAAGTACTCTATGGCTTGCACCTCGTGCACCCCTTCGCAGGAGCTGCGCAACTCACCCCACCGCGTTAAGTAATCGCGGGTGGACTTAGTCGGGCCTTGGGCGCACATGGAGAGTTGGTGAGGCTTGGGGCGGCCACTTGTACGTGCCGGTGAAGTTGCGGATGAACACTGTATGGCTTGAGGTTGTTCAGCCATGTCCGGGCCGTGCCTTGGAGCATGAGGGGAACATACTTCAGGGCAACACGCCTATTGCCGCTTGCTATGTTGACCGCGGTGTTTTTGCGCGTATCTCGTGGGAGTGAGAACCCTTTGGGAAAGGGCTCGTCGCGAATGTTGGGGCCGAAGCTAGGCGGGCCAACTACATCTTCTTCTTCTATCGCCGGGTATCGAGCGAGTTGGTCGATCTGATGGCGAGCATCATTCTCTCTGATTCCCTCACGATGACCTAGCCGGTCTCCGAGTGTCGGGTGCCCAATAGGCGGCATGGAGGTGTGCTGCTCCCTTCGCAGGGCAGGCATGCAGTCATTGTGCTGTTCCACTGCTCTTGGGCGGCCGTCGTGGTCGCGCTCAATTGTGAGGTGCGTGCGCCGGCTGCAGCTAGCAGCCGGCTCCTGGTCTCCTCGGCCGTCTGTCAGGGACCGAGAGGTCGCGCCATGATCTTGGTGAGGGAGGCGGGTCTTGTCTTGCACGCCGGGTTCCGTTGCACGGTGGGAGGTTTCCTGCTGGAAGGCGGCCGCGTCAAAGGAGCCGTTGAAGGCGCTCCTTCATGTGGCGCCTCTCATCGCCCTCTAGATTGTCCAAAACTTCTACTGCCGCCTGGGCGGCGCACAGGTTCTCGATGGGCGTGGCATAGACAGGGCGGTCGGCCCCGAATATGCTGGCGATAGTGGCGTCGCGCGGTCGAAGTGCGGCCAGCCGGCTGGGCTCTCCGGCAGTTGGAGTGCCTCCTATGGCGCGGTCGACCTCACGCTGGTAGGCGTCAGTGAGGCACTTTACCACGGCCAGCTGCTTGGCACTCTCGATAAGCGAAAGGCGGTGCGCCTCCAGTGTTGCGCTGTCTGCGCCGTCCTCGACCGGAGTGGCGAGGGCTCGCAGGGTCGAACGGATCGGATCCTGGTCCGCTCCGGATGAGGCTTTGTCTTGACTGATGACCAGCACCTCACGGTGCTGGCACTCGTGATGCTATCCGTGCGAGGGAGCAGGTCGTCGATGATCTCTACGTGGTCGGGCTAGGCATCAACATTTGCCGCTTCAGAGTCGATGACCGTCACGACGGGCGGGTCAGTGGAGCCAAAGGACTCCACGTCGGAGGCTGGCTCGTCGGCAATGTGGATCTTGTCGAGGAGGTTGATGAGGCAGCTCTTCGAGCTGGCCAAACCCACGTCAGGGGCAGGCTCATCGGTGAGGTGGACTCCGCTGAGGAGATCGGCGAGGGAGCTCGGGGCGCGAGTGGCCTCCAGGCCACGCAAAGCGTCGGCACAAGCGCCATCGGGCGAGCCGGGCTGGCTGCACTCACAAGGAAGGAAACGGGTTCCCGTCCAGAACGTGTCTCCGCACAATGGTGCGCTTTGCCCCATGGTGGGCGCCAAATGTCGTGTTATTTCCTTGACATATTCCAACGGGTGGCTAATCATGTAGGTGGTCAATAGAACGTTATCGGGCTCTAGAAGCGGGAGTAGGCAATACCTTAGACGAAGCGGGGTCTTACCCAAGTTCGGGGCTCTCCATAGAGATAACACCCCTAATCTTGATCGGTGGGGTCTCCGCATCACTATGATCAATAGCAAGTACAAGGTTGCTCCTTAAGTTGTTCGGGCTAGAGGAGGAAGAAGGCAGCTAGCTCTACTTCTCCTTAGCTATGGGGTTGAGATGATCTAAGGGCTGAACCCCTTGCATTGGTGTCCCTTGGGGGTTTATATAGGCCTACCCCCTAGGGGTACAATGGTAATCAGGCTGGTCCTGGGACCCGGCCCTCAGTGCCTCTAAGATCCGGCTTCTTGCCGATAGCTGGGGCCCACCACCTGGTGGGTCCTGCCGGCTGCCGTGAACTCAGCCAATAGGTAGGGCCCGCCGCCTGCGGGCCAGGGGGGCCGCGCTGAACTGTAGCCTTGCCCCTGATGATGATGGCTTGGTCGGGGGGCGCATGGCTAAATAGCCACCGCCTGGTGGGCAATCACTATAGCCACACCCTGTCACCTCTGGTTAATTGTGCACAGACTCCAAGGGGAGGGTTGCCGTCTCCTAGGAGTCGGCCTCCCCTTGAGGCCGCCTGCTCAGGCTCTGCCGTCTTCTGGGGATACCTGGGCTAGTGGGGCCCGCCGCTTGCAGGCCATACCGACCGCACGTCATGGGGGCATGGCCCTGCCTGACGTAGGCGTCGTCATGGGCCGTGTGGCCACAATGCTGTGCCAGGCGAGAGGTGTCCTCCTGGTACGTCTACACTATGGCCACGTTCTTACCGGGATTCGGGGGTGGCATGTGGCACTGTTGCCACGCCCTGTCTTTTCATAGCAGGTGGGTGCAGACTTTGAGGTGGCGATGGGCTGCCTATCAGGAGTTGGCCCAAGCCTTCGCAGTCTTCTGAGGCGTTCCGCCTTCTAGGAGGCGGCTCGTCGGCTCCAGCCAGCCATGAAGGCCGGTCTTGTAACCAGTCGGACTGAGGGCCTAGGCTAGCCCCAATGTCTTGAAATCTGCTAAGGTGTGGATGAGGCTACCGAGGGTCTATCCCCCCGTCAAGATCTACGTTTCCACCAATCCCTTTCTCCTCGATGTGGGGAGAGCCCCATGGATATAGATCTTGGAGTTCTTCATGTTCTCTTCTTTGTTCTTCCTCTTATTTTTCTCGATAGCATTAGTTGTTGTGGTAGGATTTGGGAGAGAAGGACTTGGGCACTTCGTGTGCCCTTGGATTGCATTTGGTGCATCGGTTTGAGTTCTCCGCGGTGATACGTGGTCGTGAAAGTTGAGAAGCTTATTACTCTTGGTGTTTGGCACCCTAAAACTTGTTCCTCTTGGGTGCTTTGGTGCCCTAAACGGTTGGTGCATTCGGAGCTCAATCATTATGGTGTAAAGGTCCGGGAACCATCAAGGTCTCCAATTAGGTTGTGGAGATCACCCCGAGAAATTTGTACGGGTTCCGGTGACCGCCCCCAAGGGTTGCCAAAGTGAACGAATTTCGGTGACCGCCCCCAAGGGTTGCCATTTGGTTCGGTGACCACCCTCAAGTGTCCCTTTGTCACACCCTAGCTAGTCATGCATTAGAGTGTTGCATCATGTTTACTCTTTCATCAGAAACTTGAAATGGGGATCTGTGAAACCCTCAGAATCATTCCTGAAAATGATCCAAATAAAAATTTCTCCAAAAGGGTCCAAGAAAATGCTCATGTTGCTCTCTGAAAATATTAGACAGAGATAAAAATCAAACCAATATTTTTAAGAGCTCATAGGTATTTATTTTGGGCATTTGGAATTAATGCATAAATATTTGCATTGGAAATATATTAATTATATATATTAATATATGTCCAAATATTATGCCAATTATAAATGATTTAATATATTATTTAAATCAAAACAAATGTCAGAAATTAGAAAACAGAAAAATAAAAAACAGGAGGAGCTTACCTGGGCTCCTCCACTGTGCGGCCCAGCCAGCTGGCCGGCCCAGCCAGCAGGCGGCCCAGCCCGCCTCCCTCCTCTGTCGTCTTCGTCCTCGACAGAGGGAGGGGAGCGTGGCCGGCGCGCGCGCGCGCCACCGCGCCACGCCACCTGCTCGGCTGCCTGCCTGCCCTCCCCTCCTCGCTAGATGCCCCGGACGACGCCACGCCTCCCCCCCTGGTCTCTCTCACTCTCCCTCAGTTCCTCCCTCCTCTCCCTCGCTCTCTCTCTCACATGGCCGAACACCACCCTCGCCGCCGTTCGCCATAGCAACCGTCACCGGCCACCCCTCGCTCCCCCGACTAGCTCAGGAGCTCCGCCTCGACCCCCTCTTCCTCCCCACCGCTCCACGGGTCTCCGAAAGCCCTGCAGCGCCGCCTACGTCGCCGTTCCCCTCCTCGGCCACCGGAGGTCATCGCCGTCGATTCGCTGCACTCCGGCCGTCCCCGAGCCCGCTAACCATCCCTGCAGCTCCGCGGTGAGCCACTGATTCGATTCCCCCTTGCCCCGTCGTCCCTAGCCTTCTGTAGCTGTCGGCCCCTTGAGCTCCGAAGCTCGACACCGCCGGCGATGTCGCCGTCGTGGCCACGGTCACCGTAGCGCCCAACCGAGCACACCCACGCCCTCACCGCACCGCGTAGAAGCCGTAGGTGCCAACCCCGCATCCCCGCAGCTGTTGTAGCCTCGACCCCGAGCTCAACCGAGCTCCGGCAGCCGCCACGGTCGTCGCCGTCGATGGTACAGGCCACCCCAGGCACAGCCACCACCACCGTTCGATGCGCGGGAGCAAGAGCTCTCCAACGAGCCCAAGCACGGCCTCGCCCGTGCCCTGTAGCGCGATCCCGCATCGCGCCGCCGTCTCGGGCCTCGCCGGCGTCATGTCGCCGGTGGGTTTGACCCACCTTGACCACGGCAGGAACCCCCTGTGTCCCTGACAGGTGGGCCCAGCCCTATAGCTAATTAGGATTAGCACTAACCGAATCAGTTAAACTAACTACCCCCCCCCCTGACACTGACAGTGGGCCCCAGCGCCACTAACCCCTAATTAGGATTAAATTAACCCTGTTTAACCCCCCCTGTCACTGACGTGTGGACCCCACACGTCAGGTTTGACCTCATCCAGCCGCAGTTGACCACTGACGTCATGCTGACGTCATGCTGGCGCAATATTTATATTTCTGGATTTAAATTAAATCAGGAAATTCCAGAATATTATTTAAACTTCAAAAATTCATAACTTTTAATCTGTAACTCCAAATCAGACAAATTATATATGAAAAATGATCAGAAAAATCCAATCTATCCATCTGTACTATTTTCATGCATGATCAAACAAGTTAAATTGATGTTTTAAGCAGAACAAGGAAAAGCACTTTAAAAGGCCATGTTTGAGTTTGAAATTTGAATCTTTGATTCAAATTTGTTCAAACCCTTCTGGTTATAGTTGCATTAGCCCAACACACTCATATTGCCATGTTTCATGCATGCATCATATTGTTGCACATTGTTTGGTGATGGTTGTGTATCGGTGTCCTTTGCGACAGGTTCTGCCTCCGAGGAGTACCGTGATTACCCTAACGAAGAATCGTATCAGTGCATCGAACCATCAGGCAAGCAACCAACCATTTGATCATATCGATACAATCCCATGTTCTCGCTCCTGCTCTCTTTTACTGCATTAAGACAACGCGTTTCAAACTGCTGTGTGCTACGGTAGTTGAACCCATTTCCTCTGCATGACCTGTCATTGCCACAGTAACTAGATGAAACCCACTAGCATGTGTAGGAGTTGATTGAGCGATATGTATGTGTTGTTCCTACCTTGCTATGCCTGCTATGCTTAGAGTCGTGTCAGGTCTGGTTCATCTGGGTGATGGGCTAGAGTGAAATGATTATGTCGATAATGAGAGTGGTGTGGTGAACACGATTTGGTAAAGGTATCGATGAGAGGCCATGTAGGAGTACATGGTGGGTTGTTTCATTGAAGCCGACCTTAAGCACTGAGATCTGTATGTGTGATTTAAGAATCAGCTACTACCATGCATTGGGCCCGAAACCAATGGACCCTCTCGGCTTCTTATTCACCCTAGTTCTCCGTCCAGGAGTTGCAAGTAGTTTCTGGTGTTTGTGGCCTACTGGAGGCCGTGGACAGCGCTGACCGTAGGGGTGGGCTGTGATGCGGTAGGTACGTGGCCGGGTGTACCGAATACCCGTTAGGTATCTCGGGAACCCTGTTCACATCGTTCGGGGCCGTATGGGAAACCTCGGCCGGACTCCCTGCGGATGGAACCTGAATAGGCGATAGACCTGGACTGGAGGCTTAGGTGATTAGGTAGGTCGTGGCCGACACCCACGTTGGGCTTCCGCTTGAAGGTTGCCGAGTACATGTCGTGTAAACGACGGTAAGTGGTGAGAGCGTGTATGAAGGAGTACACCCCTGCAGGGTTAACATGATCTATTCGAATAGCCGCGTCCACGGTAAAGGACTACTTGGTTGCCTATACAGTTCATAGACAAGTAAATGGAAACTACTAAAAGCCTCAAGATAAGTGTGAGTGCCGAGGATGGCTCTTCCGTAGGAAGACGGAGGTGGATCCTCGGTAGTGTATTGAAGTGGTGAGTAGTGGACTCGTGTGCGCAAAACCATTTCAAGTTGGAGTATCGTAGGATAGTTTAGCCAAGAGTCAAAGCTGGCTTGCTGCAACAACTCCACCAACCCTTCTTGATAATGTGCATGTATGTAGGATCTGCTGTAAGTCTTGCTGAGTACCTTTGTACTCATGTTGCTATAATTTACATTTTTACTGAAGACGCTGCAACCCCTTCTGATGGGTTCTATGTAGATGTTGACATCAACGAGTAGGCTAAAGACCCAGGTGGTGACCCTGAGCTTGTGAAGGACCATGTAGTATAGCTAGGCTTTCCAAGCCTCTTTTATTTTACTAGTTGTCTGTACTCAGACAAGTTACTTCCGCTGCTGGTTTGTATGACTGTATGACTTGAGTGTTGGGTCATGAGACCCGTACCTTTGTGTATGTTATGTATGGCTCCCTGAGCCTTAAATAAAGTACTTGTGTCGTAGAGTCATGTTGTGATGCTTCGTTCTATTTGCACATATCGAGCATATTGTGTGTATGATTGAAATGCTTGGTATGTGTGGGATCTGACTATCTAGTTGTTTATCTTTAGTAGCCTCTCTTACCGGGAAATGTCTCCTAGTGTTACCACTGAGCCATGGTAGCTTGCTACTGCTCTGGAACACTTAGGCTGGCCGGCATGTGTCCTTCTTCGTTCCTGTGTCTGTCCCTTCGGGGAAATGTCACGCTTTGAGTACCGGAGTCCTGTTAGCCCGCTACAGCCCGGTTTACCGGAGTCCTGCTAGCCCAGTGCTACAGCCCGGACCCACTTGCTGATGACCGACACGTTCGAAGCTGGGTCATGGATGCCTGTCCCTGTAAGTCTGTGCCACTTTGGGTTTACGACTAGTCATGTCAGCCCGGGCTCTTTATCATATGGATGCTAGCGACACTATCATATACGTGAGCCAAAAGGAGCAAATGGTCCCGGGCAAAGGTAAGGCGACACCCGTGGGGATACCGTGCGTGAGGCCGCAAAGTGATATGAGGTGTTACCGGCTAGATCGATGTGACATCGAGTCGGGGTCCTGACAGCGTTGGCATCAGAGCCGGACTGCCTGTAGGTTCTCCAAGCCAAACTGGTCGATGTTGAGTCTAGAAATTCTTTAGTTATATGTAGGGGAATTGTTTGTGGGTTGGAACGTAAGGCTCTTTTTACTCCTTTATCTTATGACATTCTGATCTGAGTCAGTCCATTCTTCCACCGGGGGTTAAGGAATTAGGATCTGTTCTCTCTATCAGGATCACGTGTTACTAATCAGTAGTACCTTATAAGTTTGATGGATACAAGCCTAGTTCAGTTCTACTACCACATTATGTTGTTAGAATGGATTCAGAACTTTGATATGATGATGTTGAGTGTGTACGAAATCCTTTGTCAAATGTCTCAAAATCCTTCTTGAGCATTTACAGCTGTTATGCTGCCGAAATTTTGCTAGGAATTCTAATGCCTTTGCATTATGATTGTGCTTTCAGATGGCCACTCGCGACCTCAATCAAGTGGTTCGCCTGACTCGATGCCTAGATGTACCCGGCCATACCGCCAAGTTGGTCAGGGTAATGACTGAGGCTGGATACCGTTGGTATCCTGAGTACACGGTCGAGGAGCAATTCCGGGACTTCAATCAAAGCCAGTATCTCTGCACTGTCCGGATATTTCCATCTTATCCTGGATCCACCGAGCCCCTTCACTGCTCCTATGGACTCGGGGTTACCATTGAGATGGCTGTGCAGGACGCCGCCTACTCTATGATGACCATTATGCGAGTCAGATCTGGTCTATTTCGGGACTCTGATTTCCGGTATATGCCAGGATCACTTCCGGGAGCACAAAGGGTATCTCCAAGCTATCTATGCTGACCCCACTCAGGAGGATTCACGGACTCGCACCACTGCTGAGATGCTCGAGGATAAGGACCGTGAAAATCGGGCCTTAAGGTTAGAGCTCTTCAATACCCGTGCTGACCACTGGGCCACTTTGACTCGGTTCGCACCGGCGGTGCAAGCTGGATGTTCAGATATGCGCGATCTCTATCCTGTGAGATCTGCTCTGCCAGACGTGATGGGTTGGCGTGATGTAGGAGGCATCACCCCACCTCGCGGTCCCCGCAGGCCACCGTCTGTTGGTCCAAGACCTCATCCTAGCCCCTATGGTCCACAAGCTCCGCAAGATCGTCTGTTTCCGGATGATCATGTTGAGCTTCCAGGCTATGGAGGTGACTTCTACGAGGACTACTACGGATCGGTCTGAGTTAGTGGTAGTATCACTAGTTCGCACTAGCTGTGTCGTCTATCGTCCCGCGTGACTCGTGGGATATGACCTAGTTTGTACTCTTTCCGGAGGTGTAGAAAAATAATGTATAGGAGCTTGGGATGCCTTCGATGAGATGTAATCCTTTTCTCACCGTAATAGTACTTTGTTTGGTCTTGTACTAAACCCTGTATGGTGTGTATGACGATGGAATAAAAGAAGCAGTTTCTGTTTTTACCATGTCATACGGATGATCATCTTGCATTTCGAGTTATTCCTTACATTCTGTATCCTATGTCGGAATTTTATCATTCTGACTAAATCATTGTCTTGTTTACCTAGGATGGTCAACACGCGCGCTAACCCTGCTTCTCAAGAGCAGGCCGAAGGCAGTGAAGGCAGGAATGAAAATCTGCCTCATCCTCCTTCCCTAGCCGAGGTTATGATGGAAGCTGAGAGAAACAAGCGGGAGACCAACCGTTTGTTGGAGCGTATTGAACAGAACACAACACACCATCAGAGGATTAACATGGTGTCACTCAGTGATTTTATCAAATTGCATCCACCCACGTTCCACCACTCCGTCGAGCCTCTCGACGCTGATGACTGGCTTCGCAGTATCTCTCACAAGCTGCGTTCCGCGCTAGTAGCTGAGGCTGACAAGGTCACCTTTGCTGCATATCATCTTGAAGGCCCCGCCAGTCTATGGTGGGAGAATTATGGAGCTATGCGCCCAGCGGGCCATGTCACTACTTGGGCTGAGTTCAGTGAGGCTTTCCGTGAACATCACATTCCGGAGGGTCTCATGGACCGTAAACGTGAAGAATTTTGCAGTTTCACCCAAGGCCGACTTTCTGTGGATGTTTACAGCAAGGAGTTTGGTAATCTCGCACGATATGCAACCGAGGAAGTTTCTACTGACGCCAAGAAGCAAGCAAGGTTCCGTAAGGGCCTTAGTCCTGAGCTTCGCCGTGACCTCCGTCTGCATGAGTGCACATCTTTTCAGAAACTTGTCAACAAAGCCATCAGTGCTGAAACTGGTCAGACTGACTATGACGCAACACGCAAGCATGGCCGTGACATGGGTTCCTCATCCGGTGCTGGTCCTCAGAAGCGCCGCGTGTGGGTACCCAACACCGCCCTGCCACCCAGGTTCACACCGAGGCCATCTTTCCAGGCGCCTCGCCCTGTTCAACAGTCTGCTCCGGCCAAGCCCTATGGGGGTCCAACTAACAATGCTCCTCCATGTACCAGTTCCGTGACTTGTTTCAAGTGTGGGGAATCTGGTCACTATATGCGTGAGTGTCCCCAGACCAACCCCAACCAGTCTGCTAAAGCTGTTGGCCGTGGCAAGCCGACAGGAAAAATATTCCACGCCAAGCCGGTCACCGCTTCACGTGGCCATGTCAACTGTATCTCTGCCGAAGAAGCTCAACAGGATCCCAACGTCGTTCTCGGTACGCTTCTTGTTAATTGCCACCCGGCATCTGTTCTTTTCGATACAGGAGCCTCTCATTCTTTTATATCCGAAAATTATGCTCGTTTGCATAACGTTGCATTCTGTGACATGCCATCCACTATGGAAATTTCTACTCCTGGTTCTAGATGGCAGACCTCTAGGGTAAGTTATGGAAATGAAATCCAAGTCTATAGACTTGTTTTCCTCGCGTCTTTGATAGCCCTTAAATCTTCAGATATTAATATCATTCTGGGTATGGACTGGATGTCGGCTCATCATGCCCAAATTGATTGCTTCTCTAGGACTGTTCAACTCACCCATCCTTCGGGGAAGATAGTCAATGTCTTGACCCGAATAGCCAAGCGACAATTATATTCTCTTAACGCCAGCCTTTGCCAGACCTTGAGGACATTCCGATAGTCCGTGACTTCCCGGATGTCTTTCCAGAGGAATTGCCAGGTGTTCCACCTGACAGGGATGTTGAGTTCGTAATAGACCTCATTCTAGGAACCGTTCCGATTGCTAGAAGACCTTATAAGATGGCACCCCTAGAACTAGCCGAGCTTAAGAAACAACTCGATGAGTCCTTGAAAAAGGGTTTCATCCGCCCTAGTTCATCTCCGTGGGCTTGCCCCGTCCTATTCGTCAAAAAGAAGGATGGTACGGACCGGATGGTTGTAGATTACCGACCTGTCAATTTGGTCACAATCAAGAACAAATATCCGCTTCCCAGGATCAACGACCTGTACGATCAGCTCGCTGGATCCTCAGTCTTCTCCAAGATGGATTTGAGGTTGGGCTACCATCAAATCAAAATCAGAAACGGGGACATTCCTAAAACGGCCTTTGTTACTCGTTATGGCCAATACGAGTACACCGTCATGTCCTTCGGATTAACCAACGCTCCAGCCACCTTTTCTCAGTTAATGAACTCAATCTTCATGGAGTATTTGGATAAATTCGTCGTAGTTTATCTCGATGATATACTCATCTACTCCAAGAACGAGGAAGAACATGCCGAACATCTAAGGCTAGTGTTGAAGAAACTTCGAGAGCATCGCCTTTATGCCAAATTTTCTAAATGTGAATTCTGGTTGTCAGAAGTGACCTATCTGGGTCATGTGATATCTGGTAAAGGTATTGCTGTTAACCCTGAGCGAGTTCAAGCCGTCCTTAATTGGACTCCACCTGAATCGGTCAAGCAAGTTCGGAGCTTTCTGGGCTTAGCGAGCTATTGTCGTCGCTTTGTCGAGAACTTCTCCAAAGTTGCCAAACCTCTAACCGAACTCCTCAAGAAAGATAAGAAGTTCGAATGGACTCCACAATGCGAGCACAGCTTTCAGGAACTGAAAAGACGCCTGACCTCTGCTCCCGTACTGGTACCGCCAGACTTCTCCAAGGACTTTGTTATCTACTGCGACGCCTCGCGACAAGGACTAGGTTGCATTCTCATGCAAGATCGACATGTAATTGCCTACGCTTCACGGCAATTGCACCCACATGAGGAGAATTATCCTACTCATGATCTAGAGCTTGCAGCCGTAGTCAATGCACTTAAGACCTGGCGACATTACCTCCTCGGTAATCGTTGCGAAATATTCACTGATCACCAAAGTCTGAAGTACATTTTCACCCAACCGGATCTGAATCTCAGGCAAAGACGTTGGGTTGAATTGATCACAGATTTCGATTTAGGAATAACCTACACCCCAGGGAAAGCCAATGTCATGGCTGATGCGCTAAGTCGTAAATCTTATTGTAACAATTTGATGTTACAACAAAGTCAACCGCTTCTCCATGAGGAATTTCGGAAGCTTAACCTTCACATTGTACCTCAAGGTTTTCTTTCCACCTTGGTGGCAAAACCTACCCTTACGGATCAAATTATCAAAGCACAGAAAGTAGATCCGGGAATTTCCCACATCAAGAGAAACATCCAGAAAGGAATTGCGAATTGCTTCTCCGTTAATGATCAAGGGGTCGTATACTTCGGGAATCGACTAGTGGTTCCCAAAGTGCGCAACCTGAGGCATTTGATCCTTAAGGAAGCTCATGAATCTCCTCTCACCATTCATCCCGGTAGTACTAAGATGTATCAGGACCTACGCCAGAGGTTCTGGTGGACTAGGATGAAGAGAGAAATTGCTCAGTTTATTGCAAATTGCGACGTCTGTCGTCGTGTAAAAGCAGAGCATCAACGGCCTGCTGGCACCCTTCAACCCTTAGCTATTCCTGAATGGAAATGGGATAAAATTGGTATGGATTTCATTACCGGTTTTCCCAGGACCAAGAGAGGGAATAATGCTATCTTCGTCGTTGTCGATCGTCTTTCCAAAGTAGCCCATTTCCTACCTGTTCGTGAGAGTATAACCGCTAGTCAGCTGGCAGACTTATACATCTCCCGTATAGTGTCTCTTCATGGTGTTCCTTTGGAAATCAACTCGGATCGAGGAAGTCTTTTCACCTCTCGATTTTGGGAAAGTTTCCAAAATGCTATGGGAACTCGTCTCTCCTTCAGCACCGCTTTCCACCCTCAGTCGAGTGGTCAAGTGGAACGCGTCAACCAGATTCTAGAAGACATGCTTCGAGCCTCTGTTATCTCATTCGGAATGGACTGGGAGAAGTGCCTTCCATTTGCCGAATTCGCTTACAACAACAGCTATCAATCTAGCTTGGGTAAAGCCCCTTTTGAAGTTCTCTATGGACGACGGTGTCGAACACACCTTAACTGGTCAGAGACCGGGGAAAGACAATTCTTTGGCCCGGATATGATTCAGGAAGCAGAAGAACAAGTTCGCATCGTTCGTGAAAAGTTGAAAACTGCCCAATCTCGTCAAAAGAGTCAATATGACCGAAAACATAAGGCTATGACTTTCGAGGTTGACGAGAAGGCTTATCTTCGGGTCACCCCTCTGAAGGGAACCCATCGTTTCGGTATCAAAGGCAAATTGGCTCCTCGTTACATTGGACCTTTTCACGTTCTCGCCAAACGAGGAGAAGTTGCCTACCAGTTGGAACTACCTCCGCACCTCTCCAGAGTCCACAATGTCTTCCATGTTTCTCAACTCAGACGTTGCTTCTCGGATCCTATCCGTGGAGTGGACCACGAAACGCTTGATCTCCAAGATAATCTTACATATCGAGAGTACCCCATTCGTATCCTCGATCAGGCCGAACGCACCACCCGACGTCATAATATCATGTTTCTCAAAGTTCAATGGTCGCACCATTCTGAGGATGAAGCAACTTGGGAAAGGGAGGATCGTCTCCGACTTGAGTATCCCGCCTTCTTCCCGGAGGAACCCAAATCTCGGGACGAGATTCTTTTGAGTGGGGGTGAGTTGTCACACCCTAGCTAGTCATGCATTAGAGTGTTGCATCATGTTTACTCTTTCATCAGAAACTTGAAATGGGGATCTGTGAAACCCTCAGAATCATTCCTGAAAATGATCCAAATAAAAATTTCTCCAAAAGGGTCCAAGAAAATGCTCATGTTGCTCTCTGAAAATATTGGACAGAGATAAAAATCAAACCAATATTTTTAAGAGCTCATAGGTATTTATTTTGGGCATTTGGAATTAATGCATAAATATTTGCATTGGAAATATATTAATTATATATATTAATATATGTCCAAATATTATGCCAATTATAAAGGAGCTCTGGAATAATATATCTAGCTCCTGCAAAAATTGGCATAAGTTAAATAAATGATTTAATATATTATTTAAATCAAAACAAATGTCAGAAATTAGAAAACAGAAAAATAAATAACAGGAGGAGCTTACCTGGGCTCCTCCACTGTGCGGCCCAGCCAGCTGGTCGGCCCAGCCAGCAGGCGGCCCAGCCCGCCTCCCCCCTCTGTCGTCTTCGTCCTCGACAGAGGGAGGGGAGTGTGGCCGGCGCGCACGCGCGCCACCGCGCCACGCCACCTGCTCGGCTGCCTGCCTGCCCTCCCCTCCTCGCTCGATGCCCCGGATGACGCCACGCCTCCCCCCTGCTCTCTCTCACTCTCCCTCAGTTCCTCCCTCCTCTCCCTCGCTCTCTCTCTCACACGGCCGAACACCACCCTCGCCGCCGTTCACCATAGCAGCCGTCACCGGCCACCCCTCGCTCCCCCGACTAGCTCAGGAGCTCCGCCTCGACCCCCTCTTCCTCCCCACCGCTCCACGGGTCTCCGGAAGCCCTGCATCGCCGCCTACGTCGCCGTTCCCCTCCTCGGCCACCGGAGGTCATCGTCGTCGATTCGCTGCACTCCGGCCGTCCCCGAGCCCGCTAACCATCCTTGCAGCTCCGCGGTGAGCCACTGGTTCGATTCCCCCTTGCCCCGTCGTCCCTAGCCTTCTGTAGCTGCCGGCCCCTTGAGCTCCGAAGCTCGACGCCGCCGGCGATGTCGCCGTCGTGGCCACGGTCACCGTAGCGCCCAACCGAGCACACCCACGCCCTCACCGCACCGCGTAGAAGCCGTAGGTGCCAACCCCGCATCCCCGCAGCCGTTGTAGCCTCGACCCCGAGCTCAACCAAGCTCCGGCAGCCGCCACGGTCGTTGCCGTCGACGGTACAGGCCACTCCAGGCACGGCCACCACCACCGTTCGACGCGCGGGAGCAAGAGCTCTCCAACGAGCCCAAGCACGGCCTCGCCTGTGCCCTGTAGCGCGATCCCGCATCGCGCCGCCGTCTCGGGCCTCGCCGGCGTCATGTCGCCGGTGGGTTTGACCCACCTTGACCACGGCAGGAACCCCCCTGTGTCCCTGACAGGTGGGCCCAGCCCTGTAGCTAATTAGGATTAGCACTAACCGAATCAGTTAAACTAACTACCCCCCCTGACACTGACAGTGGGCCCCAGCGCCACTAACCCCTAATTAGGATTAAATTAACCCTGTTTAACTCCCCCTGTCACTGACGTGTGGACCCCACACGTCAGGTTTGACCTCATCCGGCCGCAGTTGACCACTGACGTCATGCTGACGTCATGCTGGCGCAATATTTATATTTCTGGATTTAAATTAAATCAGCAAATTCCATAATATTATTTAAACTTCAAAAATTCATAACTTTTAATCTGTAACTCCAAATCAGACAAATTATATATGAAAAATGATCAGAAAAATCCAATCTATCCATCTGTACTATTTTCATGCATGATCAAAGAAGTTAAATTGATGTTTTAAGCAGAACAAGGAAAAGCACTTTAAAAGGCCATGTTTGAGTTTGAAATTTGAATCTTTGATTCAAATTTGTTCAAACCCTTCTGGTTATAGTTGCATTAGCCCAACACACTCATATTGCCATGTTTCATGCATGCATCATATTGTTGCACATTGTTTGGTGATGGTTGTGTATCGGTGTCCTTTGCGACTGGTTCTGCCTCCGAGGAGTACCGTGATTACCCTAACGAAGAATCGTATCAGTGCATCGAACCATCAGGCAAGCAACCAACCATTTGATCATATCGATACAATCCCATGTTCTCGCTCCTGCTCTCTTTTACTGCATTAAGACAACGCGTTTCAAACTGTTGTGTGCTACGGTAGTTGAACCCATTTCCTCTGCATGACCTGTCATTGCCACAGTAACTAGATGAAACCCACTAGCATGTGTAGGAGTTGATTGAGCCATATGTATGTGTTGTTCCTACCTTGCTATGCCTGCTATGCTTAGAGTCGTGTCAGGTCTGGTTCATCTGGGTGATGGGCTAGAGTGAAATGATTATGTCGATAATGAGAGTGGTGTGGTGAACACGATTTGGTAAAGGTATCGATGAGAGGCCATGTAGGAGTACATGGTGGGTTGTTTCATTGAAGCCGACCTTAAGCACTGAGATCTGTATGTGTGATTTAAGAATCAGCTACTACCATGCATTGGGCCCGAAACCAATGGACCCTCTCGGCTTCTTATTCACCCTAGTTCTCCGTCCAGGAGTTGCAAGTAGTTTCTGGTGTTTGTAGCCTACTAGAGGCCGTGGACAGCGCTGACCGTAAGGGTGGGCTGTGATGCGGTAGGTACGTGGCCGGGTGTACCGAATACCCGTTAGGTATCTCGGGAACCCTGTTCACATCGTTCGGGGCCGTATGGGAAACCTCGGCCGGACTCCCTGCGGATGGAACCTGAATAGGCGATAGACCTGGACTGGAGGCTTAGGTGATTAGGTAGGTCGTGGCCGACACCCACGTTGGGCTTCCGCTTGAAGGTTGCCGAGTACATGTCGTGTAAACGACAGTAAGTGGTGAGAGCGTGTATGAAGGAGTACACCCCTGCAGGGTTAACATGATCTATTCGAATAGCCGCGTCCGCGGTAAAGGACTACTTGGTTGCCTATACAGTTCATAGACAAGTAAATGGAAACTACTAAAAGCCTCAAGATAAGTGTGAGTGCCGAGGATGGCTCTTTCGTAGGAAGACGGAGGTGGATCCTCGGTAGTGTATTGAAGTGGTGAGTAGTGGACTCGTGTGCGCAAAACCATTTCAAGTTGGAGTATCGTAGGATAGTTTAGCCAAGAGTCAAAGCTGGCTTGCTGCAACAACTCCACCAACCCTTCTTGATAATGTGCATGTATGTAGGATCTGCTGTAAGTCTTGCTGAGTACCTTTGTACTCATGTTGCTATAATTTACATTTTTACAGAAGACGCTGCAACCCCTTCTGATGGGTTCTATGTAGACGTTGACATCAACGAGTAGGCTAAAGACCCAGGTGGTGACCCTGAGCTTGTGAAGGACCATGTAGTATAGCTAGGCTTTCCAAGCCTCTTTTATTTTACTAGTTGTCTGTACTCAGACAAGTTACTTCCGCTGCTGGTTTGTATGACTGTATGACTTGAGTGTTGGGTCGTGAGACCCGTACCTTTGTGTATGTTATGTATGGCTCCCTGAGCCTTAAATAAAGTACTTGTGTAGTAGAGTCATGTTGTGATGCTTCGTTGTATTTGCACATATCGAGCATATTGTGTGTATGATTGAAATGCTTGGTATGTGTGGGATCTGACTATCTAGTTGTTTATCTTTAGTAGCCTCTCTTACCGGGAAATGTCTCCTAGTGTTACCGCTGAGCCATGGTAGCTTGCTACTGCTCTGGAACACTTAGGCTGGCCGGCATGTGTCCTTCTTCGTTCCTGTGTCTGTCCCTTCGGGGAAATGTCACGCTTTGAGTACCGGAGTCCTGTTAGCCCGCTACAGCCCGGTTTACCGGAGTCCTGCTAGCCCAGTGCTACAGCCCGGACCCACTTGCTGATGACCGACACGTTCGAAGCTGGGTCATGGATGCCTGTCCCTGTAAGTCTGTGCCACTTTGGGTTTACGACTAGTCATGTCAGCCCGGGGTCTTTATCATATGGATGCTAGTGACACTATCATATACGTGAGCCAAAAGGCGCAAACGGTCCCGGGCAAAGGTAAGGCGACACCCGTGGGGATACCGTGCGTGAGGCCGCAAAGTGATATGAGGTGTTACCGGCTAGATCGATGTGACATCGAGTCGGGGTCCTGACACCCTTAGTAGAATCACAGCATATTGCATTGTGAGAGGGCGTGAGGAGATTACGGTGGCCCTAGTGGATTCTTGGGGGTGCACTGTGCGTCCACGCCGAATGGAGATTAGCATCCGCAAAGGTGTGCACTTCGGGATACACCATCATCTCCGCGTGCCTCGGTTATCTCTTACTCGAGCCCTATAGTTATGCACTTTACTTTGTGATAGCCATGGTGTTTCATGTTATATATCTTGCTATCGCATGGTTGTTTACCTTGCTTAGCATAAGTTGTTGGTGCACATAGGTGAGCCTAGTTGTTTTAGGTTTCGTGCTTGACAAATTAAATGCTAGTTTTATTTTGCATTTGTTCAAGCCTAAGCCTTTACCAACTAGATAGATTTATGATTTTAGGTACAACCCTTTTGATCAACCACTAATTATATTATTAAATAATACCATTGTGTGGTACATCCTAATGAAAAGTGATACCCCTTTTTCAAGGATGCCGACATTTTTCTCTTTCTCTTTCACAGTATGAATGGTCCGCTATTTGTCGATGAACCATTTCCAAAAACGACATTTGTAGATGAGTACTATTACATTCTTCCGAACAAGGAAATTTTGTCTGAACACCTCCACAGGTAACATATGATTTTTTATGCATGAAACTAGGAAGATAACTTTTTTGGATCATGAAAAATATGACACTTCGCGTGTTTCAGGAAATGGTCTTCTGATTCTTCACGAAATGAGCAACCACGTCGACATGGAAAAGGTTCATTGCACTCTGTAATAGATGAAAATGTGGAAGAGCCAGATGAGAATAGCACGTCTAAGCTGCAAAAACGAATTACAAAATTATCAACTCCAAAGAAAACAAACAAGCAGTTGGTGCCAGCAAGTACAAGAAAAGCAAAAAAAGAAAATATGACGCCTCCATGGCTGTAGCTGATGTCTGTGCAGTGGGTCTGGATAGTGAGATACCCACAATAAAACATGTTATTGAGGTGGAAGCTCCAAACCCGTGAGTAAGTCAAGAAATACATAAGCTGTAGCTGCAGAAGCAAGTGGAGAAACTAACAATCCTACAATCAGGTTAGTCATTGTAAATTTATTTAGATTTTACTAATCACATTGTTCCTTATTTGTGTTCTGATATAATCAACTTTAGGTGTGCAAGTGGAGAAGAACAGAATACAGGAGCAATCTAAACATGAAAATATGCCCCAAGATGTCTTTCCTAGATAGCTAAGCTAAGTTACAAACTGAAAGTATTGAAAACTACAATACTTGGACGCATTAAGATCAGATGAACCTTCTAAAACAGTTGTAGATAATAAACCTCAAATATGATGACATGTTAACAACAATAAATTGTACCATTCCTTCCTTGTCTATACAAATGTTATCATGATGGACATTGCTCTTTATTCTTTTTTTTTGTGCTCATACACACTCAACTATAAGTAGCATAGACTTAGAGCATTTCTCCTTTTCTACCACATATCACCACATGAATGTTTGGAAAAGTGTTAGAGCACACACTTTTGTTAGGTAGGAGTATCAGGATGAGGGGAAGCCGACACAATCCTTTGGCTCCATTTATTTAATATCCCATTTATTTAAGGATAGCGTATTGGTTAAAATAAATATTATCATTTGGTAAGTCTCAATAGGTAGATCCTATTATTCAGAGACACAACCTAGTAAATCATTTCCATACAAAGAGAGGAGCCATACCCACTTTCAATTAATCAAAAGAATTATGCATCCTTTTCATAAGTCTGTTTCAGATGAGTAGTTGATGAATAGGCCAGGTGTTTCATGCGACCCATTAACTCTGGCATAACTTGAAGAACTAATTGTTTTATCAGGCACCACATGTTGATCTAGTGAAGAACCATGCTTTGGAATGCGAAAATATGGATTTGTCAGGAAAGTTAGGTGGGATAAACCTACACAAGACTACTTTTTTATCAAATTATTAGTTATTAGTCCAAATTTCATTAAGGGCGGCACCAATGAGTACAACGTTGATGACGAGATAGATGATTCGATGCGATCAATTCAGAAAGTACGTGATTAAATTGTATGTTATATGTATTTTCTCCTATTTAAGGAAATTTTTTTGCATGTTTCCTATAACTCTCTTCTCGTTGAGAATCTGATGTGAACTCTCCTATTATCTCTTTGTTTCATCTTTGCATGGAAATCATACTTCAAGAACGAAGTGCTCAGTGTGATATCGATATCCAGACACTCTTGAGTGGAATTCTACCCTTGCCACATTTTAAACAAGGTTACATTTACAATCATGTCGTAGAACTATCATGGTCTTGTGGTCAACACTGTGGACATGTTTTTCTGGGAGCCATACGTTTCCAAAAGTTATATGTTAAACTGTGTTGTATCACACTTTTCATTGTGGCCAAATGGTCCGCCACACTTTGTGACATACCAACCGTCCATCAAAATTATGGCCAATTTTTGTGAGAATTTGTTTTTGGAATAATTTTTTGAAATGTTTTGGCAACAAGTCGTTGTTGTATAGTATTTGTTGTCATGTATCCAACAATCTTGAGTTTTCTAAATTCGAAGCTCATTTCAAGAAGTTCTGGCAGTTCAGGCATTATTGTATCCTTCTGTTTTGCGTGGGCTATTTTCAAGCTCACTAGCGATAGTACCGACCTCGGTAGCGGTAGAACCGCTTCAGCATGTACTTCCGTGGTCTAGTGCCGCAAGCATTGCCACTTGTGTTCAGGTCTCTGGGCTCGTTTACGCTTCGACTGCAGTAGGACGGTAGTTGGGCAAGGTACTACCGTTTTGGACGGTAGTACAACACCTGCCTAGCAATAGTACCACTCTTGCGGTACTTCCGCGACCGACTACCATCACACTGCCGCCTATCTCTTTGCTTCTGTAGTCCCTCGTTGCATCCTTGGTAGTCGAGCGTTAACAGTGTGCGGTGGTACCGCTTCGTGCGGTACTGTTGTCCTACCCTCCCTCTACTGCTGCTGGTTCTGTGTGTCCTAATACACTAAGCAGTGGTACCGCTTGTGAGGATAGTAGAACCGCTCTAGTAGAACTACCATGCCTGGACTTTCGTTATCTCCGTGCTACACCTAGAAGTATATCCGCAAGCGGTTGTTACACTCCTCTTGACAGTTTACCGCTTGTGTGCGGGCTGGGGGTATAATGCTTGGATTTGTCACCATCTATAAAAGGGGGTCTTCTTGCCCGATGAACTTAATCCTTTGAGCTCGTGTTTTGCCCCTATTATTTACCTTCTTCAAGCTTTACATCTGTCAATCCCTCCAATGATTCTTGCGAGTTCTTGAGGGAAAAGAGGGACGAGAAATATATTTTCGTTTCCACCAATCACTTTCTCCTCGATGTGGGGGAGCCCCTTCGATCTAGATCTCAGAGTTGTTCATTATCACTTCTTCGTTCTTCCTCTCATTTTTCTCCATAGCATTAGTTGTTGTGGTGGGATTTGGAAGAGAAGGTCATGGGCACTTCGTGTGCCCTTAGCATTGCATTTGGTGCATCAGTTTTGAGTTCTCCGTGGTGATACGTGGAAGTGAAAGTTGAGAAGCTTATTACTCTTGAGTGTTAGGCACCCTAAAGCTTGTTCCTCTTGGGTGCTTTGGTGACCTAGACGGTTGGTGCCTTCGGAGCTCAATCATTGTGGTGTAAAGCTCCAGGAATGCATCGGGGTCTCCAATTAGGTTGTGGAGATCTCCCCGTGCAATTTGTACGGGTTCCGGTGACCGCCCCCAAGGGTTGCCAAAGTGTACGAGTTCTCCACACCGCTCCAAACGGAGATTATCATCCATAAGGGTGTGAACTTCGGGATACAACGTCATCTCCATGTGCCTCGGTTATCTCTTACCCGAACCCTTTAGTCATGTACTTTACTTTGTGATAGCCATAGTGTTTCATGTTATATATCTTTCTATCACATGGTTTTTTACCTTGCTTAGCATAAGTTGTTGGTGCACATAGGTGAGCCTAGTTGTTTTATGTTTTGTGCTTGACAAATTAAATGCTAGGTTTATTTCGCATTTGTTCAAGCCTAAGCCTTTACCTACTAGATAGTTTTATGATTTTAGGTTACACCCCTTTTGATCAACCACTAATCATTTAATTAAATAATACCATTGTACGGTACATCCTAATGAAAAGTGACACCCCCTTTTTCAAGGATATCGACATTTTTCTGCTTTCTCTTTCACATTATGAATGGTCGCTGTTTGTGAGTGATCCATTTCCAAAAACGACATTTGTAGATGAGTACTATCACATTCTTCTGTACAAGGAAATTTTGTCTAAACACCTCCAGAGGTAACATAAGATATCTCGTGATTTTTTGTGCATGAAAGTAGGACAATAATTTTTTTGGATGATGGTAAATATGACACTTCGCGTGTTTCAGGAAATGATCTTCTGATTCTTCACTAAATAAGCAACCACGCCGACATGGAAAATGTTCATTGCACTCCGTACTAGATGAAAATGTGGAAGAGCCAGATGAGAATAGCATGTCTAAACTGCGAAAACAAATTAAAAAAGTGTTAATTCAAAGCAAACAAACAAGCAGTTGGTGCCAGCAAGTACAAGAAAAGCAGCAAAAGAAAATCTGAAGCATCCATGGGTGCAGCTGATGTCTCTGAAGAGGGTTCTGGATAGTGAGATACCCGAATAAAACTTGTTATTGAGGTGGAAGCTCCAAAACCCAAGAGTAATTCAGGAAATACAGAAGCTCCAGCTGCAGCGGCAAGTGGAAAAACTAAAATCCTACAATCGGCTTAGTCATTGTAAATGTATTTAGATTTTACTAATCATATTGTTCCTTATTTGTGTTATGATATAATCAACTTTAGGTGTGCAAGTGGAGAAGAACAAAACACAGGAGCAATCTAAACGTGACAATATGCCCCAAGATGTCTTTCCTAGATAGGTAAGCTAAGTTACAAATTGAAAGTATTGAAAACTACAATCCTAGGACGCATTAGGATCACATGCACCCTCTGAAATGGTTGTATATAATGAACCTCAAATATGATGACCTCAGAACAACAAATGTTATCATGATGGAGGTTGCTCTTTATTCTATTTGTTTTTGTGCTCATACTCACTCAACTATAAGTGGCATAGACTTAGAGCATTTATCCTTTTCTACCACATATCTCATGTGAATGTTTGGAAAAGTGTTAGAGCACACACTTTTGTTAGGTATTAGGATGAGGGGAAGCCGACACAATCCATTCCTATCAAATAAGGGATAATATCTCATTTATTTAAGGATAGCGTATTGGTTAAAATAAATATTATCGTTTGGAAAGTCTCCTATTATTTAGAGACACAATGTAATAAATCATCTCCATAAAAAGAGAGGAGCCACACCCACTGTCAATCAATCAAAAGATGCATTCTTTTCATAAATCTGTTTCAGATGAGTAGTTGATGAATAGTCGAAGCTTTTCGTGCGATCCATTCACTCTTCCATAACTTGAAGAACTAATTGTTTGTATCAGGCACCACATGTTTGTCTAGTGAAGAAGCATGCTTTGGAATGCGGAAATATAGATTTGTCAGGAAAGTTAGGTTGGATAAACCTACACAAGACGGCCTATTTATCATGTTATTAATTATAGCTCCTCCAAGTATTTAATTTGTGTTCCAAATTTCATTGAAGGCGGCATGACTGAGTACAACATTCATGACCAGATAGATGATTCGATGCGATCAATTCAGAAAGTACAAGATTAAATTGTATGTTATATGTATATTCTGTTATTTCAGGAAAATATTATGCCTGTTTCATATAACTCTCTTCTAGTTGAGAAACTGATGTGATCTGTCCTATTCTCTCTTCGTTTCATCTTTGCAAGGAAATCATACTTCAAGAACGAAGTGCTCAGTGTGATATGGATATCCAGACACTCTTGAGTGGTATTCTTACCTTGCCACATTTTATACATGGTTACATTTACAATCATGTTGTAGAACTATCACGGTCTTGTGGTCAACACTGTGGACATGTTTTTGGGAGCCATATGTTTCCAAAAGTTATTGTTAAACTATGATGTATCACACTTTTCGTTGTGGCCAAATGGTCCGTCACACTTTGTGTCGTACCAATCATCCATCAAAATATGGCCAATTTTTGCGAGAAGTTGTTTTTGGAATTATTTTTTGAAATGTTTTGGCAAGAAGTCGTTGTTGTATAGTATTTGTTGTCATCTATCCAACAAGCTTGAGTTTTGTAAATTTGAAGCTCATTTCTAGAAGTTCTAGAAGTTCATGCTTTATTGTATCCTTCTGTTTTGCGTGGGCTATTTTCAAGCTCACTAGCGGTAGTACCAACCTCGGTAGCAGTAGTACCGCTTGCGTGGGTACTTCCGTGGTCTCGTGCCGTAGGCCCTGCCACTTGTGTTCAGGCTTCTCGACTCATTTTTGCTTCGAGTGCAGTAGGACGGTAGTTGGGCAAGGTAGTACCATTTTGGTCGGTAGTACCGCACCTGCCCAGGGATAGTACCGCTCTCGCGGTACTTCAACCGACTACCATCATACTACCGCCTATCTCTTTGCTTCTGTAGTCCCTTGCTGCCTCCACGGTAATAGAACGTTAACAGCGTACGGTGGTACCGCTTCGTGCGGTACTGTTGTCCTACCCTGCCTCTACTGCTGCTAGTTCTATGTGTCCTAATACACTAAGCAGTAGTACCACTTGTGAGGATAGTATTATCGCTCTGGCTGAACTACCATGCCTGGATTTTCGTTCTCTCTGCGCTACACGTAGAAGTATATCCGCAAGCGGTTGTTCCGCTCCTCTCGGCAGTTGTACTGCTTGTGTGCGGGCTGGGGGCATAACGCTTGGATTTGTCCCCATCTATAAAAGGGGGTGTTCTTCCCCGATGAACTTAATTCTTTGATCTCATGTTTTTCCCCCATTGTTTACCTTCTTCAAGCTTTCCATCTCTCAATCCCTCCAATGATTCTTGCTATTTCTTAAGGGAAAAGAGGACGAGATAAAGATCTTCTTTTCCACCAATCACTTTCTCCTCGATGTGGGGGAGCCCCTTGGATCTAGATCTTGGAGTTGTTCATGTTCTCTTCATCATTCTTACTCTCATTTTCTCCATAGCATTAGTTGTTGTCGTGGGATTTGGGAGAGAAGGACTTGGGCACTTCGTGTTCCCTTGGCATTGCATTTGGTGCATCAGTTTGAGTTCTCCGTGGTGATACGTGGAAGTGAAAGTTGAGAAGATTATTACTCTTGGGTGTTTGGCACCCTAAAGCTTGTTCGTCTTAGGTGCTTTGGTGCTGTAGACGGTTGGTGCGTTCGGAGCTCAATCATGGTGGTGTAAAGCTCCAGGAATGCAATGGGGTCTCCAATTAGGTTGTGGAGATCGACCCCGAGCAATTTGTACGGGTTCCGGTGACCGCCCCCAAGGGTTGCCAAAGTGTACGAGTTCTGGTGACCGCCCCCAAGGGTTGCCATTTGTACGGGTTCGGTGACCGCCCTAAAGGGTCCCATACTAGAATCACGGCATCTTGCAGTTTGCGAGGGCGTGAGGAGATTACGATGGCCCTAGTGGCTTCTTGGGGATGCACTGTGCCTCCACACCGCTCCAAACGGAGATTAGCATCTGCAAGGGTGTGAACTTTGGGATACACCGTCATCTCCGGGTGCCTCGGTTATATCTTACCCGAACCCTTTAGTTATGCACTTTACTTTGTGATAGCCATAGTGTTTCATGTTATATATCTTGCTATCACATGGTTGTTTACCTTGCTTAGCGTAAGTTGTTGGTGCACATAGGTGAGCCTAGTTGTTCTAGGTTTTGTGCTTGACAAATTAAATGCTAGGTTTATTTCGCATTTGTTCAAGCCTAAGCCTTTACCTACTAGATAGTTTTATGATTTTAGGTTACACCCCTTTTGATCAACCACTAATCATTTAATTAAATAATACCATTGTACGGTACATCCTTATGAAAAGTGAGACCCCCTTTTTCAAGGATACCGACATTTTTCTGCTTTCCCTTTCACATTATGAATGGTCGCTGTTTGTGAATGATCCATTTCCAAAAACGACATTTGTAGATGAGTACTATCACATTCTTCCGTACAAGGAAATTTTATCTAAACACCTCCACAGGTAACATAAGATATCTTGTGATTTTTTGTGCATGAAAGTAGGATAATATTTTTTTTGGATTATGGTAAATATGACACTTCGTGTGTTTCAGGAAATGATCTTCTGATTCTTCACTAAATAAGCAACCACGCCGGCATGGAAAATGTTCATTGCACTCCATAATAGATGAAAATGTGGAAGAGCCAGATGAGAATATCACGTCTAAGCTGCGAAAACAAATTACAAAAGTGTTAATTCAAAGCAAACAAACAAAGTAGTTGGTGCCAGCAAGTACAAGAAAAGTAGCAAAAGAAAATCTGAAGCCTCCATGGCTGCAACTGATGTCTCTGAAGAGGGTCTGGATAGTGAGATACCCAGAATAAAACTTGTTATTGAGGTGGAAGCTCCAAAACCCATGAGTAATTCAGGAAATACAGAAGCTCCAGCTACAGCGGCAAGTGGAAAAACTAAAATACTACAATCGGCTTAGTCATTGTAAATGTATTTAGATTTTACTAATCACATTGTTCCTTATTTGTGTTATGATATAATCAACTTTAGGTGTGCAAGTGGAGAAGAATAAAACACAGGAGCAATCTAAACGTGACAATATGCCCCAAGATGTCTTTCCTAGATAGCTAAGCTAAATTACAAATTGAAAGTATTGAAAACTACAATCCTAGGATGCATTAGGATCACATGCACCCTCTGAAATGGTTGTAGATAATGAACCTCAAATATGATGACCTCTTAACAACAATAAATTGTACTGTTCCATCCATGTCACAAATGTTATCATGATGGAGGTTGCTCTTTATTCTATTTGTTTTACTACTAATACTCACTCAACTATAAGTGGCATAGACTTAGAGCATTTCTCCTTTTCTACCACATATCTCATGTGAATGTTTGGAAAAGTGTTAGAACACACACTTTTGTTAGGTATTAGGATGAGGGGAAGCTGTCGGGGAAGCTGATCCACGAACACCTATGGGACCGGCGGACCGAGCCCCTTCTCGTTCGGCAGAGGGCGGAGATCGCACGAAGAGCAGATCGAGGCGAAACACACGAGCAGTTTACCCAGCTTCGGAGCTCTCCGGAGAGATAATACTCCTACTGCTGCTTGTCTGATTGTATTGAGTTCTTGCTCGGGAGCGCTGAGTGCTACAGTACACATGAGCTGCTAACAAGACCGAGCGTGAGTGTTTTCTGGTTTCGAACCTCCTCTACGTTGCGCATGGGCCTCATTTTATATGTTCAAGGGGTCACCGACAGGTGGCGACGTAGACAAGGGTAAAAATGGAAAAAGAGGGGTGGTTGGTATAGCTACCTGTACAGTGCATCCTACCTAACCCTGACGGCAGGGGACAAAGGCATTAAATGCCTATCTGCGTCGCCCAAACAGTGCAGAAAAGGACCGTCAGGGACGCCACCGCTTGCCACGATGGCAATCTTGTCAGCGTCGCATGCCACCGCGCACCGCTGGCTGCACAGCCTCCCGCCACGCGCACCTAGAAAGGCCCCAGGGCGACACGTTGGTGGATGTGCTGGAGCGTGGGTACAGAGTGGTTGCTTGCCGCGGCAAGCGCCTTGCCGCGGTCATTGTCTTGTTGCGCCCGGAAGCTTGTCGCTCACCGGGCCTTGCCGGGATACGTGGCGCGTCGCGGCAAGTTCCTTGAGATGCCTTGGTTGGCCTTCCCGGCAAGCTCCTCTTGCCGGGGCCTTGTCTCTTTGGCTTGAATACTTTGTTCTTGAATGGCTCCAAAGGAACCACGGAGGACCTTGGCGGTCACCCGGCAAGCCTTGCCGCGGGGTGCTGCAACTGCCCGTGCACAAGTTCGGGATACTAGGGTACCCCTACTCTAGTACACCGACAGGAGCCCCCGGGCCTGGACCACACACGGTGCCGAGCGCTGTTGGGCCAGGCCCAAAACAGGGCACGGGCACGCGCGGCCTGGGTTACGCCGTACCTTACTCCGTATCCACCGCGCCCTCCCCCAACGGCAAGCGTCGAATGCGGCGTCGTGGGAGAGATCGTGGGTGGTTTCTTTATTCAGAAGGGTGAAACGTCCACCCCCTCCCTCTTTATAAGCAGGGGAAACAGGGGCAGTTCACCCATCTCGCCGGTTGTTACTCCGATTCCACAAATCTCCGCCGCCCCCCGCTTCTTCCCGAAGCTGAGAGAGAGCAGCGCTCCGCCCCCCATTGCCACCAGCTCCACCAACGTCGTCGATCTCCCCCACCGCCTCCGCCATGGCTCCGAAAGCCGACAAGGGGAAGGGCGTGAAATCGGTCGAGGCGCGAAGGAGCTGAGGGAGTACTACTACCTCTTCTGGTCGACGGAGACGCGAGCGCATCCGCGCACGAGGGTACTCCCGGCTGCTGCTTCGGAACTGGCTCCAAACGGGTACCCCTTCTTCGCGCTGTTCTTCTACTGCGGGCTCTGCCCGCCCTTCTCTGAATTCTTCTGTGACATCATGAACACCTACGGGTTCCGCCTCCTTGACTTCACCCCCAACGTTGTTCTGACCATGGCAGTTTTCGCACATCTCTGCGAAAACTTTGTCGGAGTCCATCCAAACGTAGCCCTTTTCCGCCAGTTCTTTATGCCCCGGGTTGAGAGAGGAGAGCCTCTTACCGGCGGGATCGCTTGGATCTCAAGAGTCGGCAAGAAGGAAGCTTATCTGGAGGGAGAGCTCCGCAGCAAGTGGGAGGAATGGAGAGCAGAGTGGTGCTGGATCGTCGAGAAGAACCCGCAGCCATTTACTGCCCTGCGCCAAGCCCCAATAGTGCACGGCAATGATTGGAGCAACTTGGCCCCGGAAGACGACAGGCTGAAGATTGCCGTCACCCGGATCCTTCGCCTCAGGCTTGCCGGGCTCACCATAGGCGCCGTTGGCGCAGACTTTCTTCGCCGCTGCATCGCCCCCTTGCAGGAGAGGGGGAGACCCGCCTGGGAGTTCCAGAACTCGGCGGATATCATGAGGCTGCGCCCGGGCCTCAACTTCAACTTCACTGTCCTCGAGCTGGACGCGATGCTCCTGGAACTGTTCAAACGCGATCCTCAACATCCATTCATGTTGCCGAGGGGTGTTGTTCCGTTGTGCAACAATTCCTCGCTCGACCGCATCCGTGCAATGATGCCGGTGTGCGACTCGCATGGAATTGTCCCAACCTAGCAAGAGCCTGCAGACGACGTCGTGCAGGAGTTCTTCGACAGCCTGGTAGAAGTGCCGATCCGCCCCGATGAACAGAAGAGCCTCACCCGCGACACCACCGATAATGAGATGCAGCGCATCGCTACCAGGCTGGAAGAGGTGGCAGCAGCCGTTGCCGCGGGTGAGTTCGGATTCACCATGGAGGAGGCAGAGGCAGCAGAGGTGGCAAGCCTTGCCGAGCGCGAGGAGTTTGCCGGCGAGGAAGAGCTTGTCGGGCCCGAAGATGAGTCGAACGAGCCCGGCGAGGAAGTGCTTGTCGGACCCGAACCTTCAGGCAGCTCACCGCAAGGGGAGCCCCCAGCTCCACCAAGAAGGCGTCTCCGCAGGGCCAGGGATGTAGCGGGGCGGCAAACGAGTCAACAGCCGCCGTGCCGCGCGACACGCTCTACCGCGGCAAGCACAGTTGCCGCGGGAGCGCCTCACGCCGCTGCGGCAACTGGGGCGGGGTCTTCCCGGTCCACCGCTACTGCCCCTACCAAGCGGGCAAGGGAACCTACTCCTCCACCTCGTCGCACCGGAGGTGAGCCAGACTTCGATCTCTCCGCGCTCAGCTCCGACGAGGAAGAAGAAGAGTAAGATTCTTTGCTGTTCTTGTAACTCTTCAATTTCGTTGCTTTGTCTTGTATCTGACTTGCTTTTACTCTGAACCTATTCCTTTTCAGGACGTTGGCCCAGAGAGCAGTGAAGAGAGCCGAGGCCCCGGTGATTGTCATCGAGGATGATCCCACCGCGACGGTAGAGGACATGTCCGAGACCACCTTGTCGGACCCGGCAATCATTCCCCAAAGCAGCCCCCAGCGGAGCCCCCAGCGTGAGTATATAGTTTTACTTCCTGCTGTCAGGCGCGCATGGTTGCTCTTTCCTTGCTGATATCTGATTGCTGGTTTGTGCAGGAGCAGAACAGACTCACCAGGAGTGCCCGGAAGTCGCTCCCGAAGTGCCATCTGCTTCGACTACACCGCCAAGGGAGGATTCCCTCGCAAGGGATCGTTCTCCCGCAAGGGAGAATTCTCTGGCAAGGGGTAGTTCTCCGGCAAGGGACAACACTAGCGATCCTCCGGTGGTTGAGACCTCGACCGCAGATCCTAGCACAGGTAATCCTCTTGCTTGAAAACTTCCCTTGGGTTCTTCTTCTTATTTTCTTTCTGGATATTTGCTTGACTTTTCTCCTTTTCCTATTCGTCAGATCCATCTGCCATGGAGCCGATGGAAACTGAAGGAGAAGCCGGCGCTGATGATCCCGCCGACGAAGAGGCCACCAAAGCTGCCGGCGCAGAAGCTGGCGAGGGATCCGGCGATCGCACTGACGGCCCTGAGGCCGCAGGAGCGCCAGGCGCTGCGCCGACCACCGATCCCTCCGCCGCCGCTGCAGAGCCAGGCTCCGAAGAGCCCCAGCCCGGCGCCTACTTGAAGGCCGGCGATGGCATCTTCATCAAGCTCCCCTGGGCGTCAAGCTCCAGGGCGCCGGTCGAAGGAGAGATTCTGGATGGAGAGGTGCTCGCCTCCGCTGGGCTGACGTTGGTCTACGCGCCAAGCAGCAGCGACGAGACTGAGGAGGAGCGGCTGCTGCGAAAGCTGATGTCGCTCTACCGCGCCCATCAAACCAAGCTGGCATCTCGAGAGGCGCTTGTCGCGAAGGCGGGAGTTGACATTGAGAAGTGCGCGTAGGAGCTCCGGAGTATCACGCAGGAAGCTCTCCGGTCCCTGGCGGTGGAGCGGGAGCAACTTCTCGAGGAGCGGAAAGCCTTCCTCCTCGAGAAGGCTGAAGTTGAAGAGAAGCAACGGCTTGTCGCCGAAAATCTATTTGCGCAGGAAGGAGAGTTGGCGCAGCGCAAGGTCAACCTTGACAGCCACGAGGAGGAGCTTGCTGCGCGCGAGGAAGCAATTGGAGGGGCTCTCAAGGAAGCAAAGGATGCTGCCGCAGCTGCCGAGGACGCCAAGAAGGAGCTGGAGACAAAGGTAGCGCAGCTGGAGGCTGATCTCAGGGCGAGCGGCGAGGAGCTTGCCGCGCTCAAGCATGAGTGCGAGAAGGATGCTGCCGCTCATGGTGAGCTGCAGGGTCTTCTCGCTGAGAGGAGCAAGGAGCTTGGCGCCGCCAAGGACTCCAATGCAGATCTCGAGTTGAAGTTGGCTACTTTGACTCAGACACTGGACGGCGCCAGGGAGCGGGAGGTGGCCTTGTCGTAGAAGATAAAGGCCGACGAGGCGCTGCTGGCGAGTGGTACTGCCGCCCAGGATGCTTTTAGGGAGACTGTGGAACACTGGACCGAGGGTCTGGTGAATGTTGCCGCAGCCATCGACGGGGAGCTGGCGCAGCTGGGGATGGAGGATCTCGGGTACCCCTCCGATGAGCACCTCCAACCCAGCACCAAGCTCAGCTTGTTCTTCAAAGGCGTGGCGACGGCCCTCTAGCGACTCCGGGAGAAGATCCCAAAGCAGCTGGCCGACGAGTCGTGCAAGATCTGCACGGGGGCTCTTCAGAAGGTGCTGGTGAAGGTGGCATTCCGCAACCCAGGCCTCAACCTCACCAACATCCTCAGGTCCCTGCCGCCGGATGCTGATCTGGAAGCGCTCCAGGCCCTTGTCGCACCCATTGTGGACAAGGTGAGCGGGATCAAGAGGGTTGAGGGCGATCGCATAGATTAGGCTGCCCGTTTTCTCTTTTTCTGGTCACAGCTGGTCATGTCATGGGAACAATCTGTTAGAGCTGCGACAAGCTATCTTGTAATATAACTCTATTTTGGGTAGAGATTGCTATGTTATTTCCTTTACTTGATTCCTTCCTTTGTATGTTTCTGCCCTACGCTTGTAGGGAACTTGTCGGCGCAGGCACCTGTGCAGTGAGCGCTGAGTGCGGGACGTCAGCAGCCTGCTGGCGGTGCCGCTTCCGACAAGAAACCTTGTCGCAACTAGTCGCAGCTCACTTAAGTTGTTGAGCGGACTCGAAACAAAGTAAGGGCGCAACTAGCAATGAGTTGGTTCCTCCGCGCACAGGTTTTCCATACAAAGTACGGTCGTTCGAGGAAGATAACTTAAAAATTAAAAACTAATTGCTCAAACTTTGGCAACTTAGCTTTTCTGTCGTTTGCTCTCCAGTAAGGCGAAACTTCCTTGAATGATGCCTGGTCCACACCATTATCTCCTCCTTTCCCCCCGGCAAACTTGTGTGTGAGCGAACCTTCCTTTCCTTTTTGAGAAAAAGAAAGAAGAGAAAATAATGATATGGAGCCTTACGGCTCGTTATTGCTTACCGGGGGTAGGCGCTGCACAAAGTGTCAGATAACACATGCAAAGATAGTAGAAAGCATGAAATTGACAAGATGTGCGGAGCATATGAGCTTTACTTATGCACGGGGTCTACGCCCGGCTTTGTACAAAGGATTACATGCAACATCGGCAAGACTTGTACAAAAGGTGGTTGCCGGAACGGGTTCCGGCAACTGCGCCTCACGGGTAAAACTTACGAAGATGCTCGATGTTCCAGCAGTTGCTCACCGGAATGCCATCTTTGGTCTCAAGGCGGACAACGCCAGGCCTAGTGACTCGTTTCACCCGGTAAGGGCCTTCCCACTTCGGCGTCAACTTGTTGGAATTCTTGTTGGACTGAACGCGCCGAAGAACAAGGTCGCCTTCCTCGAAACTTCTGGCATTAACTTTGCGGCAATGGTAGCGGCGCAAAGCTTGCTGGTATCGAGCAGCTCGTACAGCAGCCTGAAGACGGTCTTCCTCAAGGAGCAGCGCGTCATCTTGTCGCAGCTGTTCTTGCTCGAGCGCATGATAAGCGAGCACTCGAGGTGACCCGTATACGAGTTCCGTGGGGAGAACTGCCTCTGCTCCATAGACTAGAGCAAAAGGTGTCTGGCCAGTGGCTCGATTTGGCATCATCCTGATCGACCAAAGAACCACCGGCAGCTCCTCAATCCAGTTCTTTCCGCACTTGTGCAGCCTGTCGAAAGTCCTGGTCTTGAGCCCGTGCAGCACTTCAGCATTTGCCCTCTCCGCTTGACCGTTGCCTCTCGGATGAGCAACAGAAGCGAAGCAGATCTTGGCGCCAAGATCTTGGACGTACTCCATGAAGGTGCGGCTCGTGAATTGTGTGCCGTTGTCGGTGATGATCCTGTTAGGGATCCCGAAATGGCAAACAATTGACCTGAAGAACTTGACTGCTGACTGTGTTGTCACCTTCCTTACTGGTTCCACTTCCGGCCACTTTGTGAACTTTTCGATTGCAACGTACAAGTACTCAAAGCCCCCGACAGCTCGGGGAAAAGGGCCGAGGATATCGAGCCCCCAGACCAAAAATGGCCAGGATAAAGGGATCGTCTGGAGAGCTTGAGCTGGCTGGTGTATCTGCCTGGAATGGAACTGGCACGCTTCACACTTGGTTACTTGTGCAGTTGCATCCTGGAGGGCTGTCGGCCAAAAGAAACCTTGCCGGAACGCTTTGCCGGCAAGTGCTCTTGCGCCAATGTGATGACCACATATGCCTCCATGTATCTCTGCCAACAGCTTTTGTCCGTCTTCCCGATGAATACACTTCAATTTCACACCGTTGAGTCTTCTTCTGTACAGTGTGTTGTCGACAAACTGGTACATAGTTGACTGCCGGGCTACTCTTTCCGCTTCTTCTTGCTCTTCGGGAAGTTCTCCTGTCTGAAGGAAATGGACAATCTGCTGTGCCCATGCTGGAGCTTGCGGCTCGACAACAAGGACTAAAGGCACATCTGCTGCCGGAGCTTGATGTTCCCCGGCAAGCTTGCCGGAGCAAAACTTGTCGGGAGCGTCTGCTATGACGGAACAAACCCTAAGGCTTGCCGGAGCAGACTGCTCCTCAGCACCCTTGGTGCTGATCTTGGGGACCTTCTTGGCGGCGGCTTCGGGGAGCTCTGCCGGAAGATAGTCACCAGAAATCAACTTCCTTTTCTTGCTCTGTCCAGTTGATGGCGTTATAGATGGTTGAGTCAGCTTGAGCACAAAGATCCCGGGTTCCACAGGTAACTTAAGTGCAGCGCACTTCGACAGGCCATCGGCAATGTCATTCTGAGCTCTTGGAACATGTTCCATCTGCAGGCCGTCAAAGTGCTCTTCTAGCTTTCTCACTTCATCAACGTAAGCTTCCATCAACGGACTCTGATAATTCTTGTTCACTTGGTGGACGACAAGCTGTGAGTCACCCCTGACAATGAGTTTCTTGATCCCAAGGTCTACTGCGATCCTGAGACCGGCAAGCAAACCTTCATACTCTGTGGTATTGTTCGTTGCTTGCTCCTTGGGAAAGTGCATCTGGACTACGTACTTGAGGTGCTCTCCGGTGGGTGCAACAAGTAGCACGCCCGCACCGGCGCCTTGCAGCGAGAAGGCACCATCAAAGTACATCAGCCACTCTTCGTTTGCCTCCTTGACGAGGATGCTCGTTTCTGGAATTTCTTCATCTTGTGTTGGCGTCCACTCCGCTATGAACTCCGCCAATGCTCTGCTTTGGATAGTTGAAGTGCTCTCAAACTTGAGGCCAAAGCTTGACAGTTCCAGTGCACACTCGACAATCCCGCCTGTTGCTTCTGGATTCTGCAGTATCCTCTTCAGCGGAAAACGAGTGACGACTGTGATCTCATGTGCTTGGAAGTAATGGCGCAGCTTTCTCGAGGCCATGAGAAGGCCGAAAAGCAATTTCTGCACACCAGAGTACCTTGATCTAGCCCCCTGCAGAAGGGAACTGACAAAGTAAACTGGGCGCTGCACCATTCTTTTCTGCACCCTGTTACACTCCTGCGCAGATCCATCTTTGTCGGGACCAGAGCTTGTCGGCGAAGTCCCTTGCTTGTCGCTGCATGCATCTGCCGTGGTTGCTGGCTCATCATCCGCCTCCCTCTCCGCCACTAACGCAGCACTAACCACTTGATTGGTTGCCGCTATATATAGCAGCAACTTCTGTTGTGGCTTAGGTGCGAAAAGTGTTGGACTGGAGGACAGGTATCTCTTCAAGTCCTGCAGCGCAGCCTCCGCCTCCGGAGTCCATTTCATTGGACCTGCCTTTTTCAATATTTTGAAAAACAGCAGGGCGCACTCAGTAGATCTAGAGATAAACCTGCTGAGAGCAGCCATGCAACCGGCAAGTCTTCGTACATCCTTGACGCGCTTTGGTGCTTCAATCTGCTCAATGGCCTTGATCTTGTCGGGATTGGCTTCAATTTCCCGCTGAGACACGAAGAACCCGAGAAGCCTGCCGGAGGGGACTCCAAACACACATTTCTCGGGGTTAAGCTTGAGGTTGATCTTGCGCAGATTTGCAAAGGTTTCGTCTAAATCTTGAATCAGAGTTGCCTTGTCCTTGCTATTGACCACTATGTCATCCATGTAGGCTTCCACATTTCTGTGTATTTGCGGCCCAAAAGCATCATGGACTACCCTTGCAAATGTTGGACCAGCATTCTTTAAGGTGAAAGGCATCCGTACGAAACAGTAAGTGCCACATGGGGTGATGAATGCGGTCTTTTCCTCATCCTCTTCTGCCATGAAGATCTGATGGTATCCTGAGTATGCATCAAGAAATGAAAGCAAGTCACATCCGGCCGTGGAGTCAACAATCTGGTCGATGCGCGGCAAGGGAAATGGGTCTTTGGGACAAGCTTTATTGACATTGCTAAAGTTGATACAAAGCCTCCATTTCCCGTTTGCCTTACGCATGACTACAGGATTGGCCAACCACGTAGGATGGAGCACTCCTCTGACAAGGCCTGCTGCTTCCAATTTCTTGATTTCTTCTGCGATGAATTCTTGGCGCTCCACTGCCTGCTTCCTGACTTTCTGCTTGACGGGCCGCGCATGAGGACAAACGGCAAGATGGTGCTCGATTACTTTCCTGGGAACACCGAGGATGTTAGACGGTTGCCACGCGAACACGTCGACATTCGCCCGCAGGAAAGCAACGAGCGCGCTTTCCTATTTAGGGTCGAGAGTGGCACTGATGGTGAAGGTACCACCAGCGCCGTCCTCCTTGGCGGACACCCTCTTGGTCTCTGGTGAAGCTGCCATTGTCTTCTTACACTTGCCGGTGGAGCTCGATGGTGCGTCCTCGACGGTTGCGCAGCACTCCGAAGAGGTGCGCTTGCCGGAGTGGGCATCAGAACTCTTGCCGGACTTGGTCTTTTTCTTCTTCCCGAGAGCTTCAGCGGCAAGTGACTTGCGGTCTGTTGCGGTTGCTGCTTCCCGGTAGATCTTGTCAGCGCAGATAAGAGCGTCCTTCTTGTCGCCAGAGACAGAGATGACACTTATCGGGCCTGTCATCTTCAGCACGTTGTATGCATAGTGAGAGGCTGCCATGAATTTGGCGAGTGCTGGACGGCCGAGTATCCCATTGTAAGGCAATGGAAAGTCAGCAACATCAAAAGTGACCCTCTCAGTCCTGAAGTTCAACTCGCTGCCAAATGTCACCGGCAGCGTGATCTTTCCCTTCGGCTTTCTCCTTCCCGGATTGATTCCTTGGAACGTGCCGGTCTCTTCGAGCTCACTATCAGGGATCTGGAGTTTCTGGAGCACCACGGAGGAGATCAGGTTCTAGCCGGCCCCGCCGTCAACTAGCATCTTAGTGACCTTGAGGTTGCGGATAGTTGGTGAAACCAACATCTGCAAGCACCCAACCGCAGTTATGCGATCAGGGTGGTCCTCAATATCAAAGATGATAGGCGTGCTGGACCATTTCAGAGGCCTACGTGACTCGACGGGTGCTTCTGCCGCATTGACTTCCCGCACCCACTGCTTGAGCTGGCGATGTGAAGTATGCAGAGAAGCACCGCCGTCAACGCACTGGACCTCTGTGGCTTTCTGGAACTCCTGCTCATCGGTCTCATCATCATCCATATCTTCATCGTCGTCGTCATCTTCATCCTTGTCGCGGCCGCGGGGAGGTCTGTCTCCTTGCCACTGCTTGGCCTTGCCGCGGCGTCCTCCTCGTCCGGGACGTTTCTTGCCGGATCCTCCAGCACCTTCCTGGGCCTTCTCCTTGTCGCGTCGCTCGTATTCAGCATTTTGCTGCTCGACAAGCTGCTCGACCTTCTTGCAGCTCTGGAGGTCATGGCCCTTGGTGTGGTGGATCTTGCAGTACTGCTTGTTGGTGCTGTCCTGCTTGTCGGCGACCGCCACAGCCTGGTAGTTGGTGCCCGCGGCAATCTCCTTGCCGGAGCTACCAGCTTTGGCTTTCTTGGCGCCACCTCCGTTGCCGGACTGCTCAACGACTAGCACATCTTTGCCTTTCTTTTTTCGGTTGTTCCGCCGCCGGTTTCTCTTTGCCGGGGCAGCATCCTCACTATCAGATCCTCCTGCTTCTGTATTCTCTATGGGGAGTTTCCTCCCTTCCTCAGCGCGTGCACACTTGTCGGCTAGGGCATATAGCTCACTGACGTCTCTGATCTTGCACATCACCATCTCCTCCCGCATCCTGCGGTTTCGCACGTTCTGATGGAACGCGCTGATTACCGCGGCAGGGTGGACATCTGGGATGTTGTGCTGCACGCGGCTGAATCTCTGAATGTACTTGCGCACGGGCTCTCCTTCCTTCTGGGCGAGAAGATGAAGGTCACTCTCTTGGCCATGAGGCTTGTGGCTGCCTGTAAAGGCGCCGACAAACTGATGGCATAGATCTTCCCAGGAGGATATGGAGTTGTCCAGCAAGTGCATGAGCCAGGATCTGACATTGGGCTTGAGCACCAGCGGGAAGTAGTTGGCAAGGATCTTGTCGTCCCGTCCCCCGACAGCTTGCACCGCGATGGTGTAGATGCTGAGGAACTCCGACGGATGCGACTTGCCGTCGTACTTCTCTGGTACATCTGGTTTGAAATTCTTCGTGCTGGGCCACTGGACTTGCCGTAGCTCACGAGTCAACGCAGGGCAACCTACCGCGTACGACAAGTCGCCTGGTTCCCCTGGCGCATGCATATCGACAGAGGGCCCAGCGCCCTGGTCTGATTGACGCCGCGCTTCTCTTCGGCGTTCGATGCGAGTGCGAGCGTCTTCTTGCTGTCGTTCGTGAAGAACTTGGCGCTGATCGCGACGAGCTCGTGGATCCGATGATGCAGTGGAGTCGCTGTTGAGGTGGATCCGGCGAGTCGGCGATCTTGGCCTTCGGGGTGGAGAGTGCATGGTGGTTGCACCCTCACCAGTTTTGTCGCCATCGGCTCGCGCCTGGCAGCCATGTCGCGGCAACGATGTACTCGGCTGCCGCGGAGTGTCACCATTGGCGAAGCCGATGAGACTCTGAATGGTAGCCCTCCATCCGTCGATCTTGTCTGACGTTGGAGGGTAATCCAGGAGCAGTTGAGCTCGCGCCAAAGCTTCTGTTGGAGTGGTGGGCGGCAGTGGCGAACGGTGCGAGGAGCAGGATATGCTCGGACTTCTAACTATGTTAGAAGGAGTAGTATCCCGTCCAGGCGACCGTGTCTCGCTCGTGCCAGTATGTTGGCGTGCATGTTGATCTTGAGCGCCTCGAGACCCACCAGCTCGATCTTGGTCCAACAAACGTATGGTACTGCGAATACCATGACGCTGTCGGTCCTGCGCCTCCTGAGATGGGTGCGGAACATGTACGGACGCCGAGGTCTGCGTAGCCTTGTCCTTGGACCTGGCGGCGTCGTGAGCTCCCTCGTCGATGTCCGTTCTTCCGCCGGCATCTACCCCACCACTCGTTTGCTCCGGTGGTGGTGGGATCGACGCGGATGGAACAGTTGCCTCCGAAGCCTTCTTCTTCGGTGGCATGTCGATGAAGAAGATGAAGAGCGTGCTCGTGTGAACGCCGGATCAGGTTCACACAACCTCGACGCCCCCTCCCTGGCGCGCCAAAGATGTTGGGGAAGCTGATCCACGAACACCTATGGGACCGGTGGACCGAGCCCCTTCTGGTTCGGCGGAGGGCGGAGATCGCACGAAGAGCAGATCAAGGCGAAACACACGAGCAGTTTACCCAGCTTCGGAGCCCTCCGGAGAGATAATACTCCTACTGCTGCTTGTCTGATTATATTGAGTTCTTGCTCGGGAGCGCTGAGTGCTACAGTACACACGAGCTGCTAACGAGACCGAGCGTGAGTGTTTTCTGGTTTCGAACCTCCTCTACGTTGCGCATGGGCCTCCTTTTATATGTTCAAGGGGTCACCGACAGGTGGCGACGTAGACAAGGGTAAAAATGGAAAAAGAGGGGTGGTTGGTACAACTACCTGTACCGTGCATCCTACCTAACCCTGACGGCAGGGGACAAAGGCATTAAATGCCCGTCTGCGTCGCCCAAGCAGTGCAGAAAAGGACCGTCAGGGATGCCACCGCTTGCCACGATGGCAATCCTGTCACGCGCGCCTGGAAAGGCCCCAGGGCGACACGTTGGTGGATGTGCTGGAGCGTGGGTACAGAGTGGTTGCTTGTCGCGGCAAGCGCCTTGCCGCGGTCATTGTCTTGTCGCGCCCGGAAGCTTGTCACTCACCGGGCCTTGCCGGGTCGCGTGGCGCGTCGCGGCAAGTTCCTTGAGATGCCTTGGTTGGCCTTCCCGGCAAGCTCCTCTTGCCGAGGCCTTGTCTCTTTGGCTTGAATACTTTGTTCTTGAATGGCTCCAAAGGAACCACGGAGGACCTTGGCGGTCACCCGGCAAGCCTTGCCGCGGGGTGCTGCAATTGCCCGTGCACAAGTTCGGGATACTAGGGTACCCCTACTCTAGTACACCGACAGAAGCCGACATAATCCATTCCTATCAAATAAGGGATAATATCTCATCTATTTAAGGATAGCGTATTGGTTAAAATAAATATTATTGTTTGGAAAGTCTCAATTGGTAGATCCTATTATTCAGAGACACAATGTAATAAATCATCTCCATACAAAGAGAGGAGCCACACCCACTGTCAATCAATCAAAAGATGCATCCTTTTCATAAATCTGTTTCAGATGAGTAGTTGATGAATACTCGAAGCTTTTTGTGCGATCCATTCACTCTTCCATAACTTGAAGAACTAATTGTTTGTATCAGGCACCACATGTTGATCTAGTGAAGAAGCATGCTTTGGAATGCGAAAATATAGATTTGTCAGGAAAGTTAGGTTGGATAAACCTACACAAGACTGCATATTTATCATGTTATTAATTATAGGTCCTCCAAGTATTTAATTTGTGTTCCAAATTTCATTGAAGGCGGCATGACTGAGTACAACATTCATGACCAGATAGATGATTCGATGCGATCAATTCAGAAAGTACAAGATTAAATTGTATGTTATATGTATATTCTGTTATTTCAGGAAAAAATTATGCCTGTTTCATATAACTCTCTTCTAGTTGAGAAACTGATGTGATCTGTCCTATTCTCTCTTCGTTTCATCTTTGCAAGGAAATCATACTTCAAGAACAAAGTGCTCAGTGTGATATGGATATCCAGACACTCTTGAGTGGTATTCTTACCTTGCCACATTTTATACATGGTTACATTTACAATCATGTTGTAGAACTATCACGGTCTTGTGGTCAACACTGTGGACATGTTTTTGGGAGCCATATGTTTCCAAAAGTTATTGTTAAACTGTGATGTATCACACTTTTCGTTGTGGCCAAATGGTCCGCCACACTTTGTGACGTACCAATCGTCCATCAAAATTATGGCCAATTTTTGCGAGAAGTTGTCTTTGGAATTATTTTTTGAAATGTTTTGGCAAGAAGTCGTTGTTGTATAGTATTTGTTGTCATCTATCCAACAAGCTTGAGTTTTCTAAATTTGAAGCTCATTTCTAGAAGTTCTAGAAGTTCAGGCTTTATTGTATCCTTCTATTTGGCGTGGGCTATTTTCAAGCTCACTAGCGGTAGTACCAACCTCGGTAGCAGTAGTACCACTTGCGTGGGTACTTCCGCGGTCTCGTGCCATAGGCACTGCCACTTGTGTTCAGGATTCTGGACTCGTTTTTGCTTCGGCTGCAGTAGGACGGTAGTTGGGCAAGGTAGTACCATTTTGGACGGTAGTACCGCACCTGCCCAAGGATAGTACCGCTCTCGCGGTACTTCAACCGACTACCATCACACTACCGCCTATCTCTTTGCTTCTATAGTCCCTCGCTGCCTCCACGGTAATAGAACATTAACAGCGTGCGGTGGTACCGCTTCGTGCGGTACTGTTGTCCTACCCTCCCTCTACTGCCGCTGGTTCTCTGTCTCCTAATACACTAAGAAGTAGTACCACTTGTGAGGACAGTAGAACCACTCTGGCAGAACTACCATGCCTGGACTTTCGTTATCTCTGTGCTACACCTAGAAGTATATTCGCAAGCGGTTGTTACACTCCTCTCGGCAGTTTACCGCTTGTGTGTGGGCTGGGGGTATAACGCTTGGATGTGTCCCCATCTATAAAAGGGGGTCTTCTTCCCCGATGAACTTAATCCTTTGAGCTCGTGTTTTGCCCCAATTATTTACCTTCTTCAAGCTTTACATCTCTCAATACCTCCAATGATTCTTGCTAGTTCTTGAGGGAAAAGAGGGATGAGAAATAGATTTTCGTTTCCACCAATCACTTTCTCCTTGATGTGGGGGAGCCCCTTCGATCTAGATCTCGGAGTTATTCATGTTCTCTTCTTCGTTCTTCCCCCCATTTTTCTCCATAGCATTAGTTGTTGTGGTGGGATTTGGGAGAGAAGGTAATGGGCACTTCGTGTGCCCTTAGCATTGCATTTGGTGCATCGGTTTTGAGTTCTCCGTGGTGATACGTGGAAGTGAAAGTTGAGAAGCTTATTACTCTTGAGTGTTTGGCACCCTAAATCTTGTTCCTCTTGGGTGCTTTGGTGCCCTAGACGGTTGGTGCCTTCGGAGCTCAATCATTGTGGTCTAAAGCTCCAGGAATGCATCGGGGTCTCCAATTAGGTTGTGGAGATCTCCCCGTGCAATTTGTACGGGTTCCGGTTACCACCCCCAAGGGTTGCCAAAGTGTACGAGTTCTCCACATTGCTCCAAACGGAGATTAGCATCCACAAGGGTGTGAACTTCGGGATACAACGTCATCTCCACGTGCCTCGGTTATCTCTTACCCAAACCCTTTAGTTATGCACTTTACTTTGTGATAGCCATAGTGTTTCATGTTATATGTCTTGCTATCACATGGTTGTTTACCTTGCTTAGCATAAGTTGTTGGTGCACATAGGTGAGCCTAGTTGTTTTAGGTTTTGTGCTTGACAAATTAAATGCTAGGTTTATTTCGCATTTGTTCAAGCCTAAGCCTTTACCTACTAGGTAGTTTTATGATTTTAGGTTACACCCCTTCTGATCAACCACTAATCATTTAATTAAATAATACCATTGTACGGTACATCCTAATGAAAAGTGATACCCCCTTTTTCAAGGATACCGACATTTTTCTGCTTTCTCTTTCACATTATGAATGGTCGCTGTTTGTGAATGATCCATTTCCAAAAACGACATTTGTAGATGAGTACTATCACATTCTTCCGTACAAGGAAATTTTGTCTGAACACCTCCACAGGTAACATAAGATTTGTCATGATTTTTTGTGCATGAAAGTAAAACAATAAATTTTTGGGATCATGGAAAATATGACACTTCGCGTGTTTCTGGAAATGGTCTTCTGATTCTTCACTAAATGAGAAACCACGTCGGCATGGAAAATGTTCATTGCACTCGGTAATAGATGACAATGTGGAAGAGCCAGATGAGAATAGCACGTCTAAGCTGCGAAAATGAATTACAAAAGTGTCAATTCAAAGCAAACAAACAAGTAGTTGGTGCCAGCAAGTACAAGAAAAGCAGCAAAAGAAAATCTAAAGCCTCCATGGCTGCAGCTGATGTTTGTGAAGAGCGTCTGGATAGTGAGATACCCACAATAAAACATGTTATTGAGGTGGAAGCTCCAAAACCGGTGAGTAAGTCAGGAAATACAGAAGCTGCAGCTGCAGCGGCAAATGGAGAAACTAAAATCCTACAATCGGCTTAGTCATTGTAAATGTATTTAGATTTTACTAATCACGTTGTTCCTTATTTGTGTTATGATATAATCAACTTTAGGTGTGCAAGTGGAGAAGAACAAAACACATGAGCAATCTAAACGTGACAATATGCCCCAAGATGTCTTTCCTAGATAGGTAAGCTAAATTATAAATTGAAAGTATTGAAAACTACAATATTGGGACGCATTAGGATCACATGCACCCTCTGAAATGGTTGTAGATAATGAACCTCAAATATGATGACCTGTTTACAACAATAAATTGTACCGTTCGGTCCATGTCACAAATGTTATCATGATGGAGGTTGCTCTTGATTCTATTTGTTTTTGTGCTCATACACACCCAACTATAAGTGGCATAGACTTAGAGCATTTCTCCTTTTCTACCACATATCGCCACATGAATGTTTGGAAAAATGTTAGAGAACACACTTTTGTTAGGTATTAGGATGATGGGAAGCCGGCACTATCCATTCCTATCAAATAAGGGATCATATCCCATTTATTTAAGGATATCGTATTGGTTAAAATAAATATTATCGTTTGGAAAGTCTCAATTGGTAGGTTGTATTATTCAGAGACACACCCTGACAAATCATCTCCATACAAAGAGAGGAGCCACACCCACTATAAAACAATCAAAAGAAGCATGCATCATTTTCATAAATCTGTTTCGGATGAGTAGTTGCTGAATAGGCCAAGCTTTTCGTGTGATCCATTCACTCTGCCATAACTTGAAGGACTGATTGTTTGTATCAGGCACCGCATGTTGATCTAGTGAAGAAGCATGCTTTGGAATGCGAAAATATAGATTTTTCAAGAAAGTTAGGTTGGATAAACCTACATAAGACTGCCTATTTATCATATTGTTAATTATAGGTCCTCCAAGTATTTAATTTGTGTTACAAATTTCATTGAAGGCCGCACGGCTGAGTACAACATTGATGACCAGATAGATGATTAGATGTGATCAATTCAGAAAGTATGGGATTAAATTGTCTGTTATATGTATTTTCTCTTATTTCGCGAAAAATATATGCCTGTTTCCTATAAGCCTCTTCTAGTTGAGCATCTGATGTGAACTCTCCTATTCTCTCTTTGTTTCATCTTTGCAAGGAAATCATACTTCAAGAACGAAGTGCTCAATGTGATATGGATATCCAGACACTCTCGAGTGGTATTCTACCCTTGCCACATTTTAAACATGGTTACATTTACAATCATGTTGTAGAACTATCACGGTCTTGTGGTCAACACTGTGGACATGTTTTTCTGGGAGCCATACGTTTCCAAAAGTGATGTGTTAAACTGTGTTGTATCACACTTTTCATTGTGGCCAAATGGTCCGCCACACTTCGTGACGTACCAATCGTCCATCAAAATTATGGACAATTTTTGCGAGAAGTTGTTTTTGGATTTATTTTTTGAAATGTCTTGGCAAGAAGTTGTTGTTGTATAGTATTTGTTGTTATCTATCCAACAAGCTTGCGTTTTCTAAATTCAAAGATCATTTCCAGAAGTTCTGGCACTTCAGGCTTTATTGTATCCTTCTGTTTTACATGGGCTATTTTCAAGCTCACTAGCGATAGTACCGACCTCGGTAGCGGTAGTACCGCTTGTGCGGGTACTTCCGCGGTCTAGTGCCGCAAGCACTGCCACTTGTGTTCAGGCTTCTGGACTCGTTTTCGCTTCGACTGCAGTAGGACGGTAGTTGGGCAAGGTAGTACCGTTTCGGACGGTAGTACCACACCTTCCCAGCGATAGTACCGCTCTCGCGGTACTTCCGTGACCAATTACCATCACACTACCGCATATATATTTGCTTATGTAGTCCCTCATTGCATCCATGGTAGTAGAGCGTTAACAGCGTGCGGTGGTACCGCTTCATGCGGTACTGTTGTCCTTCCCTCCCTCTACTGCCACTGGTTCTTTGTGTCCTAATACACTAAGCGGTAGTACCACTTGTGAGGACAGTAGTACCGCTCTGGCTGAACTACCATGCCTGCACTTTCGTTCTCTCTATGCTACACCTTGAAGTATATCTGCAAGCGGTTGTTCCGCTCCTCTCGGCAGTTTACCGCTTGTGTGCGGGCTGGGGGTATAACGCTTGGATTTGTCCGCATCTAAAAAAGGGGGTATTCTTCCCCGATGAACTTAATCTTTCGAGCTCGTATTTTCCCCCCATTGTTTACCTTCTTCAAGATTTCCATCTCTCAATCCCTCCAGTGATTCTTGCTAGTTCTTGAGGGAAAAGAGGGACGAGAAATTGATCTTCGTTTCCACCAATCACTTTCTCCTCGATGTGGGGGCACCCCTTGGATCTAGATCTTGGAGTTGTTCATGTTCTCTTCTTCGTTCTTCCTCTCATTTTTCTCCATAGCATTAGTTGTTGTGGTGGGATTTGGAAGAGAAGGACATGGGCACTTCGTGTGCCCTTAGCATTCCGTTTGGTGCATCAGTTTGAGTTCTCAGTGGTGATACGTGGAAGTGAAAGTTGAGAAGCTTATCACTCTTGGGTGTTTGGGACCCTAAAGCTTGTTCCTCTTGGGTGCTTTGGTGCCCTAGACGGTTGGTGTGTTCGGAGCTCAATCATTGTGGTGTAAAGTTCTAGGAATGCATCGGGGTCTCCAATTAGGTTGTGGAGATCGCCCCAAGCAATTTGTACGGGTTCCGATGACCGCCCCCATGGGTTGCCAAAGTGTACGAGTTCTGGTGACCGCCACCATGGGTTGCCATTTGTATGGGTTCGGTGACCGCCCTCAAGGGTCCCTTAGTAGAATCACGACATCTTGCATTATGCAAGGGCGTGAGGAGATTATGATGGCCCTAGTGGATTCTTGGGGGTGCACTTTGCCTCACTCCGCTCCACACGGAGATTAGCATCCGCAAGGGTGTGAACTTCGGGATACAACGTCATCTCCACGTGCCTCGGTTATCTCTTACTCAAACCCTTTAGTTATGCACTTTACTTTGTGATAGCCATAGTGTTTCATGTTATATATCTTTCTATCACATGGTTGTTTACCTAGCTTAGCATAAGTTACTCGTGCACATAGGTGAGCCTAGTTGTTTTAGCTTTTGTGCTTGACAAATTAAATGCTAGGTTTATTTCGCAATTGGTTAAAGCCTAAGCCTTTACCTACTAGATAGTTTTATGATTTTCGGTTACACCCCTTTGGATCAACCACTAATCATTTTATTAAATAAGACCATTGTATGGTACATCTTAACGAAAAGTGATACCCCCTTTTTCAAGGATACGGACATTTTTCTTCTTTCTCTTTCAAAGTATGAACGGTCCGATATTTGTGAATAATCCATTTCCCAAAAACAACATTTGTAGATGAGTACTATCACATTCTTCCTTACAAGGAAATTTTGTCTGAACACCTCCAAAGGTAACGTAAGATTAGTCATGATCTTTTATGCACGAAAGTAGGACAATAACTTTTTGGGATCATGGTAAATATGACACTTTGCGTGTTTCAGGAAATGGTCTTTTGATTCTTCACTAAATGAGCAACCACGTCGACATGGAAACGGTTCATTGCACTCTGTAAGAGATGAAAATGTGGAAGAGCCAGATGAGAATAGCACATCTAGGCTGCGAAAACGAGTTACAAAAGTGTCAACTCCAAAGTAAACAAACGAGCAGTTGGTGCCAGCAAGTACAAGAAAACAAGCAAAAGAAAATCTGAAGCCTCCATTGCTGCAGCTGATGTCTGTGTACAGGGTCTGGATAGTGAGATACCCACAATAAAACGTGTTATTGAGGTGGGAATCTCCAAAACCTGTGAGCAAGTCAAGAAATACAGAAGATGCAGCTGCAGCAGCAAGAAGAGAAACTAAAATCCTACAATCGGGTTAGTCATTGTAAATGTATTTAGATTTTACTAATCACATTGTTCTTTATTCGTGTGCAAGTGGAGAAGAATAAACACAGGAGCAATCTAAACATGACAATATGCCCCAAGATGTCATTCCTAGATAGTTAAGCTAAATTACAAATTGAAAGTATTGAAAACTACAATACTAGGACACATTAGGATCACATGCACCCTCTAAAATGGTTGCAGATAATAAACCTCAAATATGATGACCTGTTAACAATAATAAATTATACTGTTTCGTCCTTGTCTACACAAATCTTATCATGATGGAGGTTGCTCTTTATTCTATTTATTTTGGTGCTCATACACACTCAACTATAAGTAGCGTAGACTTAGAGCATTTCTCCTTTTCTACCACATATCACCACGTGAATGTTTGGGAAAGTGTGAGAGCACACACTTTTGTTACGTATTAGGATGAGGAGAAGCCGGCACAATCCATTCCTATCAAATAAGGGATAATACCCCCATTTATTTAAGGATAGTGTATTGGTTAAAGAAAAAATCACTACAAAAAAAGACACATCCTTGACATTTTGGGCCGAACGAAATTTTTTTCTGTCATACTTTGTCACTTCTATGATGATAAGTTTGACAAAACCTGGTATCAACATAGATGTGGTGGGCTCCTATTTCTATGACAAAAAAACATGACAGGAAATGGGCCTTTCGTCCTTGGCGGGCCGGAGACGCAGCTGCATGACATTCTTTGGGCCGTCCATGACGGGAAAAACCGTGGTTATAAACGAGGGCGAGGAAAATTTCGGCGAGTTCCCGGTTATGGTGGGTGGTCGGGGGCCGAGCGATGCTCGTTTCTCTCGTACACGTATGCGCGTGTCTGCGAGGCGTTGGCTCTAACTGAACCCGAGCGAGGTAGTGGGCCCTAACTGAACCCGAGTGATTCCACTGCAGGATACGCATTACTGAAACTGGGCGATCGATCGATGGCTGTTAACTGAAGCAGATCGAGCGATTCCTTCGCTATTGCTGCTAACTGAAGCCGATCGATACTGTCTCTCGATGAACAGCGAGCATTGCAGGGGGGTTGGATGAACAGTGAGCGGTGGGGGTGGATGATTAGGACCCCGTCGCGTTGCCTTTGGATGAACAGGACCCCGATCGATCGAGCCAGTTGGGGCTGGATGAACAGGACCCCATGGAGGGTTGGATGAACAGGAAAACCCCGTGGAGGGCTGGATGAACAGTAGATGGTGGAGGGGTGGATGAACAGTAGCCCGTGAAGGGGTGGTTGAACAGGAGCCCGTAGAGAGTGGTGGTTGAACAGTAGCCAGTGGAGTAGCGCGCGGTGGAGGCTGGATGAACAGGATCCCGTAGATGAACAGGAGCCCGTGGAGGCTGGAGGAGGTCAACGGTGGATGAACAGTAGCCCGTGGAGGCTGGAGGAGGTCGACGGTGGAGATGAACAGTATCCCATGGAGTCCCATTTTGTAGTACGCCACACCCCTCCCAATGAATAGGACCCCCATTTCGACCGTAGCGCTCCAACACAAGTCCGTTTCGTCCGTTTTGCGGTACGCAACACCCCTCCCGATCAACAGGACCCCGTTTCGACCGTAGGAGGTCCAACACAAGTCCGTTTCCTCTATTTTGCGGTATGCCAGACCCCTCCCGTTGAACAGGATCCCATTTCGAACGTGGCCGGTTGAACACATGGCTGTTTCCTCCATTGTGTGGTACGCTAGGCCTCGTTTCCATCACCTGTTCCGTCCAAGCCGGTTGGCTCCCACGCGTTCTGTTCCCTCCCAATGAACACGACACATTCCGTTGCCTCCGGATGAACACAACGCATTCCATTGCCTCCCCATGAAGACAACGATGACGCAATTTCTCCGTTCCAACCCAGCCATGTACACAAGCCCTGGCCGTACGTATGCTCGAGTAGGCATTCGAGACCCTGCCCGTATGTATGTACGTGGCCATATTTTCTTTCTTGCACCCTGGCCGTTGTACGTACATGTACATGCTACATGCGCGCCTCTACTACGACAAATGTGCGCCTCTACATCGACCAGAATATATGTACGTACACGTACGCGACCAGAATGACAACGCTACGTAAGTTTCGACCAGGTGGGTCCCGACTGTCAGCCACTTCCTTGCGTGCGAAGATGTAGATGGTGGGTCCCAGCAGTCAGGGGGGCGTATCCTTTTTTTATTTTTTGCCCGGATGCACTTCCTTGCATGTGAAGATGTAGCTGGTGGGTCCTAGCAGTCAGGGGGGTGAATCATTTTTTTTTCCAGACGCACTTCCTTGCGTGCGAATATGTAGCTGGTGGGTCCCAGCAGTCAGGGGGAAAATGTTTTTTCATGAAATATGGTGGCCCATCCAGTGGGTCCCTGCTGTTAGGTGGAGGAATAATTATTTTGCACGTAATAAGGAGGCACTTCCTTGTGGCTGCCGTGGACCCAGCTGTCAGCCTCTCCACTTACAGTACTCTTCCGATGGAAGTCGGTAGTTGACCACGTTCACCACGCCGTGCCGAGAGCACCACGGCGGTGGATGATGGCGAAGCCTAGGGAGGGGACGACGCGGAGCCGGGGAAGACGCGGCAGTGGATGCCCACGCAAAGAGTACTACAAGGGTTCAATGGTTCGGCTGCGGTGTGAGGGTGCCGTCGCCGCAGAATAACACGGGGTGTGGGTGAGTAGAGCGACGGCCTGGCCAGCGGTGGGAGTAGTAGGAGGCGGTGAGGCCTCCGCGGCATCACAGCCGGCCACGGGAGGCAAGAGCATGCAACACGACCGGCGCTGCTTTGGGATGCTGGAGCAAGAAGACCAGAGGTTGAAGAAGCACTATGGCCGTTGGATGGACATCATATGGTCACTGGAGCTAGAATCATTCATATTGACTAAAGTTGACAAAGGCCTCCGTCCCACTCAACTAAGTAGGCCCACAAGTCAGCCTCCCACCATTGTGGGTCCCAGCTAGCAGGTGGAGTATTCATTTTTTTGTGCGTAATAAGGAGGCACTTTCGGCGGGTCCGAGCTGACAGCGGGGCGAACGTTTTTTTCGCAAAATACGATGGCCCGTCCGATGGGTCCCAGCAGTCAGGGGGAAAAGTTTTTTTCGCGAAATACTGGTGACCCCTCTGGTGGGTCCCTGCTGTCAGGTAGAGGAATAATTATTTTCCATGTAATAAGGAGGCACTTCCTTGCGGCTGCCGTGGACCCAGCTGTCTGCCTCTCCACGTACAATACTCTTCCGATGAAAATCGGTCGTTGACCACATTTACCACACCGTGCCGAGAGCACCACGGTAGTGGACGATGGCGAGGCCTAGGAAGGGGACGACACAGAGCGAGGAAGATGCGGTAGTGGATGCCCATGTGTAGAGGAGTACGAGGGTTCACTGGTTCGGCTGCGGTGCCATCGCCGCAAAATAACAGGGGGTGTGGGTGAGTGGAGTGGAGGTATGGCCTGGCCAGCTGTGGGAGTAGTATGGGGGCGGTGAGGCCTCCACGGCAGCACAACCGGCCACGGGAGGCAGGAGAAGGCGGCACGACCGGCGCTGCTTTCGGCGGCTGGAGCAAGAAGACCAGAGGTTGAAGAAGCACTACGGCCGTTGAATGGACATCGTACGGTCACTCGAGCTAGAATCGTGCATGTTGACTAAGTTGACAAAGCCCTCCGGCCCCGTCAACTTAGAAGGCCCACTATACTGGGTCCCAGCTAGCAGGGGGAATATTCATTTTTTGTGCGTAATAAGGAGGCACTTCCTTGCATGCGAAGATATAGCTGGTGGGTCCGAGCTGTCAGCGGCGGTAACGTTTTTTCGCGAAATACAGAGGCCCTTTTGATGGGTCATAAATGTCAGGTGGAGGAATCATTATTTTGCGCGTAATAAGGAGGCATTTCCTTGCGTGTTGTCGTGGACCCAGCTGTCAGCCTCTCCACGTATAGTCCACTTCAGATGCGTGTCAGTCGTTAACCATGTTGACCACGCCACGCCGAGAGCACTAGGGCGGTGGACGACGACGAGGCCTAGGAAGGGAACGACACGGAGCCAGGGAAGACTCGGCAGTTGTTTCCCACGTGGAGGGGAGTACGACTGTACGAGGGTTTACTGGTTCGTCTGCCGTTGCCGGAGAATAATAGCAGGTCTGGGTGAGTAGAGGGGTGGCTAGTCCAGCGATGGGAGTACGGTGGGGCGGTTAGGCATGCGCGGCAGCACAGCCGGCCGCGGGGAGGAGGGAGCAAGCAGTCCCGTCGGCGCTTCTTTGAGCGGCTGGAGCAGGAAGAGCAGAGATTGAAGAAGCACGACGGCCGTTTGATAGACATCCAACAGTCACTGCTTGTGTGTCAACCTTTTTTTAGGAAAGCCTCAAATCTTTGGAAACAGCATACAGGCCATCTGCCATTATTTCTAATAATTTACAACCCATTTGCTAATTCTTATGGTTTCTTTGGAGCCCATATTCTGTTTGTTAGCATTAGAGTCCATATTGTGGCCACGGTTAAAAAATTATACAAAATTTTACATATGTCGGTTCAGTCTGAACTGTTTTTAATCTCGAAATTTCAAGTCACATTCAGACTGATTTTAAAAATAAATTTATATTAATATAAAATCCAATAAATTGTCCACGCATAAAAGTCAATGCAATTTAAAATCTCGAAATGAAAAAAAGATATTTGAAACTAATTGCCGGTTTGATGTGTTTTAAAAATGTACATCCCATTTCTCATTACTGATAGGCCATTTTCTTGGCGAGCCGAATGAAGCTCTCCTCATCATGGAAGATTTACAGCCCAACAAGCCTGATAAATCGACTTACTTGACAAAAAAACTAGGCTGACTGTCGGTGTCAAAACCGGCGGATCTCGGGTAGGGGGTCCCGATCTGTGCGTCTAGGCGGATGGTAACAGGAGACGAGAGACACGATGTTTTTACCCAGGTTCGGGCCTACGGTATGATTGTTGTTCATCCTATGGACTAAAGCCATCCAGTTTATATAGACATCGGAGAGGGCTAGGGTTACACAGAGTCAGTTACAATGGTTGGAGATCTACATATCCGTATCGCCAAGCTTGCCTTCCACGCCAAGGAAAGTCCCATCCGGACACGGGACGAAGTCTTCAATATTCTATCTTCATGGTCTTGGAGTCCGGCTGATGATGATAGTTCGGCTATCCGGACACCCCCTAGTCCGGAACTCCCTCAGTAGCCCCCGAACCAGGCTTCGATAACGACGAATCCGGCGCGTATGTTGTCTTCGGTGTTTGCAAGGCGGGTTCTTCTTCATGCTCCATGTGTTTGCCGGATAGTGTCTGGTTGCTTCATAAATGCTGCGCTCCTTGGCTTCCACGTCCAATAATGGCCTTCTACCACGCGTCGTACGAATGCGAAAAGCCAGGGTATTTTTATGTTTTACCCCCTAGCTGCGCAAATAAGCTGCCTATAAGAGAGGCGAGGATCCAGATCCAAATCACACCATCCTCCTTCCGCAAGTACTCATCAAGGCGCATCTGACACCAAACCCGTTCCAATATGGACAGTCAACGTGGATCCTCTTCTCGCGCTCCCAGCCCTAAGCCAGGAGATTGGAGGAGATGCTCAGTCCCGCACAGCGAGTTAGTGACGCTCCAAGCAGTGGGATATCTTCCCCTGGCCTTCATGGTTCCGGTTCGAGCCGGACTGGCCACCTACAAGGGTGGGAAGCAGGCGGAGAGCGCCCCCAATCCCTCCAAAGGAGAGCGGGTGTGCTTCGTCCCCTACTTAATAAGGGGACTCGGATTTCCTATACATCCATTTCTTCGGGGGCTCCTGGAGTTCTACGGACTCCAGCTTCATCACCTCACACCTGCCTCTATTTTGCACATCGCGGGCTTCGTAGCTCTGTGTGAGCTGTTCTTGGGCATTGAGCCCCATTTTGCACTGTGGAAGAGGCTATTTTGCCTCGTACCCCGCTCTCACGAGGGGTCGATATATCAAGTGGGCGGAGCCGAAATATGGCGCATCGTCGGGACCGGATACCTGTCTGGAGCCCCGAAGAAGGCGTCCGAAGACTGGCCTTCGGAGTGGTTTTATATGGAGGACGCTCCGTTGCCGGATCCAGTCCGGATCGGCCTTCCGGAGTTCAGCAACGCTCCTCTGAAGAAACGCCTAAGTTGGCACCCACGGAGCCCTCAACGAGAAGATGATAGGAGCGTCCATTACTTGATGGGCCGGATACGGCTGCTAGCCCATTCCGGATTAACCATGATCGGAGTCATGGCCACATGCATTATGTGTGGGGTGCAGCTGCTCCAATATAGGGGCTACCCCATGTGGGACTTCAATGGAGACGACGACGCCACCCGTCACGGCCGCAAGGGACCTGGCTCGGCCAACGATCTGGTGAAGATCATGTCCGGCTTGTACAAGGGGGAGAAGGAGGACTTCCTCCGCACGAATCCTCTGAACGGATTTTCCACGAACAACCCTCGGAGCTGGGTAAGCGGTCGCATGCATATCTGATCCGTGCCTTTAAAGGCAATTTTCTTATTGTATGATTTTGACACAGGAACTGCGTCGGGATGTGCAGGGCATAAAAAGCCCAGCTCCACAACCCGAAGACCCAGAAAGGTCCCTTGATCCGGCCTCCGAAGAGGATCCGGACTTAGCGGTGGAACTGATCGACGGGGTGTACCACCAGCTCAGCATAGATAAAGCTTTAGTCGCCATTATGGCTGACTACCCCGGTTTGTGTCCGGCTTCCCCGGTGAGTACGACCGAAGTCCTGGCGCCGTTACTTCTTTAACGCTTAGTTCTGACCACCATGCACCAATGGTGCTTGACAGGAGGCGCCTTTACGGCAGGAAGCCGAGCCCGCGGCGACCGACCAAACAAGGTCAGTGCGGCCTAGTAGGCAGAAGAGAAGTGCGGCGCGAATCAAAACGTCGCCGCAAAGGTACAGTGCACCATTATCCGTGAAGGGAAAGACTCCTGGGAGGCATATTAATACACGTGATTCTTTCAGGAGAAAAAGCGCTCGCCGGACTGAGTCCGGAGAGGGTGCCTATCAAGCCTCCACCCGCCAGGCTCCCATGCCTGGTCCGGAGGGGGAGGCTAGCGCAAGGCGCGAGCCGGATGCTCCCCCAGCGGAGGATGCCGACAGATTGTCCGCCACCAGGTCTGAGGTGGAGAGCGCCATGAATGATAGGCGCCGTCGAACAATTCTTCGTGACGCGTGTTTCTCCCCTGAGGCGTTAAATGACTTTAATGCGGGAGATGCGCACCTTCGTGCTGCTCAAGATGGTTTAACCAGAGCCACGGAGCAGTATGTAAAGGACATACGGGTAAGGAATTTTAATAGTTATATATGCCAGTAGCCCCCGAGACTTAAAATAGTTAAACTAACTGATTTAAGGATCAATTTTTATGCAGGATGTTACTGAGGAGAATACCCACCTGCCCAGGAGATTCAAGAGTGCAAGGCCCAGCTTGAGGCCGCCCAAGCCGCAGCCGGGGGAGCCACGGAGACCCCCTCTGGTAATTCATATTTCAAAAAGAGAATTAATATATGAAGTGCGGCGTGTGTGTATAGTCTGACAATAATATTGCAGAGGGTGCCAGACTAGATCCGGACAAGCAACAGCTGCTGCGCAGTTGAAGGCCGGTGAGAGGGTGCTTATGAAGGTGCAACAGGAGAGGAACAAGCTCCAAGATGCCCACGCACAGCTTGGAGAAGAGCTAAAAGGGGTGCGGGCCCAGCTGTCTGGCTCCCTGAAGGAGAATCAGCGGCTTTGTCGCGGCATTTATAGTAAGTGCTTGAGCAAACTCTTTTGAAAAGACGAGTTCGGCGAGGAAGTCGGTTGACATAAATATGTCTGTAGGTGTGCTCATAGGTCGCCCTATGGAGGAAAAGCCAGCGTCAATGGGTGATCAACTTCCCGAGCTAGTGCAACTGTTTGAACGTGTTCGGCAGGCGATGAGTAGCATTGTTCAGGCCTTATGGCCTGCCGTCTCCATACCCGAGGGCCTTGGAGGGCTTGCTGAGAAGCTTTAGGGAGTACGGCGACATCTCCGTCTGTGGAAGATATCGGCTTGCCGTCAAGGCGCCAGGGAGGCCTGGGCCATGGTGAAGACACGGTACCCAAAGGCTGACCCAAACCACATGGCCGAGGTCGGACCTGTGGGGCCTGATGGGAAGGAGATCCCTGTGAGCCTGATGTATGGCCAAGTAGAGTTGGCCGCGAAATTTTCCCAGCAGGACTGTAAATTAGACAGCCTGTTAGATGGGATTGAGGAGGAGTACAATCAGTCAGTTTGACGATGTAATTGTAAAATGACATGTAAAAATGCCTTCTAGCCGGATTGTAGATCGTTTGTCTCTGCGGACCTTTTCGTTCCGACCTCGGGACCCAACAGTCTGGAGTGTGTCAGAATACCCTCACGGTTATGTAAAAAAACCGGGGCACGCATGGAGACAAGGCGTAGGGGTCATTAATGCTTTATCCGACAAGTGCCCAACTAGCTATGTTATATTACATGGTTAGTAAGAAACATCTTCCAAGGAGAATAGTTCCGTTAAGGGTTCCTTTCCCTGGGAGGCATGCCGTGAAGTGCATGTCCGGACTGCGAAAAAAGCAGAAAAACATCTGGGGGGCAGCTAAATAAGTAAGTAATAAATCATCTTTTAGGTCACCGAGCGAATATTCCCTTAAGAACGCTGGCCTTCAGCTTCACCAAGTCTGAGGTACACATCCGGCTGACCCGACAGTAACAATCGCAGAGGTGCTCCCTTTACCTCCTAGCCGAACAATCGGGAACGTAGGGGTAAGCACAGGAGCCAGGCAACCCAGCTTGGCCAAAACTTAAGTCATATCGATGCATACAATGGTGATCAAAAGGTACATGCGGAAGTGTGACACATGTGTTGGGCATGAAACCCATATAAATAAGCTTCTGTTAAAGAAGCCCTAGGTATAACGAGTGCGAATAGCAAATCGATTTAGTGCGAACAAAATGCAGGTCAGCCCTCAAGAGGGTTGTGATGAAAAAAAGGGGGGAGAGGAGGGAAAACACAGATAGCGAAAAAGTATAAAAGGTGGACAGAGAAAGGAGACGAACCCTGAGTCCGGCGCTAGGCGTAAAATCTTCGGAGACGGGCTGCGTTCCATGGGTTTGGCTCGAGTCGGTTGTCAGATGCTTTGCGTAGATGGTATGCACCGCCGGTAAGGACTTGGTCGATGATGAAGGGACCTTCCCATTTGGGCGTAAGTTTGTCCTTTTTCTTGTCCGGCAGGCGTAGAACTAGCTCGCCAACATTGTAAGTTTTGGCCCGTACTTCTCTGCTTTGATATCTTCGAGCCTGCTGTTGATAAAATGCGGAACGGGATTTTGCCACGTCGCGCTCCTCCTCCAAGGCGTCCAAACTGTCCTGCCAATCTAACTCGGCCTCTCTTTCCTCGTACATGCACACGCGAGGTGAGTCATGAATTATGTCGCAGGGCAAAACTGCCTCGGTGCCGTAGACCATAAAAAATGGTGTGAATCCGGTTGTGCGGTTTGGCGTGGTCCGCAGCCCCCAGAGTACGGAGTCGAGCTCCTCTACCCAGTGCGTGTTAGTTTCCGTGAGGGACCGCACTAATCTGGGTTTGATGCCGCTCATGATTAGACCATTTGCTCGTTCCACTTGACCATTAGTTTGAGGGTGATAGACTGAAGCATAGTCGAGCTTGATGCCCATGTTCTTGCACCAGATTTTAACCTCGTCGGCCGTGAAGTTCGTGCCAATGTCGGTGATGATGCTATGGGGGACGCCAAAACGGTGTACTACCCCAGATATGAAGTCTATCACAGGTCCGGATTCTGCTGTTTTAACCGGCTTGGCCTCTATCCATTTGGTGAATTTGTCCACCATGACCAATAAGTATTTGTGCTTGTGGGTTCCCCCTTTAAGGGGTCCTACCATGTCAAGCCCCCAGACCGCGAACGGCCAGGTGATGGGTATAGTTTTGAGGGCGGTGGGTGGCATGTGGCTCTGGTTAGCAAAGAGCTGGCAACCGACGCATCGTTGGACTAAGTCCTGAGCGTCTGCCCGGGCAGTCGGCTAATAAAATCCTGTACGGAAGGCCTTGCCTACAAGGGCCCAGGCTGCGACATGGTGCCCGCCGAGTCCGGCGTGAATTTCGGCCAGAAGATTTCGCCCTTCCTCTTCGGAGATACACCTTTGAAGGACTCCGGTTGTGCTTTTCTTATAAAGTTCTCCCTCATGGACTTTGTAGGCTTTAGATCGCCGAACTATGCAGCGGGCCTCATTTTGGTCTTCGGGGAGTTCCTGCCTCAGTAAGTAGGCTAGGAATGGTTCCGTCCACGGGGCAATTACTGCCATTATTTCGTGGGCTGAATGTGTTTCTTCGTTGGTTGAGCCACCGACTATGTCACAATCGTCTGAGTTAGGTGATGGAGCTGGTTCCGGATTGTTATGTCCGGACTCCTCTTCGCATGATACGGATGGCTTAAAAAGTCGTTCCAGGAAGATGTTTGGAGGGAAGGCATCGCGTTTTGCGCCGATGCATGCCAACATGTCTGTTGCCTGGTTATTGTCCTGGGCTACATGGTGGAATTCGAGTCCCTCGAACCGAGCTGACATTTTTAGCACAGCGTCATGGTAGGCTGCCATTTTTGGATCCTTGGCGTTAATGTCTCCATTTATTTGGGATATTGCGAGGTTTGAATACCCGCGCACCTCTAGGCGTTGAATGCCCATGGAGATTGCCATCCGGAGGCCATGTAGAAGGGCCTCGTATTCGGCTGTGTTGTTGGAGTCCATGTACATTAGTTGAAGTACATATTGGACTGTGTCTCCGGTTGGGGACGTCAATACGACGTCAGCCCCCAAGCCCGCCAACATCTTGGAGCCGTCGAAATGCATGATGCAATTGGAGTATGCGCCGTACTCTTTAGGGAGTTCGGCTTCGGTCCATTCGGCGATGAAGTCAACCAGGACTTGCGACTTTATAGCCCGCCGTGGTTTGTAGGTTATGTCAAATGGTAAGAGCTCAATGGCCCATTTTGCAATCCTGCCCGTTGCGTCGCGATTGTGTATAATAACGTTGAGAGGCACTTTGAAGGCCACTGTTATGGAGCACTCTTGAAAGTAGTGTCGCAGCTTCCGGGATGCCATGAACACCGCATACGCTATCTTTTGATAATGTGGGTATCGGGACTTGCATGGAGTCAAGAAAGTGGATACATAGTACACTGGTTTTTGAAGAGGGAATTTGTGTCCTTCTGTTTCTCGTTCGACGACGAGTACCGCGCTGACAACTTGATGTGTTGCTGCGATATATAATAGCATTGGTTCGCCCAGGTTGGGCGCGGCCAGGACCGGATTTGTTGCCAATACGGCTTTAATTTCTTCGAGTCCTTCCGTGGCGGCATCCGTCCATTTGAAACGTTCAGTGCACTGGAGGAGGCGATAAAGGGGCAGTGCCTTTTCTCCCAAACAGGAGATGAAGCGGCTTAGAGCCGCCACGCATCCAGTTAGCTTTTGTATTTGCTTGAGGTCTTTTGGGATATCCAATTGTGACAGAGCTCGGATCTTGGCTGGGTTTGCTTCAATTCCTCTACCGGATACAATGAAGCCCAACAGCTTTCCGGCTGGTACGCCGAAAACGTGTTTTTTCGGGTTGTGCTTAATGTCATATGCTCGGAGGTTGTCGAATGTCACCCTCAAGTCGTCTACTAGAGTTTCAACGTGTTTGGTCTTGACGACCACATCGCCTACATATGCCTCGACTGTTTTACCTATCTGGGTAGCCAGACATGTCTGAATCATACGCTGTACTGTTTCATCGGGCTCTTGCCATATTCGAGATAGATCGCTTATGTTTGGGTGGGCGGGTGGAATCAAGTTCAGAACCCCGCCCGATCTGAGGCTCAGAGGCCAAGAAGTTTCCGGATTTGGAAGCTTGACTTGCTGGATGCTTTCCAACGAATATAGTCCGATGCCTGACTCTAAGTTCAGTATTTGACTAGCGTCCGTCCCTCCGCGGGAATCCGGCTTGGAGGGGTCGGGAATCCGGACATAGTTGGTTTTCAACGTAGAAGAAGGGTTGCCGCATTGTTCCTCTACCACAACAACGTGGTGGGTATCCTGAGGAGAGTTAATCTCTCTCAGATCGGTTTTAAGCCCAATCTGATCGTAGTCTGTAGCGACTCCCAGGGCGGCGATGCGATCCAAGAGCTCGTTTACAGAGGAGAGCTCAATCGGATCTAACTGCTCGGCGAATTCCGGGCTGACGGGAAGATCACTTTTGATGATCTGAGAGGTCATCGTCGGAGCGATGGCCGAACAGGCGGTCATAAGAAAACCACCTAGCTGGATAGTCTGGCCGGCGGCCAAAGCTCTCTTGATGACGGTGCCATCTTTAAAGACGGGAAAAGGCATCCTTCCTGATCGCGACGGCACAGAGGAACTCTCAATGAAAGCACCAATGTCGGTGTCAAAACCGGCGGATCTCGGGTAGGGGGTCCCGATCTGTGCGTCTAGGCGGATGGTAACAGGAGACGAGGGACACGATGTTTTTACCCAGGTTCGGGCCCTCTTGATGGAGTTAAAACCCTACGTCCTGCTTGATTAATATTGATGATGTGGGTTACAAGAGTAGATCTACCACGAGATCAAGGAGGCTAAACCCTAGAAGCTAGCCTATGGTATGATTGTTGTTCGTCCTATGGACTAAAGCCATCCGGTTTATATAGACACCAGAGAGGGCTAGGGTTACACAGAGTGGGTTACAATGGTAGGATATCTACATATCCGTATCGCCAAGCTTGCCTTCCACGCCAAGGAAAGTCCCATCCGGACACGGGACGAAGTCTTCAATCTTCTATCTTCATGGTCTTGGAGTCCGGCTGATGATGATAGTTCGGCTATCCGGACAACCCTAGTCCGGAACTCCCTCACTGACCATTTTCAGAAAGAAAAAAAACTACTGGGTTTGTCTATGGTAAACATAAAAGAAAAGGCTGTCTAGACAGGCCAGAGTGTCCCGCACAGCCCAGTTGACACCCTGCTTCCGTTTCAAAAACTAATTAGATAAATGCCACTCCAATTATGGCGATTCATAAAAATGCCACTGCAATTTTCAAACTTTGAAAAATGCCACTGCAATTTTTGCAAACTTTGAAAAACGCCACTGCAGTTTGCAAACTTTGAAAAGCGCAACTCCAGACTTCGAAAAATGCCACTAGAAATGGCATGAAATGGCATTTTTTAAAGTTTGGAAATTGCAGTGGAATTTCTTGGAAACACCAGATTTGGAGTGGCATTTATCAAATTAACCCAAAACAAAAATAACTGGGCGAGCTGCTGAGTCCATGGTGCCAGCCGCTCGTTGTGCAATTCTCTCGTTTATTGACAATGTTGACAATGGCATGGGACCCAGATGTCAGAAAATCCACTAGGAGGAGCCATTTTATTTATTGGCTTGAAATAAGAAGACACTTGCTTGCGTACTTCCATGACCTTGGCGGGTCCTTGCGGTCATCCTCTCCACGTACGATCATCTCCTGATTGTGTACGCGTCAACCTGGTAGGCCCACAAGTCAGCCTCTAAACCCATGGAGGACAAATACAACCCATTTAAAAAAAATAACAGCCCATTCCATATGTTCAAACAGGAAGTTCAACATTCAGAGCAAAGTAACAGGTCTGATCCACATATAGAGTACTGAACTTCCACGTTGACAACCATCATAGCCAAGTTAACTATCTACTCCACTAATACTCTAGTAGCGTACAAGTACTAACTTACTCTTAGCTAACTAGACGATGCCGGCCGCCATCTGCGGTACACGCTAAACGCCGGCACCGACGTCCTGTGCCTCGCCTCGAACTTGCCAGAGGTGTGATAGGGTGCGTTGCTCGCGCGCGTTGGCCCTTTCCATGCCGGCGTGGTCCACCGAAGCTTCAGCTTCCAAGCAGGAAACCCACTTGACGAGCTGGTACTAAAAATCGGCGTCGCGAACGCATGCATGCCTGACAGCCTCCAGGGCTATTTGCCGGGCGCCGACGTCCACGTAGTTGGCCCAGTTGCAGGTACTCTGCTCGCGACTCAGAGCGCCAGTGCACTGCTGCTCCATGTCCCTTTGGTGGTGCAAATAGGCGATACGCTTCTCCTTTGCCAGGCAGTCGCGCTCCAACAACTCCTGCTCCTCCACCAGGCGGTCGCGCTCCAACAACTCCTCGATCTCCGCATTGCCATCTAAAGACAGATAGAATGCCTCCTCCCTCCGTCTGCCTTCCGGTGAAAAACCGAACACTAGTTTCGGCGGTGACCGCCTCTGGCCTCGCCTACCGTGGACGGCCGGGGGCATCGAGGACGTGGCGAGCGACGTCGGGTCGGTGGGGGCTTATGAGGATATGGCAAGTTGGGTCACGGTGCCACCAGAGAAGGCTGGGAAACAGTACTTATAGGCGGAAGGTAGCGCGACGGTCATCGGAATTCAATGCATAAGCAGGCATGGCTTAGCGCGCCAGCTTGCCGTGGAAAACTAGAGAAACTGAATTTATGACTGTGCCATCCTGTCCAGTCTGGGTCGCACGCCGGCATGACGGTCAAACGGGTGCACTCGAATCATCTCCCTCCTTGTCAATAATGATTCGACGGATTTAAAAAGCCCGCAACAATTCTTTTTTCGCATCAGTTAGCTGCCTTAATTACGGCCGGCTGCATGCAGGCACTCAGAATCGCTCACAGCCAGTACGTGGAGCAACATGCAATGAGTCGCAGCCGAGGGCACACATGCAGCAGTACTAGAAAAAGCATTATCAGTGGCGCACCTGTTTTCGTTAGTAATGGCGCATTATAGGTGCGCCACTATTAACAGGCCACTAGTAAGAGATAGTAATGGCGCACCTCTGGTGCGCCATTAGTAATCCAGATAGTAATGGCGCACCTCTGGTGCGCCATTAGTAATCCAGATAGTAATGGCGCACCTCTGGTGCGCCACTACTAACCCTTAGGTGCTTGACTGGTATTCCCTCTAGGTGCGCCACTAATAGCCTTATAGGCGCGCCATAAGTAATAAAGGAAGGTGCCACTAATAAGGGTTGTAATGCGCCACTAGTAATGTATTTGGAAAACAAAAAAACCAAATTTACAGAAAACAACATATAAGGAAAAATAATTTAAAAACAAAAAATGAAATAGAATCATAATTTCTCTTATAGTAAGAATATTACAATGTCTTTACAAGTATCCAATAAAAGAAAAATTACAAGGAAATAAAAGAAAATTCTATAACTAATCTTCTAGTAATCTTTTCTTCTTTTTCTTTATCCCTGCAAAGAATGATAGAAATATGTGAGAATGAACATGGCAGAGAAGTGAAATTGAGCAATTATTTGCATCTGACATCGAAGATCTAAGATACCTTGAATCATAGACATGGGTCATTTCATGAAGCCAAGAGTCTATGCCATTCAGGATGCATAATTCCCTGTGAGAAGAACTTAATTATTCAGTAAACACAGTCCTAAGCTTTATACATGAGACAAAACATAAGGTACATGCTTGACCTAAGCAACGACCACGCTAATCCTGCTAACAACACACATGCAACAAGCTAATCAAGATTACTACTAACATAATTCACCGAAAAGAGTAATAGGTGATGCATCAAAAGGAATCTGGCCAGATCCGATCACATTGGACGAGCCTAGGTGTGTGGATCCAAAACAAAGTGTGCATATCTTTGATAAATGAAAGTTAAGGTTAATATTCTAAACTTTGGTATTCTGAACTTTGTTACAGTTTAGCCCAAGGAGACATGCTCTATTCCTAAGAAATTAACTATTTAGTGACATAAACGTTGTGATTGATGTGACGATGAAGGAGTTTAAGTTCTGTACCTCATGCATTGCGCCACCGTCCATTGCGGCTCGCTGTGTCGTAGGGTCCTCATCTCGACAGTGTGTGCGTTTTGAAATGAGAATGATCTATTCTAGAACCATAACTGAATTCTTCAGCTCCAACGGTTTGATTAAAGCAAGTATAAGCTCCCTCCCTGCACAAAACAAATGAAGGAAGCATACGGTACATCATTAGCACGTGATTATCATGAAGTACACTATAGTTGTAATAATCCTATATAACTATATAGTCAATCCCCACTGAACATTTTTCCTGCCCTCACAGCCTACCACACCAGCAAATTACTAACTTCTTTTAGTTGTTCAAAGATGGAAACCAGCACTAATACGTGCAAAGTTCTGAGGACATTGTTTAAACAATAGTAAAATATGTACTTACATTGTTGGTTCTGAGGACATGGAGTAATAAGCTATAACAAATTTGCAAAATTTTGATAAGAATAAGAGTAGCAAGTAAAAAAAGGAGCCGCGATACCTTTTAGGGTATTTTGATCTGAAAGCATCCAATAAGGGACCTCCATGTTCTCTCAACATGTATCTCAGCCACTCACGAAACCTTGAATCAGAAGTAAAAATCAGTAAAACACCTACACATGTTCTACTGCAACTAGGACATCCTAAGCACTACATAGATTCCTATATACCTAAGCAACTACTGAATCGATCTAAACATCTAAAAATTCAGATCTTAAACCCTAGGCTAGTGACAGTTCAGTACAGAATGCAGAAGCAGAGCAGAGAGAGAAGAAGGAGGATTACCTGGAGATATCGATGTAGAAGGAGTGTCGATGCAGTGAAGAGGCCAGGCAGTGAAGGCGTAGCACCATAGTACCATCCATGGCGGAACCCTCTGCTGCACCAGCAGACGACACAAGCCACGGTGGGCACCACAGCGCCGAACGGCGGCACCAGAGACGCCAGCACCACCAGTGTATACAAAAAAATAGTTAGGGCTTGCAAACAGGTGACGCTTCTACTCTTCCTTTAATACAAATATACAATGTTTACAAATATATTACAAAACTAATTTTTAAAATCCTGATTCTGATTTATCGGGTTAAAAATGGGCAACACAAAATGAAATACAACAAATGGCTATGTCTACTGCCTACTGCCAATGCATAATTAGCACACACAAGGATTTTATTGAGTGAAACAAAATTACCATCCATACTTCCTCTGCTGCCTACACATCCAACAGGATAAAAAGAAACATTTTTCAGCAAAATCGAGTTAAATAGATGGATTTCCATCTTGCATACATGTGTGCTTAGCAAATACATGGAGGGGGAGAAGAGAGAGCTTACCAACAGCATCTGGTTGGGGAGGTGGTCATGAGCAGCATGTCGGAGAGGTTGCCGGCTAATGTTTCAGAATGAAGAATAGTCAAGTTAAGTGTTAAACAACATTGTATAAAATACAGTAATTCACCGTTTTGATAACTCACTTAACATTGTACAAGTTGAGGTAACTGAAGATAAAATGGAGCTTATGGAAACAATATTCAGAGAGTAGGAGAATAGATCCTAAATTAAAAGGATCCACTAAGTTGCACCATTGCTACACACAGGACTTGCAGGCGCGGGCGTGACATGCCATGTCATCCAGCAACACCGGCCGTGTCGACCCACAAGTTGATTAAACAAAAACTTGGAAAACCAGCAAGTTGAATATGCTTGCATCTTACCTCCCTCGGTTGCTTCCAGTCAATCACTTGCGATCAAGATGTCCCTTCCTCCTTCCATGGAGAAATGGATCTTTCTTTCTTTCTTCTTTTCTTTGTTAACAACCTTCAGTCCCTGATTAGATTAGTAAAGGAAGCAGGTCAGCAGGGGGGGGGGGGGTCTGAGTAGGAACGACAAGATGAAGTGCTATAGTTTATCAACATGGTCTTCTCTCAAAATCAATTTGGAATTCTCCAAGTATATTACTAAAATAAAGCTTCAGACTGCCACAAGTAAATTTCCAAGTACTACAAATTACAGTGAGTGATTCAGATAAACAAAGAATGACTGGAAGATGGCATTGGTTGATGACTTTGCTCTGTGCCAGCCAACTTTGAAAACATAGTAAGTGTACCTATACATACATAGGAAAAAGGTCGTGCATCCGCCCAGAAAAGGAAACGAATCAAAATCAATACAGATCGTCTTTTTTAAAAAAACTGAAATCAATACAGATGGCAGCTAGTACAGATTGTCGCGAGAACGCCAGAGGCAAACTGAAACACACGCGAGAACTCTTGTTGCGAGAACACCGTCGAGGGTGGGCGTCTTGAGGAAGAACTCGGAATGGTGCTAGTGATGCCCTGTGTGTCGTTCGACCACTCAAACGTGACCCGAAAAAACTGACTCCCCTGCCATCGTTGATTGCATCTCCCTTTTGGAAATATAAAAACTGTATAAATTACAAATATTGGCTCTGGCAAGAAAAGAAAAGGAACCAAATCTGCACTGCTTGTTCTTTTATTTTGGATTGAAATCAACAGTATAGATTGCAGGGACAAGGACAAGACGAAATCTGAAACGCACGCGGTGTAGGGAAGGAGACGGCGTGCTGAGTTCAGAGATGCAGGGTAGGGGAGAGAGGAAGGGAGAGGAGGCGACTGCTTACAGGGGTTGGGTGCGGTGGCGCTGACGAGATGGAAGGAGACGCCATCGCCCTTGGCCGTCGAGGATCTTGTAAACACCGTCGAGGACGGATGAGTTGAAGTCGCCGAGGTCGAGCACGCCACTCTTGGCCAGCACCGCCGTGCCGCGGATCTTGCCCTGCTTCCATGCCTGCTTGTTCTTCCATGTCAGCCCGTGCAGCAGCAACATCTCCGCCTCCTCTCCCCTCCTCTCTGGTTGTGGGGGCGCACGACCAACACGACTGAACTGCCATCCAGGAGAAGGGAGGCACTGAAGTCGCCCTAGCCTGCTGCCTGCATTTTGGTCTTGGAGGAGAGGGGTCCTGAGCTCGGTCTACATGGCTGCGGGCGCGAGGAGGGAGGGAGGGACGGAGAGCTATGGAGGAGGAGGGCGGCTAGGTGGGGTGGAAGGAGTAGGATGCCGTGGCGGTGGTTGTCGCGGCCTGTGGATCTGAGGCCTCGCTGCCTCCTAGGAAGAGACGGAGAGGGGAGAGGGTGGGGGCGCCGGTGATGGGATGCAGGGCGGGGCGGGAGGTCGACGATGAGGCTAGAGGAGACAAGAACGCCGGTGGGGATGGGGATAGGAGGTCCACGGCGGCGGCGGCGGGTTTGGAGGGGATCGATTCGAGGGGAGAGGAGGAGGAAGCGTTGTGTTGTGTTGTGTTGCTTTGGTTGGATTGGATTCTCTTTTCACCAAACAAAAATCCTCGAATCAGGGCCGGTTGGTGCAGCACATAGCAATGGCACACCAGGGGTGGTGCGCCATTGCTACACAAAAATGCCCACCTCCCCTGGCTTACCAATGGCGCACCTTTGCCAGGTGCGCCATTGCTATATTAGATAGCAATGGCGCACCTGACAAAGGTACGCCATTGGTAAACCTGGGGAAGCGGTGGACCCAAAAAAATAGCAATGGCGCATTGGACTAAAGGTGCGCCATTACTAAAAAAATAACAATGGCGCACCAGAAGTGGCGCACCACCACCATGGTGCGCCACTAATAGCGATATTAGCTATAGCCATTTTTCTAGTAGTGCAACCACTTAAATCGGTGCAATTAATTAGGCTTAAACTTCTGCATGCCATTAATTATTGCCATGCCTTGGTCTTTCTGCTTTGCTCACGGGACTAATAAACCCGGACAGAGGGACTACCTTGGTTGGTGAGAGGTTTGAATTCAGCCCTGCAAACCGGAAAGGAGGTACTAGTACGTGTGTGATCCACTATTTATTCATGTAGGATCGAGTAGGTCGTTTCTTGAATTGAGCCCTGCAAACCGGAAGGAGGTAGTACGTGCGTGAATCCGCTATTTATCCGTGTAGGATCGAGTAGGTAGGATAGTGTAGCTTGTCAGTTTCTTCAGAGGTAGGCATTTTTATTCAAAAAAGTACCACTTTGGATCTTGCCTCGCAAATAAAACTGCTAGGAGCGCATTAGTAGGCTAGCTAGTGATCGATCAGTAACTTGTAAACACTGAGCGAATAGAAATAACACTACTGGAATCAAGGAATTTGCCGTCCGCCAATTCTTTCCCGTCAGCTAGCGGACGGCAAAGAAGGTCTTTGCCATCAGCTACCAAGAAGCTGAAGACAAACAAATGGCAGATGACAAAGAAGGTCTTTGCCATCTGCCATTTCTTTGCCGCCTGCTGGCTGATGGCAAAGAATCTTTGCCGTCCGCTGGCTGACGGCAAAAAGGGAGGTGGCACCCACTAACGAAAAAACTAACGGCCACTTCCTTTGTCGTCTGCTAGCGGACGGCAAAGAGCCCGAAAGCAGATGGCAAAGAAAATAACCTAACGTATCTAATGGCCGCCCTCGGCACACACCCACCCACGACCCACACTGCCTTGGGCCCCACCCACGATGCACACACGCCCAACCCACGCGCACACACACCCACGTTGGATCCCATCCCTCTCGTCTTCCTTGATCCCCTTTCTCCACCCCACGCCGCCGCCAGATTTCGGTGATCCCCGACGTTCCCCACCACCCAGCTCTCCTCCCCGAGGTCACCTCTCTCTGCTCACCATCTCCACCGACCGGTTTCTCTCCTCGCCCAGGAGAGTCCCGCCTCCTCGCCGCCAAGGCCGCCGCCGCCCGCCGCGTCGAGCGGCGCCGCCTCCTCCTCGAGCGCCGCGCCGTAGACCTTGCCTCCTGGGCCGTTGCCGCCCGCGCTGACATCGACGCCACCCACGCGCGCCGCCTCGCCGTCACCCGCGACATCAGCTCGACCAATGGCGAGATCGAGGAAGCGCAGCACAAGGCGGAGGAGTGGGACCGCTTCTACGAGTCCAAGAGGAAGGAGATGGAGGAGTTCCGGCCGTTGTCTCCACAGCCTCCATCCACCCCGGCCGCAGCCACTTCTCAACCCCACGAGCAGCCTCCTGGCCTAGTTCCTCGTCACCGTCCTCCTCCCGGTCCCTGTCCACCTCTGCCTCCAACGGTCCAGCCCATACGCGAGATCTCCGGCGCCGTGCAGCTACCAGAGCCGAGCATAGAGAGAGACGCCCCCCACCCCACCTCGAGCCCTTCAACTTGCCTCCCGCCTTGATGGCTACAGGCCCGCACGTACGCCCATGGTACCAACCCTCGACTCCTCTCCCTATGCACTCCTCTCCTATGCATCTACCTCTGATCCATGTATGCCGCGGCGGAGGCAGTGAGTAATCCATGTTGCGGCGGCCATGGCTGGACCAGTTCTGCCTACATGCCCGTGTGCTGTGTGTGCTTGTGTATCCTTTCTTTGTATATTTTTTACTATTCTTTCAATGTTCAGTTATTTCATCTTTAGAATTTGGAGAAACACCAAATATTTATGTAGCTAAATTTCATCATTTAGTTGTTGCCAAGTAGATACCATTGCTAATGGAAGAACAACCACAAATATTTGCAGTTGGTAAACACAATGCTCTACTTTCTTTGCATGAGGCAAAGCACACAGCTGCACGCAACTAGCAGCAACATCTCCCTAATATTTTTGTTATTTCTGTATAGTTCTCTCCAGACTATTGATTTGATTTCTATTACTCAAAGAGCAATTCTTTTTTTAGACATGGCATATGCAGTTCGCATAATGATTCTTATGTGCTTGGCTCATATGCAGCATGATGATTCAGTACAGAAATGTGAATGTTCTTTATTGGGCTTTAGTTGCATTTTTGTGCTCATTAGCAGTTGTGACTCATGATGGTGAATGTGATAATTAATCTTCCCTTAAGGGGTAGGCAAGAGTGGTATTATTTTCTTAACTATTCACCAATAAAAAATATATATCCCATTGCCCCTGAAACCAAGTTGCTACTATCCAAGTTTAATACGGATGTATCACCTTGTTTATGTCTGTTCCTATTGATAAACTGCATGTAAGTTATTTCAGTAACCTACTTTCTCACATTAGAAATAGATTAAGACAAGCTGTTAATTTGTAAACTTCTTTACTTGTTGCATATAAAAGGTCTGTCATTTGTTTTGGAGGGTGGTAATTTTCTACACCTAAGTCCACGCCATCTATTTTTATCTCATGCGGAAACACTACACCTTTTGTGCCCTCTCTTGAACATAATAGACTGAAGCTTTGGTATAGCGTTTTACTTACAGTATTTCTACTTTCCTTGTTTGCTTACAAGCTGTTTTTTCTTTTTGACTCTGATGAATCCCCCAGGCCATTTTTAAGGACCCGTTCAGGAGGGGTGACAACCTCCTTGTAAGTCCTCGCTACTTTTTATCTTCCATGCTTCTTTCAAACTTTTTATGCACCCAAGATGCTGGATGCCATAAAGTAGGAAAAGTAAGATGCAGATGGGTCTTTGAAAAAAAATCACAAGAAAACATTGTTTCTGGGCACCACTAAATTTAAAAAATATAAAACTGAATTTCGTGGCTTAATTTTAAAAATGAAAACTGAATTTTGTGGCTATTTTATGTGCTTGGACATATGTGTGATCTGGTGGACAAAATAACCAGGTGTTTGCGCCCTATTGTGTAAACACCCTAAAATTCCACTAGTTGACCTAGTTGGCTCATAATTAATTGCTTATGAGACTGTCTCTTCAGAGAAACAACTTGGCCTTTCAGACAACTGTTTGACTAACACAAATCTTAAATACTTGAACTGAGAAAAAAAGCTTCAGCTAAATCAGAGGCCAAGTTTCTACTGTATTTGGCGCAAAGTCATTGGTTTGTTGATCTTTTCCTATTTATTACTCCTTGTAGGTTATGTGCGGCTGCTACACACCACAAGGTGTTCCAATCCCCACCAACAAGAGGCACAATGCTGCCAAGATGTTCAACACCCCAAAGGTTGCAGCTGAGGAGACATGGTACGAATACCTCCGTCGATATATCAAGTTTTTTGTTGTTGTAATGTTTCACATAAAAGTTGTAGTAGTGCTCTTGTGTCTTAACGCACATACACATGTGAGAACATAATAAGTTGTGCAATATAGATTAGCACTGATTAGGCCTATCTCTGAACCCAAACAGGAAAGGAATTGAGTAGGAGTACACTCTCCTCCAGAAGGATGTGAACTGGCCCCTTGGCTGGCCCGTTGGTGGCTACCCTGGTCCTCAGGCAAGAAAACTCTCAGCATGCGCTCCAGCTTTCCATGTGTTAAACTTACATAAAAACTAAACATTGCATTTCATCAAGTGAAATGCTACATTTCTACTCCTAACCCATTCTCTCTTTCTTAGCATTTTTATTATGCAGGTTGGAAGAAAAGAAGAAGATCCAGAGAAGATCTTAGTAATAAGATAGTTTTTAGGAAAATAGATATTTAGTTTTAGGTCATTTCTTGTAATTTCAGATATGGAGTGCTTGTCTATAGTTTTTGTTTTGACTTTGTGAAACTTTCTACCTACGGATGAAACTGTGTAATATTGATGAAACTATGTATATGTATGGATCAAACTTGCTACTATGTGTTCAAGACTATTGGTCTTATTTATCTGTGTGTGTGTGTGTTTGATTTTCTGTGAAAATGAATTGATATAAGAAAAAACAAAATTAAATGGGGCAATATAGGCTCTTTACCATCTGCTGGCTCTTTGCCATCTACTGGCTCTTTGCCATCTGCTGGACAAATTTTGCCGTCAGCGGCGGACGGCAAAGGCTGCTGTTAGCCACCTAACGGACTAACGGCATAATTATTGTCGTTTGCTTTCTTTGCCGTCAGCCGCCGAAAGCAGACGACAAAGTAGCTCTTTATTGATCCTTACTTTGCTGGAGCCTTTTGCCGTCCGCCGTTCCTGTCTTTGCCGTCTGCCGTGGCTGATGGAAAAGTAGCTGATTCCTGTATTGTAAGTAATTGTTAATGCATCTCAGTGATTCACAGATCATATACAAATATCTAGCTCCAAAAACAAAGATCCGCCACTTCAAATCTTGAGTTGCAACTAAAACCAACTAGTACGATTCCCATGCATAAGATCAACATGTTAATGCATCTCAATGATTCACAGATCATATACAAATATGTAGCTCCAAAAGCAAAGATCTATAAAAAACATTTGTTCTTCCTACTAACATGGATGCTTCTCTTGGCCAACATTCAGTACAGACTGAAAGACAAATTTGTTTGTGAAGTCTACAATTCCTCTTGCAAACGTAAGTGGTTTCACCAACAGCTGGGACCATGAGAATGAACCACACATGATGGAGGAACATCCACTGCAATATGATTTGGTCTTCTCTCGATCACACCGCGAGACTATTTTCGGAATACAAACTTTCACTTAGGCAAAATGATACCCAATGTATAATCAGACCAAACCAATGAAGAACCTAGTGTTGGCCAATAAATAGTACAGTACTAATTTTCTGTAGTCCATGAAGCGACTATCCAATCTTCTTGTGTCTATTTTCAAATGGCACTGCATGAAGTGACTATACTATTCTCTTGTGGAGTTCAACCAAAATTGCGGTCACTTTGTTTGTTTGCCAAATAGCAACGGGTAGACATCTCTATCTGCACAAATATAAAGTAGCTAGTAAACATATACCACACCTTGTATTTCGGTTTAAACATGTCTCTTACGGTTAGCATATGTGATGTTCTGCACTGGACAATCTGATACAGTTATGTTTTGCCCTGGAAAATTTCATACTGAATTGCTTTGCTGGTTCAGAGCAGAAATATAGTGCCTATTCTTCATCAGACCAAGGATATCCATGTTCATCATGGTGGAAGAGGTGAAATCGATACAACCGAAATTGAGCATCCAATCATTGAATCATGTCCTGCAACTCCAATTTAGGTCCACCCTGACAATAAATTCACATGCAAACCACTAGTATTACTATCTAATGACAGTACAAAAAGAGTAACAAGATAGTTGCAAACCATGTACCTTCGTAATGAACAGCTCATAGTGCCACCAATTGGATATAAAGGTTTGGAAGAAAACATGCTCCTAATGTTGAACCAGTTGGACTTTTTGTGCAGTTCCACTAAAATCGAGCATCCCAGTTTGCATAGAAATTGAAAGTGTGATTACTATAAAAACGACACTAGTTGAAGCATAGACTCACAAATATGAGCATTCCAATTTCTTAATGGAAAAGGTAGCAAGACTGTTTCTAACCACCTGTTTGAAGGAATAAATAAGGCAACAACGGCTAATATCATAAAGGCATATAAAGTTCTTTTTGAAAGAATGATCGACTCCTGACCTTTCCTCTTCTTTTAAGCATATTTTGTGCAGTTCAACTAAAATAAAATACCATCACCGCCTTGACAATTCAGTGACACTGTACAAAAGGAAGTGACTTAACATTACATCATGATGTCAGGTATGTAGTCGACAGGCATTAGAGACAAACATACAGACCTCCTCCGATAACATAATGAACATTAATTTTAACAAAGGTGTGACTAGCTTTACTGGGATAATTTGAGAGAACTCTATACCCTATGTTCCTTAATATAAGACGTTTTCGCGGTTCAATTTAAAGTACCCACTAGTATTTAGAAAAATAGGTAGTAGTTTTCTTGAGCACATATCTAGGAAAGCTTGCCACACTTCATTGATGTCCATATGCTAATGCAACACCATTCAAATACTACAAATATACACTATCCAGTGGCTAGTGCAACAGTAGAGTAGTTAGTTTATAACACGGTACACTATAATGGTTTTACTGAACATATTTCAATAAACTCTACACTGGAAGATTTCTATAAGAATTAACAATACAAAATGTAAAGGTAACAAGTTTCATCATTGGTATACTAGCTGTGCATGAGCATTAAACCAAATACAAAAGTCTGAAGGTAACTAGCATTATTAACTAATGACAGTATAAAAACTTGGAAACCATGTACCTCCAAGGTAAATATCATTTCGAACTAGTGGGGACCTAAAAAATGGCTACCCCAATCTTGATAATCGATCAAACATAAAAACTTGATAGAACGAATCAAGAGAACAGCCGGATGAGGAGATGCCCACTCTTGACCTTTCCTTGTCTTCATAATTTTTAGTGCAGTTTAACCAAAATAAAATGACATCAACGCCTTGGCATTTTGGTGACACTTGGAAATAAAATTAACTTATCTCATGAAAGTGAGGTATGTAATCTATAAGCATTAAGAGTGCAAAAATCTGAAGGTAGTAACAAGTTTCTTCGTTGGTATACTGGCTGTGCAACAGCATTAGAATGCCTTAGCTAAAAAATCTTTAATACATCCACAATCAACAGCTAACCCTAAAATAATCTAGTGACATTAAATGGCATTGCTTAAATTTATCGGTGGCATTAGACTGAGAGCGGCATTAGTTAAATGTGACATCTCTTTACCAGTAGCATTGCTTGACTTAACTGCTGGCGTTATACTAACAGCAAAAAAGTGGCAATAAGAGCTTGGGAGGCCCATTCGGACAATGGGCGCACTAGTACGATGTACCTCCATGGATGCAGAGTGGTGGGGGAGGTACGGTTTGCCTAGAGCACCAAATATCCAGGCAGCATATGTGGATTACGTCCCATTTTTGTTCTCTTTAGCCACCTTTTTCCTATGTGAGGACAACAAACCGATTGATCTGGTCGTTCTCTATTGCATTGTCATGCCGTCTATCCTTCTTCAACAAAGAGACATGAGACTCGTTCCTTAGCTACTGATTTTCCCCTTCAACCTAGATGCGGGTTTGATGCCTACTCTCTTGGACAGTACAATCTCCCTTCCTTTCCTTATTCAACCCAGACATGGATTAGTCTGCATGAAGTAGGGTTTCCTTTAATAGTGCAAATTAGGGTTTTCGTCTGCGTGGCTAGCAGAGCAGAGGATAGCAAATTGGGAAAATGGTGGAGTGGAAAAAGATCCACATGCAATGACGTGGCAGATGGAGCAATAGAACAAGGGTATGGTTCGAAAAGAGGTAGCATACCTGAGGGTCGGCAGGCAGTGGCTTCGCTCATGGTCGTCGTCCTTCGCACACACTATGGCAGCGAGCTTGGGGACGGAGGCCATCCCGCGCGGGTGCTAGGTCTGACAGGACGGCCTTGTCGTCAGTGCGTGACCTCGCTTGCCGACGACGAGTGCGTCAATGCTGCACGTCCTTTTCTTCCCCGGCAGATCTGTGACCACCAGTGAGGAGGGAGAGAGAGGCTGTCTTTTTTAGATTTGGAGAGAGGGTGATACTGTCAGAAGCAAGTGGGTAGCATTAGCAAGAAAGTGCTAAAGCTCCAGCCTATATATCTTTTTATACTACTAGTACTGGAGGTGGAGTAGTGGTAGAGTAGTTTATATTTTCTCTGCGTACAGTACCAGTTAGTCGTGCTTCAAAACTGAACGTCACGCCATTAAAAAAATAAAGGTCGATAACTAATGCGACACCTCGGGCCAACGCGGCCAGATCACATTTTGCACGAGAAATTACACACCATGTTTCGTTGACATGTGGTCCTGTTCCAACATATCAGTGAGACGATGGCGAGTCCTTTTCTACTAGTATTTCCGAACGACGTGTAGGTCGGGGCGCCTCTTCGTGTACCATGGCAAATGTGCAACCGTCCACCGACTCTTCGCATTTCCCTCTTAATTTGGAACTATTGTCGGACGCTCTTCCTCTCCGTCCTCCATTTGCCTTCACCCTTCCTTCTGCCATTGTTCGATCGTCTTCTCCATGGAGGGAACGGGCCAGAAACGACCCCGTTATTCTTGCCCCTATCTGAAAGATGACGTGGTGGAGGAACTCATTGGTCGGTGCGACATCATCACCTCGGCTAGCATGGCAGGTTCACTCAAGACCATTCTCGACTCAACTAATAACATCATTAGAAGGAACCCAAGAGTCAAGGAGCGGTTTGATCTCCCCTATCTTCTTCTCCGTGACCCTGATGACTGGCGCGGGGACGACGGAGGCCTCGCCTTGTGCAAGTTGATGCTGCTTGATAATTATACGTATGATGTTAAGATGCCATTGCTTGAGAGTAAGGCTTGGGCAGGCGCAAATGGAGACTGGGTTGTTTCAGCAGGTTCCACTTCCAAAAATCTCAGCAGACTGCCCAGAGGTTGAGCACACCGGTATTGTATGCACGTTCAAGTATGATTATGGTGACTGTCTTCTATGGAAGATAGCAATTTTTCGAGTTCCCAACCGCTCTTGGAATTACAAGAACTATGAAGTTGTTGCTATCTTCGACAAGATTGTTGCCGTCCTTCGTGGTTCGATTGGATGGATATTGCTCAAAAATCAGTTTCTATACACGGATGAGTACTGTGATGCAATTCAATACGAGGGCCTTGTATTTGCTTCCACCACTCATGGCAATGTTTTTGCATGGGATCCTTGTAGTTTCGATACGTTTGTATTCCACCATAATTATAATTGTTCATCCACATGCATGCGGCTTAGCAAGTTTCCCTTTACTAATTAACCTTCTTCTTGTGTTTCCAAGGTCCTGTGAACATTCCACCACCTATATTTTAAAAAATTTATAACCAAGGGGGAGATGACGATGGTGATGATCACGAGCATGAGGACGAGTAGCGCCCATATACTCAGTGGCGCCTGGCAACTAATTCTAATGGATCACCTCTTCTTGTGTGTATACAGCCCACTGATGATGTTACTACTAAGGAAGCAGGTGTAGTCTCCCATGGTCGCACTCTCTGGACCTATTCCAACACCCGTTGCATGGTATTCGGGATGGATACTAGTGTGCTAGCGCCAACACCTTCTCCCTAGTACAGAATAGATAGTCTTGGAGAAAACTCGCTTCAGCCTGGATGATCAGTCCGATTTATGAGAAGGCGACCCAACTGCTGATGACACAATGTTACTAGTACCATTTATGAGAAGAAACTGTATCTATACCTCATACATTTGGGTGGTTCCCTACCCTGGTACTAATATAGTAGGCTGCTTCAGCCTGGATGATCAGTCCTGCGTTGGTCTCGAGCTTGACAATGGATGGCCCGTCCTAGAGAATCACTTGTGGTTCAATGCAAGTGTTTTCAACGCCAAGGATTGGTTGAGTTGAAGTTCATTTCATTGCTTGTTATTTGTTGTGTGATGAAAACTTTAGTATTTATAATGTATCCTCGTTGTCGATGTGGGTTGATGACCTGTTGTATGTAATAAAATGATATGCATGTGATAAACTTACTAAATTTATGAATGGCTTTCGAGTCGCTTCTCTGAGTGAATGGTGCGACGAGGAAAAAAAATATTTTCCGAATACATAAGTGTACGTGCATTGCAACAGGTTATCGGATGAGGCCAATCAAGAATAGTAGTACAGTATTTGTACTAGCTTCACATGCTTCGCGCGTCGGGCGGGTGTTTTTACTATAGCCATATGTTAATGTGTTCGTTGTATGTAACCAGCACCTCGAATCCTCGATACTACTAGTAGGAGTACTATATAAGTAGTAGGAGTAGTAGGGTGGCATGGGCGAGAACAAGCATTCACGTCCAAGAGTACGGCACACGCCACCACCGCGACATCCATCTGACACCATATTTCTTGGAGTCCGTGCTAGAGCAATCTCTTCAACCTTGTTGTTTCTCTAACTTCAGCCATCGCGCGGCGGGCGAGGTGGGGGTTTGACGATAGTCGGTTTCCTCAACTGCGGTCCCACTTGTAAGGCCAACTCCAACGCACGACCCCAAACGGACCTCCGTTTTACATGAACTCCAACGATAATTTTGACTAGAAAAGCAAGACCAAAGAAAACAAGAACCACAAGAATACATTTTAGAAGATATCCAACTTCCATAACTGCTCCTGTAAGTTGGATTAGTGCCTTCTCGATGCATTCATTATTGATATGAGGAGGCTCAATATTCCGTGCTTCTTTCTTCTTCGAGTGTAAAGAAGTAGACGTTGCTTCCTCGCATCTAGTCTCATGTCTAGCCTATATTCTAGTAGGAGTATCAACAAGTGCACTAGTCTCATCTCTAGCCTCTATGCTAGCTAAAAGTGCTAGAACATCTACTAAATTGCGCTCTATCAATATATCGATGTACTCTTCTTCCCAATACCAAAACTTGCATCCATTCTACACAATAAAAATTTTAAGTTAGCACAACTAGTCTAATCCGAGAGCACAACCGAAGATTTGGTCAGGTTCTTCCTCCTTTTGCCGACACATGGGACATCTAGCATCCAGGTCGTGTCATGCAAGAAAATAGAGTGGTAGTTGAAGCCACGTGGTGTGCATCTTGGGTTAAACTATAAATAGAATCTTACTACTCTTGAGTAACTCCAGAAGCGGCCACCGAAGATCTTTATTGGATTTGTTTTTCATCACCAGCACGTCGAGGTGAAAGATGTGCAGGTTCAGTGGGTCCTCTTGCGTTTTCACTGAGATGTGGGACCGCAGAGAGCAAACAGATGATGGGCTCCGCGCGTCCGCTAGCTGGCTGAAAAGGGAGATAGAGGAGGGGTGAGCACGGACTCCTGGAAATTTGTTCTACATAACCAGTACCTCGATATAAGCTCGATATAGTGGTGTGGCATGGGCCATAACTAGCATTCACGTCTAGCAGTATGGCACACGCCACCCACACGAGTCCCACCCGACACAAATTTTCTTGAAATCCATGCTACAACCATCTCTTCTCCCTCCTGTTTTCTCAGCCATCGCACGGTGGGCGGGGTGGGGGTTTGCCGATAGTCGGTTTGCTAAACTACGGTCCCACTTGTAAGTGAAAATGCAACACTGCACGCATTCCCTCTTGAGCAGCGTGTCGGACCAACCGTGTGGGGGTGCGACACGAACACGGCATGCATTTCCTTTTGAACTCGTAACTTGTAAAATTTGGTTCTGCTCCATGGCGCGATCGATAGATAGAAAATAACGATTTTGCCTAGAGTGATGAGAACTTTGGTTCTAGCGCCGTTCATTCATGGAGTACATACGAAAATTATGAAGTTGATGCAAAAGGTAAGATAATTACTAGTAGTACCATATACTACTACGTGGATTTGACGGAAAGATAAAAATACATACGGATCCATCAACGACATCCTCAGCCCTAGTGCGGCGGGTCACCAACTGACGTCTGAGAAGAGTGGCTTTGGCGGCGAGCTCAACGTGCTTCTGAACAATGCTGTCCAAGGTTGCCATGAGGTCCAAGAAGTCTAGCGTCCTATCGTCCTCCTCTTGCATGTAGTAGTCCTTGTGGACGATTTGCACGTAGACGTGGGTGATTATGTCGATGGTGTCTTGCTATGCCAGGCGCTGCGCGGCGAGCGCGACCTTGAGGTGGACATTCTCCGGCGCAACAGTGGGCAGTCGCAGGGCCACCAGTGTGTCCAAGAGGTTGTCACCATAGTGGCCGTTGAGGGTGGCGGGCATTGCAGAGCCTTGGCGCGTCGGCTGGAGGCGTACGTCAAAGTTGTCCGTGAGATTCTTGACGATGTTGAACTTGTCGAGGAAACCGGCGAGGACCTCGTCGAACAAGGTGACGACGCTGTCATCCAAGCACCCCCTCTCCCTGGCGGCCTCAAGCAATACCTGGAGAAGTTCCTCGGTGCCGGGCCGCAGGCCAGCGTCGTGGACCATCTGGCATAGCCGGCTGATGCTCGCACTCATCGCCTCCATGGGTCTAGCTTAGCTTCTAGTCAATTGGTCTTGCGATTCGAGTGATCGCTCTTGCCCTTGGTTAGTGTGCGTAGGTGTGTAGGATTTTGTAATACTCCTCGGCCCTCTACTGCACCTGCCTTTGGTTGTATGATAGGTGGGACAGCCACCCGTTGGGCCCACGTGTCATTCACCCAAAGGCAGTTGCAGTGAGTCAATGAAGCTGCGTCCCCCTCCGTGCTGGTGCAGTATAGTCATCTCACCGGACCTCTTGTTGGGGCCAAACGAGAGAAGTTTGATGTTTACTGGTTTATTGGTCCCCTTTGCATTTTGCGCCAAGTATTGACCTTTGATTTAACTAATAAAATGTTAATGCATGTAAAGAAAAATGTTGTGTAAGTCACCTTATGAAAACCAAATAATCCCAAAACACTTACGCACGGTACATTAACTCCCTCCTCGTTTCTTATTTCGTGACATATCAGCGAATGAGAGATGTGGGCCGTGCATGCTTTCAATGACTTTAGAATACCAAACATGACATGCAGTGTTTAGTTCATTGCATGTAATCCAATTAGTTAGCAAAAAGACATTAAGTTCTCTCGCCGATAAGAATAAAACAATACACCATGTATTTATTTATAGAGGGAGTAGTACATTTTTTGTGACATTCATTACTAGATATTGCTAGTCGAATACTAAAATCCAGATGGACGTGGTAGTACTCCTAAATCCTATCGGAGTAATTGGCAACGGGTACCCCGAAGACGGCAAGACAATAATTCAAGACATCAGGGCTAGCAAAGCCCCTCAGTCCGACTGCCCGGCCGCTCCTGCCGGCTCACCGTCCGACTGCTCTACCCGGCCGGCTGCCGGCTGCTGACTGCCGACCAGCCGGCTACCGACTGCTTCCCGACCCGACACCGACAAGACGGCCGTACCCGAGCACTATTCACGTGTCACCCCAGCCATCATGTATAGTGTCACTTGTCCCCCTGGCACTATTTATGAAGTGACCTAGGGGACAAGCATGACACCCCACCATGCCTACATAGCTTACATCCTAAGCTAGCTCCCACTATATATACCTAGCCATCCATCCATCCACACTCTCACGTGTGCACACATTCTCACGGCCACAAGGGCTCCCTGGGCACACACTCACACATGCATGCTAGCTAGCAAGCTAGCTAGCACACACACATCCATTCATCCATCCACCCACGACCAAGCACACACTTGTGTCCATATGCATATATGGGGCCAGATGCCTATGGCACTGACCTCAGATACAGCTCCAGGGGCAATCTGTATCAGATATACCACATATACTCAGATATGCAGGAGTAGGGGTATTATCTCTCCGGAGAGCCCCGAACCTGGGTGAACTATCGCATGCTACTCGCATACCCTCTCCCGGGCCTATCAGCAGCAGTCTTGACCTCACACGAAGCCACCTTGTGGCATATGTCGTCTTGCACCCCCCCCCTCGTGAGAATACCACGACATTTGGCGCCCACCGTGGGGCGGTACTATGCTAGCACGCTGCTGCTGGTTTCGCAGTCCGGGCGAAACCATCTTCGTCATCATCACCGCGGCGTCGCGCCGTCTCTCCTGTAGCACTCGGGGGCTCGACACCGACACGCCCTCGGAGCGGCCGCCAGGGGTGGCGCGTCTTCGCCGTCGGTTGCGCCGTCTTCAACGCCACTGTTGTGACGTCGGTCGTCCGTGCGCGCCTGCAAACGGGGCCTCACTTTGTTCGGCCGTGTCCGTCCACCCGCCGCTCGCGTCTGCTCCCCTCCGCGTTGTCCTTGCTCCGGCCAAAACACGCGTTGGCTCCTCCATATACCATCTATGCCAGGAAGCTAGATGCAAGTCAAACAATGGTCAACTATAGCCATACATTGCCCACACACTTCTCAAATGCAGGTCGGACATGACCTGTGCACTAGCCAGATATTTCCCATACAATGGCCATAGACTGCGTGTGCACCGGCCAGATGCAAGTCGGACATGGCCCGTACAATAACCATACAGCACCTCGCCCTGGCTCTTGCTCCACCGCCGCCTGCGAGTGATAACCCACAAGTGTAGGGGACCGCAACAGTTTTCGATAAGTAAGAGTGTCGAACCCAACGAGGAGCTAAAGGTAGAATAAATATTGCCTCAAGTTCTATCGACCACCGATACAACTCTATGCACGCTTGACGTTCGCTTTACCTAGAATGAGTATGAAACTAGAAGTACTTTGTAGGTGTGATAGGAAAGGTTTGCAAGATAATAAAGCACACGTAAATATAAACTAGGGGCTGTTTAGATAAAGATGCAATAAAGTAAGTATTAGTAGAGAGCTTTTTGTTACGATAAAGTTATTTGTCCCTAGGCAATCGATAACTAGACCGGTAATCGCTATTGCAATTCTATTTGAGGGAGAGGCTTAAGCTAACATACTTTCTCTACTTGGATCATATGCACTTATGATTGGAACTCTAGCAAGCATCCGCAACTACTAAAGCTTCATTAAGGTAAAACCCAACCATAGTATTAAAGTATCAAGTCCTCTTTATCCCATATGCAAACAACCTACTTACTCGGGTATGTGCTTTTGTTCACTCACGCCACCCACCATAAGAAAATCATAAACATATTGCAAACCCTACAACGGGGATCCCTGACGCTTGTGCGAGATGGAGAGCACCATAGGACAGCACCAATAATGAAACATGCAACTCAAACCAACCACAATCATCAATTAACCCATAGGACAAAACAGATCTACTCAAACATGATAGGATAGCCATACATCATTGGGAAATAATATATAGCGTTGAGGACCATGTTTAAGTAGAGATTACAGCGGCTAAGAGAGAGGTTACACCGCTGCATAGAAGGAGGAAGAGTTGGTGAAGAAGGCGGTGAAGTTGTTGGGGAAGATCGTGGTGATGATGATGGCCTCCGGCGGTGTTCCGGCGCCACCGGAAGCAAGGGGGAGAGAGCCTCCCTTCTTATTCTTCTTCCTTGACCTCCTCCCTAGATGGGAGAAGGGTTTCCCCTATGGTCCTTGGCTCCCATGGCGTGGGAGGGGTGAGAGCCCCTCCGAGATTGGATCTATCTCTCTGTTTCCGCGTTCTCAGATTTTGCCCCTTCCCCGATTGCGGGTGAATCTTTCGCCTAGATTTTTATCATAAAATTAGCTTTCTTGTGGCAAAATAAGAGCGTCAACCGCCTTACGAGTGTCCCACGAGAGTGCCAGGCATGCCCAGGGGGTGGGCGCGGCCCCCTGTCTCGTGGCCACCTTGGACACTGTTTCGCGATGATTCTTCCTCTGGAAAATCCCAAATATTCCAAAATAATTCTCCGTCCGTTTTTATCCCGTTTGGATTCCGTTTGATATTGGGTTTCTGCGAAACATAAAACATGCAACAGATAGGAACTAGCACTGGGCACTGGATCAATATGTTAGTCCCAAAAAATAATATAAAAAGTTGCCAAAAGTATATGAAAGTTGTAGAATATTGGCATGGAACAATCAAAAATTATAGATACGATGGAGACGTATCAGCATCCCCAAGCTTAATTCCTGCTCGTCCTCGAGTAGGTAAATGATAAAAAAGATAATTTTTGATGTGGAATGCTACCTAGCATAATCTTGATCATATGCCTAATCATGGCATGAGTATTAAGACACGAGTGATTCAAAGCAATAGTCTATCATTTCACATAAAAACAATAATACTTCGAGCATACCAAGCAAGCAATTATGTCTTATCGAAATAACATAGCCAAAGAAACTCATCCCTACAAAATCATATAGTCTGGCTATGCTCCATCTTCATCACACAAAGCATTCAAATCATGCACAACCCCGATGACGAGCCGAGCAATTGGTTCATACTTTTTAACGCGCTTCAGCTTTTTCAACTCTTACGCAATACATGAGCGCAAGCCATGGACATAGCACTATGGTGGTATATGGTGGTGGTTGTGAGGACAAAAAGGGAGAATATAGTCTCACATCTACTAGGCGTGTCAACGGGCTATGGAGATGCCCATCAATAGATATCAATGTGAGTGAGTAGGGATTGCCATGCAACGGATGCACTAGAGCTATAAATATATGAAAGCTCAACAAAAGAAACTAAGTGGGTGTGCATCCAATTTGCTTGCTCACGAAGACCTAGGGCATTTTGAGGAAGCCTATCATTGGAATATACAAGCCAAGTTCTATAATGAAAAATTCCCACTAGTATATGAAAGTGAAAGCATGGGAGACTCTCTCTATGAAGAACATGGTGCTACTCTGAAGCACAAGTGTGGTAAAAGGATAGTAACATTGCCCCTTATTTCTTTTTCTCTCATTTTTTTATTTTTATTTTCTTCTTTTTTTTAATTTTTTTTAATTTTTTTGGTGGGCTTCTCTGGCCTCTTTTTTTATTTGGGCTTCTTTGGCCTCTTTTATTTTTCATAAAGTCTGGAGTCTCATCCCAACTTGTGGGGGAATCATAGTCTCCATCATCCTTTCCTCACTAGGGCAATGCTCTAATAATGATGATCATCACACTTTTTTTTACTTACAACTCAATATTACAACAAAGATATGACTCTATATGAATGCCTCCGGTGGTGTACCGGAATGTGCAATGATCTAGCGTATCAATGACATCAAAAAACGGACAAGCCATGAAAACATCATGCTAGCTATCTTACGATCATGCAAAGCAGTATGACAATGATGGAATGTGTCATAATAACAGAACGGTGGAAAGTTGCATGGCAATATATCTCGGAATGGCTATGGAAATGCCATAATAGGTAGGTATGGTGGCCGTTTTGGGGAAGGTAAATAATGGGTTCATGATACCGGCGTAACTTGCACAGCACAATAGAGGCTAGCAAAGTGGAAGGGTGAGTGTGCGTATATCCATGGACTCACATTAGTCATAAAGAACTCATATACTTATTGCAAAAGTCTACTTGCCCTCGAAGCAAAGTACTACTATGCATGCCCCTAGAGGGATAGATTGGTAGGAAAAGACCATCGCTCGTCCCGACTGCCACTCATAAGGAAAGCATTCAAAGAGCACCTCATGCTCCAACTTCGTTACATAACAGTTCACCATAAGTGCATGCTATGGGACTTGCAAACCTCAGCACAAGTATTTCTCAATTTCGCAATTACTCAACTAGCACGACTCTAATACCACCACCTTTATATCACAAAACTATTGAAAGGAATCAAACATATTATATTCAGTGATCTACAAGTTTTATGTAGGATTTTATGACTAACCATGTGAATGACCAATTCCTGTCATCTCTCTAAATAGATATAAATGAAGCAAGAGAGTTTAATTCTTTCTACAAAAGATATGCCCACGCTCTAACAAATATAAATGAAGGAAAACAGCATTCTACAAATGGCGGTTTTCTATGTGAAGAGAAACAGTCAATCCAAACTTCAAACGATATACGTGAAGCACATGAAGCATTCCATAAAGCCATACTCAAAAGATATAAGTGAAGTGCAATGAGAATTCTATAAATCAACCAAGGACTATCTCATACCAGCATGATGCATAAAAGAAAAGTGAAAACTAAATGCAAAAGACGCTCCAAGACTTGCACATAATGCATGAAGGAAACGAATTCGAAAACATACCGATACTTGTTGAAGAAAGAGGGGATGCCTTCTGGGGCATCCCCAAGATTAGACGCTTGAGTCTCCTTGAGTACTTACTTGGGGTCCCTCGGGCATCCCCGAGCTTGAGCTCTTTCCTCTCTTCCTTTTCCTCATATCGAGACATCCTCGATTAGACACTACATCCACACAAAACTTCAACAAAAAACTCGGTAAGATCCGTTAGTATAATAAAGCAAATAACCACTCTAAGTATTGTTGAAAACCAATTCATATTTTGTTTTTGCATTATGTCTACTGTAATATAGCTTTTCCATGGCTTAATCCACTAATATAAATTGATAGTTTGATCAAAACAAGCAAACTATGCATCAAAAACAGAATCCGTCAAAAACAGAATAGTCTGTAGCAATCTGGACATTCACCATACTTATGGTCGCCAAAATTTCTAGCAAAATTAGGAAAAATAAACAAGTTGTGCAGCAAAACAGTGCAAAAGGAATCAGAACCAATTGACGTTCCAGTTAAAAATGTAAAATCGCGCACTACATCCAAAGTTTCTGTCCTGCACTGTACAAACCAACAAGCATTGTAAACATCCTAAAGGAAAACCTTGGCACATTATTTTTATAATACAAAGGAATTATACAAGGGTATTATTATTTTTGATGAAAAGTTTCTGTAATCAAGATGCCCAAAGTTTCCGTGAGCATGAACAAAGTTCAAGGAGCTCTCCCACTTCAACAATGCTTGTCTCTCTCACTTTCACTTTCCTTTTTGAAAAGTTTTTAGGTTCCCCTCTTCATTTTATTTTGGTTTTAAACTATATGAAAGAACTCAACAGAAATAAATGACTCTCTAAAACTTTCAGGTTGTCTCCCTAACAGCGCTTTCTTTAAAGCCATTGAGCTAGGCATATAGTGCTCAAGTAATGAATCCACCCGGATCCCAAGGTATATCAAAGCCAATTTTATTTAACAATGATTTGTAATTTAGTAGTGAGCACAAAGTAACATATATCAAGCAACAACGAAGTCTAACTCTCTTTCTATGCATCGGCATGTCATAAAAGAACAATTCTTGCACACCAAGTAAAGGCCAATGCATAGTATAAGCAGTTTCTTGCAATTTTATCATATTGGAAACATAAAGAGGCGGAGATGTAGTTCCTCTCTCATAATAATTGCAAGTAGGAGAAGCAAGCACATGCATACAAACGCTTTAAACATAGATTAAATCTCATAAGAACCCACAAAAGCAACAAATTCTTCTATTTGTTCCACATCATAGTAATCATATCTACCATTATCATAAGAAGCTAAGGTTTTATTATCATTGAATTTGCATGAAAAGGGAAGGTGTGGAGCCTTCATCCTAGAGCAACAAGTATAATCATGTATCAAGCATAGTTGACGAGCATACCAACGTAATATATGAATTTGATCCCATAATAGTTTCCCTTTTTGTGTCAGGCAATAATCCCTAAAGTATTCACGTTGATCCATCGTGTCTCCCATAACATAATTGAATGGGGTTTTCTCAGGATTATTAAAGTAGTACATAATGTCTTTCACATAACAAGCATCGAGGGTTTTAGGAGGTTCCCCATCTCCATGAGTAGCATCTACACCTTATTTTTTTTGGTATTTCGTATTCCATATCCATAATTAAAGATAGAGAACAACTCAGAACAACAAATAAAAATTACTTAGTGATAAAGCAAACAAGCACACATGAGAATATTCACCCCACACTATGACTCCCCGGCAACGGCGCCAGAAAAACGTCTTGATAACCCACAAGTGTAGGGTATTGCAACAATTTTTGATAAATAAGAGTGTCGAACCCAACGAGGAGCTAAAGGTAGAATAAATATTCCCTCAAGTTCTATCGACCACCAATACAACGCTACGCACGCTTGACGTTCGCTTTACCTAGAACGAGTATGAAACTAGAAGAACTTTGTAGGTGTGATAGGAAAGGTTTGCAAGATAACAAAGAACACGTAAATATAAACTAGGGGCTGTTTAGATAAAGATGCAATAAAGTAAGTATTAGTAGAGAGCTTTTTGTTAAGAGAAAGTTATTTGTCCCTAGGCAATCGATAACTACACCGGTAATCGCTATTGCAATTTTATTTGAGGGAGAGGCATAAGCTAACATACTTTCTCTACTTGGATCATATGAACTTATGATTGGAACTCTTGCAAGCATCCGCAACTACTAAAGATTCATTAAGGTAAAACCCAACCATAGCATTAAAGTATCAAGTCCTCTTTATCCCATACACAAACAACCTACTTACTTGGGTCTGTGCTTCTGTTCACTCACGCCACCCACCATAAGCAAATCATAAACATATTGCAAACCCTACAGCAGGGATCCCTCACGCTTGCGTGACACGGAGAGCACCATAGGACAACACCAATAATGAAGCATGCAACTCAAACCAACCCCGATCATCAATTAACACATAGGACAAAACAGATCTACTCAAACATCATAGGATAGCCATACATCATTGGGAAATAATATATAGCGTTGAGCACCATCTTGAAGTAGAGATTACAGTGGGTAAGAGAGAGGTTACACCGCTACATAGAGGAGGGAAGAGTTGATGATGAAGGCGGTGAACTTGTTGGCGAAGATCGTGGTGATGATGATGGCCTCCGGCAGCTTTCCGGTGCCACCGGAAGCAGCGGGGAGAGAGGCCCCCTTCTTCTTCTTCTTCTTCCTTGACCTCCTCCATAGATGGGAGAAGGGTTTCCCCTCTAGTCCTTGGCTCCCATGGCGTGGGAGGGGCAAGAGCCCCTCCGAGATCCGATCTATCTCTCTGTTTCTGCGTTCTCAGATTCTGCCCCTTCACCGTTTCTTTTATATCTAGACATCCATAATTCCGATTGCGGGGAATCTTTCGCCCAGATTTTTCTCATAAAATTTGCTTTCTTGCGGCAAAAGAAGAGCGTCAACTGCCATACAGGTGCCCCATGAGAGTGCCAGGCACCCCCCTGTCTCGTGGCCATCTCGGACACCGTTTCGCGTTGATTCTTCCTATGGAAAATCCCAAATATTCCAAAATAATTCTCCGTCCATTTTTATCCCATTTGGATTCCATTTTATATTGGGTTTCTGCGAAATATAAAACATCCAACAGACAGGAACTGGCACTGGGCACTAGATCAATATGTTAGTCCCAAGAAATAATATAAAAAGTTGCGAAAATTATATGAAAGATGTAGAATATTGGCATGGAACAATAAAAAATTATAGATACGACGGAGACGTATCAGCGAGCACGTGCGGCCACCTCGCGCACTCCCGCACGCTGCTCCGGCCTCGCCTGGGCTCCCTATAGCTCTGGAGCTCCCGTGTCCGACGCCAGGCCCCCGCCTGGTTTCCCGCACCATCTCCTGCCTCCACGCAGGGGCGCCCTGCCTTCCCTCCCTCACGGGCTGATCCGCTGCTCCGCTTGCTGCTATTGTGCTGTTGCCTGCGGCCTGCTTCGCGTGCACGGCCTTCCGGCTTGCTCCGCCTGCCCGACCGGCTGGTCCACCTCCCCGTGGTCGTCCGTCGTGATCCCTCATTGCCGCCATCTTGTCGAGTTCCTGAGCCGGGTCCTCCAACGTCGGCTGGTCGCCAGCCAGACCCGTCCGCGCGCGGCGGGTTTCCAAGCCGGGTCCTCCGACTCCTGCTAGCCGCCAGCCGGCTCCGTCCGGGCACGCCCGCGCTGGGTTCCCTCCGCCCGCGGCCGGCGCCGGCTGCTCCCCTCGCCGACTCCGTCTCCCGTGCACCCGGCTGGCTCCTGCCCGTTCCGGCTGCTGCCTCCCGCTGCGCCTGCCTGCGCCGCCTCCCGTGATCCGGCACCGCATCCTCCAGCAAGCCGCCTCGCCACTGCGCCGGCCCTTCACGCTGCTCCGCCACGGTTCGGCCGCGTCGCCCCGCCTGGCCGCCCTCGCGCCACTCCGGCCGCCTCCCACAGCTGTCCCGCATAGGCTCCACGAGCCCGGGCCACCTGCTCCGACTGTCGGCTCCTCGTGCTTCCCAGCATCTCGGGGCCACCTGCTCCGCCTCTCCGCCCCGCGCAGCCTTGGCCGACTCCCGCCTCGCACCGCCTTGGCCGACTCGCTGCTCCAGCCGGCATCCACGCGCCCGGCTGGCTCGCCGCTCCAGCCGGCATCCGCGTGCCCGTCCGCCTTCCTCCTCGTGCCGACTAGCGCCCTCGCAGGGCCGGCTGCCCAAGAAAAAAAAAGAGAAATGGGGATGGGTGCAAGAAAGTGGTCGGCTGCTCGTTTGGGGCCGACTGAAAGAGTCAGTAGCCGGCTGGTGGCGTCCGGCTGCTCGCATGTAGTCGGACAAAGAGAAAAAAGAAAGAAAAAAAAGTGGGCGTCTGAGAAACGAAGCAGAAGAAGTGTCCGTCCGGCTGTACTAGCAGACAAAAAGAAGAAGACAAAGTAGTCGCCTGGAGATTCGGCCCGACTGCTCAGCAGTCGGCCCGAATCTTGGGGGTTACACCCAGCGGGTGCACTGACGCGCCCCCGCAAGGAGGAAGATAAAGTAGTCACTGGGAGATCCGACCCAACTGCTCATGAGTCGGCCCAAATCTCGAGGGCTACACCCAGCGGGTGCGCTGACGCGCCCCCGTGAGGAAGAAGACAAAGTAGTTACCGAGAAATCCGGCCCGACTGCTCAACAATCGGCCCAAATCTCGGGGGCTACATCCAGTGGGTGTGCTGGCGCGCCCCCACGGAAGATTGCAAGAAGCAAAAACAAGAAGAGTTTTGTTCGGCTGCCAGCAGCCATCAGAAGAGAAAAAATAAGAAGAGGACGCTGCCAGACTCCTCACCGCCTGGCCGGCTGTGGCAATCTGGCTCGGCGGCATTCCGCTCGCCGCCCAGCCGCTCAAGCCTGACCGGCTGGACCCTCCTCGAGCGGCCGTAGGCTCGAGGGCTACACCCAGCGGGCGCGCCGGCGTGCTCCGTGAGTGCCGAGCCGCGCCGGCTGCCTTCAACAACCTCTGCCATGACTACACGAAAATCAATGTGACTCCTCACCCGCATATTTTTGCATCATGCAAGCATGGATAACCCCGAGCGATGCTCAGGGGCTGTCAGGACCCCGACTCAATGCCACATCGATCTAGCATGTAACACCTCATATCACTTTGCGGCCTCACGCACGGTATTCCCACGGTGTCGCCTTACCTTTGCCCGGGACCGTTTGCGCCTTTTGGCACACGTATATGACAGTGTCGCTGGCATCCATATGATAAGGAGCCCGGGCTGACATGGCTAGTCGTAAACCCAAAGTGGCACAGACTTACAGGGACAGGCATCCATGACCCAGCATCGAACGTGTCGGTCATCAGCGAGTGAATCCAGGCTGTAGCACTGGGCTAGCAGGACTCCGGTGAACCGGGCTGTAGCGGGCTAACAGGACTCTGGTATTCATCGCGTGACATTTCCCCGAAGGGACAGACATAGGAACGAAGAAGGACACATGCCGGCCAGCCTAAGTGTTCCGGAGCAGTAGCAAGCTACCATGGCTCAGTGAAACACTAGGAGACATTTCCCCGTAAGAGAGGCTACTAAAGATAAACAACTAGATGGTCAGATCCCACACATACCAAGCATTTCAATAACATACACACAATATGCTCGATATGTGCAAATACAACATGGCATCACAACATGACTCTACGACTCAAGTAATTTATTCAATAGGCTCCGAGGAGCGAGACATTACAAACATGGGTCTCATGACCCAACAATCAGAGCATACAAGTCAAGCACAAGCGAAAGCTATCATGTCTGGGTACAGACATCTATAAATGAAAAAGGCTGAGAAGCCTGACTATCTATCAGATCCTGCCGAGGGCACAAGATCGTAGCTGAGGTATCAAGCTAAACGTCGAAGACCACGCGGAAATACTAGTGAGACTGAAGTCTCTCTGCAAAAACATAAAATAGGCAAACGTGAGTACAAATGTACCCAGCAAGACTTACATCAGAACTAACTACATATGCATCATTTTCAACAAAGGGATGGTGGGGTTTAACTGCAGCAAGCCAGCTTTGACTCAGTGGCTACCCTAAACTACGACTGCAAGCGACTCTTTTGAGGTGGCGCACACGAGTCCACATATTCACCATATCAATACACCACTATGGATCCGCTCCCGTCTCCCGACGAGAACGCCATCCATAGCACTCACGCTTATCTTGCGTATTTTAGAGTATCCACTTTCACTTGTCTATGAACTGATATAAGCAACCCAGAAGTCCTTTACCGCGGACACGGCTATTCGAATAGATGATGTTAACCCTGCAGGGGTGTACTTCTTCATACATGTTTCCACCACTTAGCGTCTGCACACGACATGTGCTCGGCAGACTTCAAGCGAAAGCCGACGTGGGTGTAGACCACGACCTACCTAAACACTCAAGTCTCTAGTCCAGGTTTATCGCCTATTCGGGTTCCATCCATGAGGAGATCCGGCCGGAGTTTCGCTCACAGCCCCAAACGATGTGAACAGGGTTCCCGAGATACCAAACGGGCATCCGGTACACCGTGCCACGTACCTACCGCATCACAGCCCACCCCTACGGTCAGCGCTGTCCACGGCCTCCAGTAAGCTACAAACACCAGAAACTACTTGCAACTCCTGGACAGAGGACTAGGGTGAATAAGAAGTCGAGCAGGGTCATATTTCAGGGCCCAATGTATGGTAGTAGCTGAATCATGGATCACAAACACAGAACTCAGTTCCTGAGGACGGCTGCAATGAGACAACCCACCATGTACTCCTACATGGCCTCTCACCGCTACCTTTACCAAATCGTGTTCACACACTTAGCTCACACACAGTAGGACATGTTCACACACCTCTGATTCATCCCGGATGAATCAGACCTGACACAACTCTAAGCAGTAGCAGGCATGACAAACAAGCATGAATGAGTAGGCACAACAGGGCTCAAACAACTCCTACTCATGCTAGTGGGTTTCATCTATTTACTGTGGCAATGACAGGTCATGCAAAGGATAAAGGGGTTCAGCTACCGCAGCAAGTAACAGATGAATCGATGTTGTCCTAATGCAGTAAAAGAGAGCAGGAGCGAGAGAGTAGGATTGTATCGGAATGAACAAGGGGGTTTTGCTTGCCTGGCACTTCTGAAGATAACATTGAGTCTTCATCAGTGTCAACGATCACATCATCGGTATCACGTCTATCGAGAGGGGACAAATACCGGTAACACAGAAGGAAACATAATCAATGCAATGCACAATATGATGCATGATCATGACATGGCAAAATGAATGTGTTTTGGGCTAATGCAACTAGCCACAGATTAAATGAAGTTGGTTTGTGTCAGGTCCCCGACTCGATGTCACATCGATCTAGCTGGTAACACCTTATATCACTCTGCGGCCTCACGCACGGTATCCCCACGGGTGTCGTCTTACCTTTTCCCGGGACCGTTTGCGCCTTTTGGCTCACGTATATGATAGTGTCGCTAGCATCCATATGATAAAGAGCCCGGGCTGACATGACTAGTCGTAAACCCAAAGTGGCACAGACTTACAGGGACAGGCATCCATGACCCAGCTTCGAACGTGTCGGTCATCAGCAAGTGGGTCCGGGCTGTAGCACTGGGCTAGCAGGACTCCGGTAAACCGGGCTGTAGCGGGCTAACAGGACTCCGGTACTCAAAGCGTGACATTTCCCCGAAGGGACAGACACAGGAACGAAGAAGGACACATGCCGGCCAGCCTAAGTGTTCCAGAGCAGTAGCAAGCTACCATGGCTCAGCGGTAACACTAGGAGACATTTCCCGGTAAGAGAGGCTACTAAAGATAAACAACTAGATGGTCAGATCCCACACATACCAAGCATTTCAATAACATACACAATATGCTCGATATGTGCAATACAACATGGCATCACAAAATGACTCTACGACTCAAGTAGTTTATTCAATAGGCTCCGAGGAGCGAGACATTACAAACATGGGTCTCATGACCCAACAATCAGAGCATACAAGTCAAAGCACAAGCGGAAGCTATCATGTCTGAGTACAGACATCTATAAATGAAAAAGGCTGAGAAGCCTGACTATCTATCAGATCCTGCCGAGGGCACAAGATCGTAGCTGAGGTATCAAGCTAAACGTCGAAGTCCAAGCGGAACTACTAGTGAGACTGAAGTCTCTCTGCAAAACATAAAATAGGCAAACGTGAGTACAAATGTACCCAGCAAGACTTACATCAGAACTAACTACATATGCATCATTTTCAACAAGGGGATGGTGGGGTTTAACTGCAGCAAGCCAGCTTTGACTCGGTGGCTATCCTAAACTACGACTGCAAGCGACTCTTTTGAGGTGGCGCACACGAGTCCACATATTCACCATATCAATACACCACTATGGATCCGCTCCCGTCTCCCTACGAGAACGCCATCCATAGCACTCACGCTTATCTTGCGCATTTTAAAGTATCCACTTTCACTTGTCTATGAACTGATATAAGCAATCCAGAAGTCCTTTTCCGCGGACACGGCTATTCGAATAGATGATGTTAACCCTGCAGGGGTGTACTTCTTCATACATGTTTCCACCACTTAGCGTCTGCACACGACATGTGCTCGGCAGACTTCAAGCGAAAGCCGACGTGGGTGTAGACCACGACCTACCTGAACACTCAAGTCTCTAGTCCAGGTTTATCGCCTATTCGGGTTCCATCCATGAGGAGATCCGGCCGGAGTTTCGCTCACAGCCCCAAACGATGTGAACAGGGTTCCCGAGATACCAAACGGGCATCCGGTACACCGTGCCACGTACCTACCGCATCACAGCCCACCCCTACGGTCAGCGCTGTCCACGGCCTCCAGTAAGCTACAAACACCAGAAACTACTTGCAACTCCTGGACAGAGGACTAGGGTGAATAAGAAGTCGAGCGGGGTCATATTTCAGGGCCCAATGTATGGTAGTAGCTGAATCATGGATCACAAACACAGAACTCAGTTCCTGAGGATGGCTGCAATGAGACAACCCACCATGTACTCCTACATGGCCTCTCACCGCTACCTTTACCAAATCGTGTTCACACACTTAGCTCACACACAGTAGGACATGTTCACACGCTCTGATTCATCCCCGATGAATCAGACCTGACTCAACTCTAAGCAGTAGCAGGCATGACAAACAAGCATGAATGAGTAGGTACAACAGGGCTCAAACAATTCCTACTCATACTAGTGGGTTTCATCTATTTACTGTGGAATGACAGGTCATGCAAAGGATAAAGGGGTTCAGCTACCGCAGCAAGTAACAGATGAATCGTTGTTGTCCTAATGCAGTAAAAGAGAGCAGGAGCGAGAGAGTAGGATTGTATCGGAATGAACAAGGGGGTTTTGCTTGCCTGGCACTTCTGAAGATAGCATTGAGTCTTCATCAGTGTCAACGATCGCATCATCGGTACACGTCTATCGAGAGGGGACAAATACCGGCAATACAGAAAAAGCACGATCAATGCAATGCACAATATGATGCATGCTATGACATGGCAAAATGAATGTGTTTTGGGCTAATGCATCTAAAACCAGATTAAATGGGGTTGGTTTGAATACAAGATTCAAATTTAAACTCCATATGTGATTATTTAAATGCCCTTTATATGATTTGTGCTAAACAGCAGCTATAAGTTGTTCTAACATGCATGAAAATGGTACAGATGGATTCCTTGAATTTTTCTGATAATTTTTCATATATAAATTATTTAATTTGGAGTTACGGTTAATTTTCTATGATTTTTAGAAGTTTTAGGCATTTTCTGAAATTTCTGAATAATAATAAATCCAGAAAAGAATTACTGCGTCAGCATGACTTCACAATGACGTCAGCAAGTCAACGGCGTTGTCCAGGTCAAATCTGACCTGTGGGCCCCATATGTCAGTGTCACAGGAGTTAATCCCGGTCAAACCCAGCGCTGACTGGGGTTTGACCAGGGGTGGGGCCTACTGTCAGTGGGTCAGTGGCTTAACTAAAAGTAGTTATTAACTTAACCAAAGTTAGCAGGGGCCGGGCCCACCTGTCATGGACCTAGGGGAGGTCAAACCCCTGGTCAGCCGAGGCTAACACGCCGGCGGCTCGTCGCCGGTGAAGCCCGAGACGGTGGAGGGGGTCGGAATCCCTCCTCCGGCGACCAAATGGCCGGCGGAGGGCAGCTACGCGTAGCTGGGAGTCGTCCGCATCCATTTGTGCAAACGGCAGGGGCTGAGCTGGCTCGAGCTCACCGGAACGGGGTCCGCGGCGGCGACCGGAGTTCGGGCCAGCGCGGGCACGGGGCTACGCTTAGCGAGCGAGCGAGCTGAGAGGCTGGGCGGGCTCCTGGGAGATCCACGAGCTCGAGGTCGTGCCCGGACGCGAGTTTGGTGACCTGCAACGACGGCGGCGACATCGCCGGCGGAGCCGAGCTCGCGGCTCCGGTGGGAAGGCGGCTAGGGTACGGGAACGAGCGCGAGGAGGAGGGGAAATGGAAGAGTAGCTCACAGGGGTTGCAACGGTGGCCTCGGGGAGCTCGGGGAGGCACCGGAGCCGACGAATCGACGGAGGGGAGCTTCGGTGGCCGGCGACGGAACAGCGATGGTGACGGCGTTGTAGGGCTTCCGGAGGGGCCGTTGGTCGGTGGGGAGGAAGGAGAGGGTCGAGGCGGAGCTCGCAAGCACAGCGAGGGGTCGAGGGGGAGACGGTGGGTGCGGTGGTGCTCGTCGGTGGCGGCGGGCGCATTCGGTGAGCGAGAGGGAGAGG
>NC_041389.1:495150769-495161110 GCF_002162155.2 Triticum dicoccoides
AGGAGGTGGCCGGGGCAGCGTCGGCGAGCGCCACGCCTCGCCTCTGCTCGTCCTCCTGGCAGAGGAGGAAGAGGACAAAGGAGGAGGAGGTGGGCTGGGCCGGCTGGGGGAACTGGGCCGGCTCTGGTAAGCAGGTAAGTGGCCCAGGTGGGCTGCAGGTAATGTTTCTCTCCTCTCTTTTATTTCTATTCTGTTTTATATTTTTCTATTTCTGCAATTTGTTTTAGGATTTGTTTTAAAATATCAAATCATTTTATAAAATCCTGGAAACAATTATGGGTACTTTCTGAATTATTTCAGTGACCCTTATCAATTTCCAACATTTATTTGAGCATTTAAATTATTTATAGTATTTAAATACCCAAAGTCAAATACAATATGATTTAATTCAAAAATCCAAAAATGACCTAAGAATATAATCATCATTTTTGGCAGAGGTTTCCACCTTAACAAGAAATCATGAACTTTTCTTAGGAACCTTTTGGGTTTATTGAAAAGATTTTAATTCACCCTAGTTGAGTTGATTTAATGCTAGGGTTTTGAACATCCCCATTTCAAATTTAGGCAAAATTTAAACATGATGCAAACATGAAGATAGCCTAGAGCACTACCAGCAGCTAGGGATGTGACAACTCACCCCCACTAAACAAGAATCTCGTCTCGAGATTCAAGCGTAGGGTAGGGTGAAAAGGGGAACGCAAACTAGCACAATCTTCACGATCCAGGGTGCACTTCAAATGAACGTTGATTTGAACACCATTATTGTCTTGTCGTCTTGCTCTGAGAACTCCAGCTATCATGACAACGAGGGGAAAGGAAAGACCCTAAAAGAATTGTTCTTCTCGAAGGTCTAACAACTCAGGATTAACCCACGGAATGAGACATAGCAACATTTCTCGAGCTGAGAGACGAAGCACGCACCCATAGGAATGGGGTGAAGCAGATGACGAAGGTTCACTAGGTAGACAACAATTTCATACCTAAGAAGGTGGTAAACGATTGTCAACGTAGCGAGGAGTTGAGTTGCCATGATACCATAACGATACACCTTAGGGAAGGTGACTCGTAGAGATATCCCCTTAAGTGGCAAAAAGAATTACTTCTGATTCAGAGATCATTGAAACTCTTTAAACCAGCCTAAGGCAATTCACAACGATCGTTTGGAGGGGGTCGGTAGAATGGCATACTCGGACTTGGATGATGTGGATTACCTTGTTGAAGACAACGTAATGGATGAATTTGCTTATCACCGGAAATGGAAGAGACCCATGGTAGAATGGCACATTGGCGGTGCAAGCTGGGAACAAGATGCAAATGCTGGGAATGATTGTGGTATCTGGGGAAGAACCCAACAAAGAGAGTGAATTTACTGTTTGAAAAGGTCATAGCATTTGCCGAGGAAACTGAGAGCAAACCCAGTTAGTGCTGATGATAACACGTAACGCTTGTGCGTGCTCTCAAGAACTTGAGCATTTCCATATTCATCAAGGTTTTACCAACATCCGTGTCAAGGGTCCGGCAACACAACTTGCTACCATGATGAATGATGATGGAGGATGTAGATGCAAAGAAAGATAACACCTTCTCAGATTTCATCTTAGCGAGGCCAAGGAAACAAAATCTGAATGATCGACCGAGAGACATTTAGCACTCCGCTTCTAATGTTCTCCTTGATGTGCTAGTATAACCCATTCATAGATATGGTTTGATATCTAAAACATCAAGTAAAAGGTCGGACTTCGGGAACACAAAAATCCATAGGGGCAACTAGGGAGTAAATCCTACGAAATCCCTATGGGGGGGGTGGCCAACTTCCTCAACAAGATACTATAGTAATAGGTCTACCGGATGGGTGTGTTGGCCACGACATCCACCTTACCGGTTATCGAGAGACCAATATTATAGTTCTTAGGGAAATGTTCCAACCGTCATATCTGCCTGAGATTCAGCTCTGGTTGGTGTTAGGATATTCCAGGCTCATCGAGTCTTGGAAGAAAAACGGAAGTTTGCAACACAAATCGACGAGATGACGTTGCGGGATTCTCGGGAGATGAACTACGATAGCAAGCTCCAAAACATGAGCTGGTTCTGCTACAAACATGTGAACACGTTGTCCCAGACAAGCATGCCCACCTGGTAGTCTTACAATAAAACACTACCGAGTTCTGGTTGGGAACCATCAGCAAGGATATCAAAGTTCTTTCATAAGTCCGGATTAGCTCTTATGAAGATACTCCTTCTCCTTGAACAAATCAATCAGTGGCTTGGTGTGCTAGGGATACATATAGATTGAAGGTTGCAAGTCTTCAAACCACAGCATTCTTCGCACGTGTGCATGACTGATTTGGAATGATTCCAAAGAAAGCAACATTGACTTTCTCGAATCCACGGCGGCAACTTGCATTAGATGCACATGAATTAAAGGAAGTCACTACCTTCATCCAAACATATGCTTCATGAGCTAGCATGAACAAATGCTTTCAAAAGTTTCCAACACTAGCTTAATGTTCAAAAAAATCATGGAGGAGATAAGGATGTTGTCAATGGGCTCAACAACAATTCATCCGGGTTTCCTTTTAAAAGGAATTCCATAGTTAAGTGAACACGGTGATAGCATTGGTCAGACCAAAGATGTAATGGTGTAAGCTCGAGGGATCAACCACGAATAAGACAACATTACGAGCATCGTTGGTACTGATTTGACTTGACGATGGCCCACACTCAAATCATAGGATTGATAAGACAATAGGTCCAACAACTGATCACAGGGACCAATCGATGAAGATATCATCTTTCTTCAACACACACTACACAAGAATATCCCTTTGGAACGAACTAAGTCAGGCAAGATTTTATCTTCCAACTCTCCAAGTTGTTGTCTAGCTTAACCAACTAGCTCAGGGATATCTAACACCGATTCTTGGAAAGACGGTGGTTCACAAGAAACCAACTTGATCACGAGCTCAACATAGCGGTCAGGTGACAACCTGGTAATACTTCTGAGAAGATATTCAGAAAATCACGAACCACCGATATGTTACTAAGCTCGAGAACAATCTTGCTTTTCAGAGCAAGACGATATGATCAAATAAGCAAGGATTGGCACTATCCTAACTCACTGATCGGAGAGTGCACCAAAAATAAGGACTGGGTAGCACAATCAACCTTAGGGTGACGATTCAATAACCGACACGCTAAGAATGAGGTTATCGTCCATTTAACTACCAAGCAATGGAGTTGCTAGCAGTATTGATTTCACACGCCATGATTCATTTGTCGGTATTCCGGTTGCATCAACACGAAGACCGAGGGATGACTAATGATGGCAAGAAGTATCACTGTACCAAGAGTTCACAGGATGGTGTGCAATTCCTATAACAATCCCGATATAAAGATGGTAATACTCCAAGGTAGAACAGAACAAAAGCTGGATTAGCAATTTGATCTGCGGAGCACAACTTCTTTGACCCAATCCTGGATAGGGAAGAGGTACTGGAGTTTGTTTCTCCTAGTCATTCTGCGATAGAATGGCTTGGCGGACCACAAGGGTAATAGGCATCGACGAACGAATGCACGCATACTCTTGACTATCAATTGATAGACGAGGGTCAGAAGACCACTAAAGAGAACAACTCAAAGGAACATATAATTTTCTGAGTTGTGGATGCATAGATTAGTATGTCGAACCAAGTTCAACATATTTCTTCCGGATAACCCATGCGGAAAGGTAGAACTGGCAAAGCCACAATATATAATGGAGAACTCATCAAAAATAATCCTGTTGTGATATTTCAGTTCAACGAGGAACTTCTGCCATAAGTAGTTCATGGTATTTGGAAGAAGAAGATACCACGGACTTCAAGGACTATCGCAAAGGTTACTAATATCCTAAAGGCACTAGCAATTACTGTCAACATGAAGTAGGTAGAGTGAATCTCGGGTTCAGAACCCAGGAGTAGAATACCTACTACTAAGTAGCATCACGGGATGCTTCCGAGAATAAAGGCCAGAATCTTCACACTAGGACACAAATCATGGCTAGACCACTAGATGATCCCCTAAGCACTTAGGGTCATAATAATAATTCCAACATATATGTCGAGGGAATAATTACCTCAACACACCGATTAGTGTGGTTAATCTGGCCCATGGGAACATCGGAAACAGAAGGAAGGGATTTGCAAATGCATCGGACTATTTAGAAACCTGGGATGACTCGGACAGCATAACGGCTGTAAATGCTCAGAAAAGATTTGAGACATTCGCCAAAAATGGTGGCATAACCACTCAGAAGCACAATATCAAGGTTTCGAGATCAACAATTAACATATGGAGGTAGTAGGAACTGAACTCAAGCTTAAATCCAACAATCTTATAAGTCTACGGATTAGTAACACGTGATCCTGATGGGAAGAAGAGATAGCCTAGTTCTTAATCCCCGTAGAAGAGAAGATGATGACTCAGATCAGAAGGCCATGAGGTATAAGGAGTAAAAAGAGCCTTACGTTCCATCCCACAATCAATTCCCTTATATAACTAAAGAATTTCTAGACTCAACTTCGACCAGTTTGGCTTGGTAATCCTACAGGCAGTCAAGCTCTGATACCAACGCTGTCAGGACCCCGACTCAATGCCACATCGATCTAGCATGTAACACCTCATATCACTTTGCGGCCTCACGCACGGTATTCCCACGGTGTCGCCTTACCTTTGCCCGGGACCGTTTGCGCCTTTTGGCACACGTATATGACAGTGTCGCTAGCATCCATATGATAAGGAGCCCGGGCTGACATGGCTAGTCGTAAACCCAAAGTGGCACAGACTTACAGGGACAGGCATCCATGACCCAGCATCGAACGTGTCGGTCATCAGCGAGTGAATCGAGGCTGTAGCACTGGGCTAGCAGGACTCCGGTGAACCGGGCTGTAGCGGGCTAACAGGACTCTGGTATTCATCGCGTGACATTTCCCCGAAGGGACAGACACAGGAACGAAGAAGGACACATGCCGGCCAGCCTAAGTGTTCCGGAGCAGTAGCAAGCTACCATGGCTCAGTGAAACACTAGGAGACATTTCCCCGTAAGAGAGGCTACTAAAGATAAACAACTAGATGGTCAGATCCCACACATACCAAGCATTTCAATAACATACACACAATATGCTCGATATGTGCAAATACAACATGGCATCACAACATGACTCTACGACTCAAGTAATTTATTCAATAGGCTCCGAGGAGCGAGACATTACAAACATGGGTCTCATGACCCAACAATCAGAGCATACAAGTCAAGCACAAGCGGAAGCTATCATGTCTGGGTACAGACATCTATAAATGAAAAAGGCTGAGAAGCCTGACTATCTATCAGATCCTGCCGAGGGCACAAGATCGTAGCTGAGGTATCAAGCTAAACGTCGAAGACCACGCGGAAATACTAGTGAGACTGAAGTCTCTCTGCAAAAACATAAAATAGGCAAACGTGAGTACAAATGTACCCAGCAAGACTTACATCAGAACTAACTACATATGCATCATTTTCAACAAAGGGATGGTGGGGTTTAACTGCAGCAAGCCAGCTTTGACTCAGTGGCTACCCTAAACTACGACTGCAAGCGACTCTTTTGAGGTGGCGCACACGAGTCCACATATTCACCATATCAATACACCACTATGGATCCGCTCCCGTCTCCCTACGAGAACGCCATCCATAGCACTCACGCTTATCTTGCGTATTTTAGAGTATCCACTTTCACTTGTCTATGAACTGATATAAGCAACCCAGAAGTCCTTTACCGCGGACACGGCTATTCGAATAGATGATGTTAACCCTGCAGGGGTGTACTTCTTCATACATGTTTCCACCACTTAGCGTCTGCACACGACATGTGCTCGGCAGACTTCAAGCGAAAGCCGACGTGGGTGTAGACCACGACCTACCTAAACACTCAAGTCTCTAGTCCAGGTTTATCGCCTATTCGGGTTCCATCCATGAGGAGATCCGGCCGGAGTTTCGCTCACAGCCCCAAACGATGTGAACAGGGTTCCGTGACACCAAGCGGGCGCCCGGTATACCCGGCCACGTGCCTACCGCATCACAGCCCACCCCTACGGTCAGCGCTGTCCACGGCCTCCAGCATACTACAAACACCAGAAACTACTTGCAACTCCTGGACAGAGGACAAGGGTGAATAAGAAGTCGAGCGGGGTCATATTTCAGGGCCCAATGTATGGTAGTAGCTGAATCATGGATCACAAACACAGAACTCAGTTCCTGAGGACGGCTTCAATGAGACAACCCACCATGTACTCCTACATGGCCTCTCACCGATACCTTTTACCAAATCGTGTTCACACACTTAGCTCACACACAGTAGGACATGTTCACACACCTCTGATTCATCCCGGATGAATCAGACCTGACACAACTCTAAGCAGTAGCAGGCATGACAAACAAGCATGAATGAGTAGGCACAACAGGGCTCAAACAACTCCTACTCATGCTAGTGGGTTTCATCTATTTACTGTGGCAATGACAGGTCATGCAAAGGATAAAGGGGTTCAGCTACCGCAGCAAGTAACAGATGAATCGATGTTGTCCTAATGCAGTAAAAGAGAGCAGGAGCGAGAGAGTAGGATTGTATCGGAATGAACAAGGGGGTTTTGCTTGCCTGGCACTTCTGAAGATAACATTGAGTCTTCATCAGTGTCAACGATCACATCATCGGTATCACGTCTATCGAGAGGGGACAAATACCGGTAACACAGAAGGAAACATAATCAATGCAATGCACAATATGATGCATGATCATGACATGGCAAAATGAATGTGTTTTGGGCTAATGCAACTAGCCACAGATTAAATGAAGTTGGTTTGTGTCAGGTCCCCGACTCGATGTCACATCGATCTAGCTGGTAACACCTTATATCACTCTGCGGCCTCACGCACGGTATCCCCACGGGTGTCGTCTTACCTTTTCCCGGGACCGTTTGCGCCTTTTGGCTCACGTATATGATAGTGTCGCTAGCATCCATATGATAAAGAGCCCGGGCTGACATGACTAGTCGTAAACCCAAAGTGGCACAGACTTACAGGGACAGGCATCCATGACCCAGCTTCGAACGTGTCGGTCATCAGCAAGTGGGTCCGGGCTGTAGCACTGGGCTAGCAGGACTCCGGTAAACCGGGCTGTAGCGGGCTAACAGGACTCCGGTACTCAAAGCGTGACATTTCCCCGAAGGGACAGACACAGGAACGAAGAAGGACACATGCCGGCCAGCCTAAGTGTTCCAGAGCAGTAGCAAGCTACCATGGCTCAGCGGTAACACTAGGAGACATTTCCCGGTAAGAGAGGCTACTAAAGATAAACAACTAGATAGTCAGATCCCACACATACCAAGCATTTCAATAACATACACACAATATGCTCGATATGTGCAATACAACATGGCATCACAAAATGACTCTACGACTCAAGTAGTTTATTCAATAGGCTCCGAGGAGCGAGATATTACAATCATGGGTCTCATGACCCAACAATCAGAGCATACAAGTCAAAGCACAAGCGGAAGCTATCATGTCTGGGTACAGACATCTATAAATGAAAAAGGCTGAGAAGCCTGACTATCTACCAGATCCTGCCGAGGGCACAAGATCGTAGCTGAGGTAACAAGCTAAACGTCGAAGTCCAAGCGGAACTACTAGTGAGACTGAAGTCTCTCTGCAAAAACATAAAATAGGCAAACGTGAGTACAAATGTACCCAGCAAGACTTACATCAGATCTATCTACACATGCATCATTATCAACAAAGGGGATGGTGGAGTTTGACTGCAGCAAGCCAGCTTTGACTCGGTGGCTATCCTGAACTACGAATGCAAGTAACTCTTTTGAGGTGGCGCACACGAGTCCACATATTCACCAACCAATACACCACTATGGATCCGCTCCCGTCTCCCTACGAGAACGCCATCCATAGCACTCACGCTTATCTTGCGTATTTTAGAGTATCCACTTTCACTTGTCTATGAACTGATATAAGGGGTCCACGTTTCCATATCCGAGGAATCCGGCTATTCGAATAGATGATGTTAACCCTGCAGGGGTGTACTTCTTCATACATGTTTCCACCACTTAGCGTCTGCACACGACATGTGCTCGGCAGACTTCAAGCGAAAGCCGACGTGGGTGTAGACCACGACCTACCTAAACACTCAAGTCTCTAGTCCAGGTTTATCGCCTATTCGGGTTCCATCCATGAGGAGATCCGGCCGGAGTTTCGCTCACAGCCCCAAACGATGTGAACAGGGTTCCCGAGATACCAAACGGGCATCCGGTACACCGTGCCACGTACCTACCGCATCACAGCCCACCCCTACGGTCAGCGCTGTCCACGGCCTCCAGTAAGCTACAAACACCAGAAACTACTTGCAACTCCTGGACAGAGGACTAGGGTGAATAAGAAGTCGAGCGGGGTCATATTTCAGGGCCCAATGTATGGTAGTAGCTGAATCATGGATCACAAACACAGAACTCAGTTCCTGAGGATGGCTGCAATGAGACAACCCACCATGTACTCCTACATGGCCTCTCACCGCTACCTTTACCAAATCGTGTTCACACACTTAGCTCACACACAGTAGGACATGTTCACACGCTCTGATTCATCCCCGATGAATCAGACCTGACTCAACTCTAAGCAGTAGCAGGCATGACAAACAAGCATGAATGAGTAGGTACAACAGGGCTCAAACAATTCCTACTCATACTAGTGGGTTTCATCTATTTACTGTGGAATGACAGGTCATGCAAAGGATAAAGGGGTTCAGCTACCGCAGCAAGTAACAGATGAATCGTTGTTGTCCTAATGCAGTAAAAGAGAGCAGGAGCGAGAGAGTAGGATTGTATCGGAATGAACAAGGGGGTTTTGCTTGCCTGGCACTTCTGAAGATAGCATTGAGTCTTCATCAGTGTCAACGATCGCATCATCGGTACACGTCTATCGAGAGGGGACAAATACCGGCAATACAGAAAAAGCACGATCAATGCAATGCACAATATGATGCATGCTATGACATGGCAAAATGAATGTGTTTTGGGCTAATGCATCTAAAACCAGATTAAATGGGGTTGGTTTGAATACAAGATTCAAATTTAAACTCCATATGTGATTATTTAAATGCCCTTTATATGATTTGTGCTAAACAGCAGCTATAAGTTGTTCTAACATGCATGAAAATGGTACAGATGGATTCCTTGAATTTTTCTGATAATTTTTCATATATAAATTATTTAATTTGGAGTTACGGTTAATTTTCTATGATTTTTAGAAGTTTTAGGCATTTTCTGAAATTTCTGAATAATAATAAATCCAGAAAAGAATTACTGCGTCAGCATGACTTCACAGTGACGTCAGCAAGTCAACGGCGTTGTCCAGGTCAAATCTGACCTGTGGGCCCCATATGTCAGTGTCACAGGAGTTAATCCCGGTCAAACCCAGCGCTGACTGGGGTTTGACCAGGGGTGGGGCCTACTGTCAGTGGGTTAGTGGCTTAACTAAAAGTAGTTATTAACTTAACCAAAGTTAGCAGGGGCCGGGCCCACCTGTCATGGACCTAGGGGAGGTCAAACCCCTGGTCAGCCGAGGCTAACACGCCGGCGGCTCGTCGCCGGTGAAGCCCGAGACGGCGGAGGGGGTCGGAATTCCTCCTCCGGCGACCAAATGGCCGGCGGAGGGCAGCTACGCGTAGCTGGGAGTCGTCCGCATCCATTTGTGCAAACGGCAGGGGCTGAGGTGGCTCGAGCTCACCGGAACGGGGTCCGCGGCGGCGACCGGAGTTCTGGCCAGCACGGGCACGGGGCTACGCTTAGTGAGCGAGCGAGCTGAGAGGCTGGGCGGGCTCCTGGGAGATCCACGAGCTCGAGGTCGTGCCCGGACGCGAGTTTGGTGACCTGCAACGACGGCGGCGACATCGCCGGCGGAGCCGAGCTCGCGGCTCCGGTGGGAAGGTGGCTAGGGTACGGGAACGAGCGCGAGGAGGAGGGGAAATGGAAGAGTAGCTCACAGGGGTTGCAACGGTGGCCTCGGGGAGCTCGGGGAGGCACCGGAGCCGACGAATCGACGGAGGGGAGCTTCGGTGGCCGGCGACGGAACGGCGATGGTGACGGCGTTGTAGGGCTTCCGGAGGGGCCGTGGGTCGGTGGGGAGGAAGGAGAGGGTCGAGGCGGAGCTTGCAAGCACAGCGAGGGGTCGAGGGGGAGACGGTGGGTGCGGTGGTGCTCGTCGGTGGCGGCGGGCGCATTCGGTGAGCGAGAGGGAGAGGCGAACAGGGGGGGAAGAGGGGC
>NC_041389.1:495161541-495198405 GCF_002162155.2 Triticum dicoccoides
CTCTGGTAAGCAGGTAAGTGGCCCAGGTGGGCTGCAGGTAATGTTTCTCTCCTCTCTTTTATTTCTATTCTGTTTTATATTTTTCTATTTCTGCAATTTGTTTTAGGATTTGTTTTAAAATATCAAATCATTTTATAAAATCCTGGAAACAATTATGGGTACTTTCTGAATTATTTCAGTGACCCTTATCAATTTCCAACATTTATTTGAGCATTTAAATTATTTATAGTATTTAAATACCCAAAGTCAAATACAATATGATTTAATTCAAAAATCCAAAAATGACCTAAGAATATAATCATCATTTTTGGCAGAGGTTTCCACCTTAACCAGAAATCATGAACTTTTCTTAGGAACCTTTTGGGTTTATTGAAAAGATTTTAATTCACCCTAGTTGAGTTGATTTAATGCTAGGGTTTTGAACATCCCCATTTCAAATTTAGGAAAAATTTAAACATGATGCAAACATGAAGATAGCCTAGAGCACTACCAGCAGCTAGGGATGTGACAGGGGCTATCTCCGCATTTTTATTACAGTTGCACGACTGTTCGCCCCGGTGCCAGCCAGTGTTGGCCGGGCAGCTGGCCGCTTGGCCTAAGACGTTTTTTTCCCATAGACGGGGAGCAGGTGGCTCTGAGATGCTGGGAAGCGCAGGGAGTCGGCGGCCGGAGCAGGTGGCCCGGGCTCGCGAAGCCTGCGCGGGACAACTGTGGGAGGCGGCCGAAGTGGCACTAGGGCGGCCAGGCGGGGCGACGCGGCTGAACCGTGGCGGAGCAACATGAAGGTCCAGCGGAGTGCCGAGGCGGCTTGCGGGAGGACGCAGTGCCGGGACGCGGGAGATGGAGCAGGCAGGCGCGGCGGGAGCCAGCAGCCGGAACGGGCGGGAGCCAGCCGGGTGCGCGGGAGGCGGAGACCGCGAGGGGAGCAACCGACGCCGGCCGCGGGCGGAGGGAACCCGGCGCGGGCATGCCCGGACGGAGCCGGCTCGCGGCCAGCAGGAGTCGGAGGACCCGGCTTGGGAACCCGGCGCGCGCGGACGGATCCGGCTGGCGACCAGCCGGGGTCGGAGGACCCGGCTCAGGAACTCGACGAGCTGGCGGCGATGAGGGATCACGGCGGACGACCATGGGGAGGCGGACGAGCTGGTCGGGCAGGCGGAGCAAGCCGGAAGGCCGTGCGCGCGGAGCAGGCAGCAGGCAGCAGCACAGCAGCAGCAAGCGGGGCAGCGGATCAGCGCGTGAGGGAGGGAAGGCAGGGCGCCCCTGCGTGGAGGCAGGAGGTGGTGCGGGAAACCAGGCGGGAGCCTAGCATCGGACACGAGAGCTGCAGAGCTGCAGGGAGCCCAGGCAGGGTTGGAGCAGCATGCGGGGGTGCGCGAGGTGGCCGGACATGCTCGCAGGCGGCGACGGAGCAAGAGCCAGGGCGAGGTGCTGTATGGTTATTGTACGGGCCATGTCTGACTTGCATCTGGCCGGTGCACAAGCAGTCTATGGCCATTGTATGGGAAATATCTGGCTAGTGCACAGGTCATGTCCGACCTGCATTTGAGAAGTGTGTGTGCAATGTATGGCTATAGTTGACCATTGTTTGACTTGCATCTAGCTTGCTACCATAGATGGTATATGGAGGAGCTAACATGCGGTTTGGCCGGAGCAAGGCATAGCGCGGAGGTGAGCAGACGTGAGCGGCGTTTGGACGGACACGGCCGACAGAAGCGAGGCCCCGTGCGTAGGTGCGCGCGGACGGACGGCCGGCGTCGCAACGGTGGCAGTGAAGACGGCGCTACCGACGGCGAGGACGCGCCCCTCGCGGCCGCTCCGAGGGCGTGTCGATGTCGATCCCCCGTGCGCTACCAGAGAGACGGCGCGACGCCGCAGTGATGATGACGAAGATGGTCCCGCCCGGACTGCAAAACCAACAGCAGCGTGGTAACACAGTATCGCCCCATGGTGGGCGCCAAAATTTGTGGTATTATCACGGGAGGGGGGGTGCAAGACGACATATGCCACAAGGTGGATTCATGTGAGGGCAAGACTGCTGCTGATAGGTCTGGGAGAGGGTATGCGAGTAACACGTGATAGATTACCCAGGTTCAAGGCTCTCTTGAGAGATAATACCCCTACTCCTGCATGTCTGAGTATATATGATATATCCGGTACAGAGTGCTCCTAGAGTTGTTTCTGAGGTCAGTGCCATAGGCATCTGGCTTCATATATGCATATGGGCACAAGTGTGTGCTTGGCCGTGGGTGGATGGATGAATTGATGTGTGTGTGCTAGCTAGCTTGCTAGCTAGCATGCATGCGTGAGTGTGTGTCTAGGGAGCCCTTGTGGCCGTGAGCATGTGTGCACACGTGAGAGTGTGGATGGATGGATGGCTAGATATATATAGTGGGAGCTAGCTTAGTGTCGGAGTAATTGGCGACGTGTACCCCGAAGACGGCAAGACAATAATTCAAGACATCGGGGCTAGCAAAGCCCCTCAGTCCGACTGCCCGGCCGTTCCTGCCGGCTCCCCGTACGACTGCTCTACCCGGCCGGCTGTCGGCTACTGACTGCGCCGAACAGCCGGCTACGGACTGCAGCCCGACCCGACACCGACAAGACGGCCGTACCCGAGCACTATTCACGTTTCATCCTAGCCATCATGTATAGTTTCACTTGTCCCCCTAACACTATTTATGAAATGACCCAAGGGACAAGCATGACACCCCACCATGCCTACATAGCTTACATCCTAAGCTAGCTCCCACTATATATAGCTAGCCATCCATCCATCCACACTCTCACGTGTGCACACATGCTCACGGCCACAAGGGCTCCTTGGACACACACTCACGCATTCATGCTAGCTAGCAAGCTCGCTAGCACACACACATCCATTCATCCATCCACCACGGCCAAGCACACACTTGTGCCCATATGCATATATGAGGCCGGATGCCTATGGCACTGACCTCAGATACGGCTCCAGGAGCACTCTGTACCAGATATACCAGATATACTCAGACATGCAGGAGTAGGGGTATTATCTCTCCGGAGAGCCCCGAACCTGGGTAAACTATCGTGTGCTACTTGCATACCCGTTTCCGGGCCTATCAGCAGCAGTCTTGCCCTCACACGAAGCCACCTTGTGGCATATGTCGTCTTGCACCCCCCCGTGAGAATACCATGACAAATCCAGACGGTGGTGCTACTAGTAATAGTAGTAGTACTACCAATGTAGTAGGAGTACTAGCATTGTACTACCCGTTGGTCATATTATTACGTGTTGCTCCTCAAAGTGAAGTGACAAGACCCTGCGCCGGAGATGATACTTGAGTATAAGCGCCGTGTTCGGCATACCATAGTCAGCCTCACCATCTGCAGTCACTATCATCATGGCTGTAGAGCTAGCCTGCTTACAACTAGCCCTGTTCGACATAATTTCCCATGCGTAGATGCCCGTGCATTGCACGGAACACCAAGATTGGGGGTGGACGATGCTACCAGTGGCCATCGCGCCAGATTTTTCCACGGCCTTCTAGATGTGGTGGGGAGGAGATAAGGCTAATTGTGAGAGACAAGGAGTTGTTTGTAAATAGGGAACAAGTGTGGGCATCTTTTTGCAAAAATGGAAAAGTTTGGTTTGTATGCGTCGGATCTAGATCCGACGGCTATTAGTGAAAGATGGGAGGCACAACATCATGATCAACTCAGGACCTATTTGATTCGCAGGATTTTGAAAACGCAGGAATAGGACACGGCAATATTACAAGTTTCAAACTGATATTACAAATGTTAGGAGTAATGTTGCACCTACGAAGAGGGAATTACTAGGAAGTTTACGTAAGAACTTTCATTACTTTAGGTGGATGCAGCATTATCGTGCAAACTAAAATCCATCGCCCTGACAAGTCACTAATGGGCAAATAAGTTTTCGAGTCTCTGGCCACTTGATGTTTAAAAAAATTCAGCTTCTGCGGAGACTTTCTCATTTAGGCTTAGACGCTTGCGGTGATCAGCATGCCATTCATTGTTGCGACAGAGAACGCCAAACCTCAATACCTTGAGCACACTTGCCTCCAGAACAAAGAACCTGGCCAATTTAATCTCAGATATGCTGCCTCGGTATTAGATAAAATAAATTTCTATAAGATGGAGATCAAGGCATTCGATGAGATTGCTATAGTGGAGCACATTTTCACTTTCGGGTCTTTTTTTATCTGCAAAAGAAGAGAACATATTAGAGCAGCTGGCTATATAATATTGCCGTGTCATCAAGAGGTACTAATATCATTCGCTCATATGATAGGGTTGGCTGGCTAGTGATATTTCTTCACTCTCTCTCTCTCTCTCTCTCTATTTCCTCTCATTTAACTTGGAGCACGTGAAGAGCTTGGGCATTTTTTGCCTTCCACTATGTGGCCGATGCCATATTTCGCAAAAGTATGCCACATAATATGCATTGATGTCAAATCAAAAGATATTGGCACCGCTCTCGCGATGTGAGAGAGTTGGCACCGCTGTGCACATAGACCCACATGTATAAACAAATCAATCAAACCAACTACACCAGCCTCTCACTCTCCCAAACAAGTGTTTTTATTGCTCAATCCTCTCTCTCTCCCATGCAGTGTTTTTTCATTGCGTGAGTTAATTTGGCACCGGAGAAAAGTAGTTGATCCAGATTGGAGCACCAGGTGAGCAATGGAGGGGCATCGATGCCAAATGCATCACAAGTGAATTTGGCACATGTTTTGGCCTACATAGCCCACTTTTGTACTCCCTCCGTCCAAAATTCTTGTCTTAAATTTGTCTAAATACGGATGTATCTACTTACATTTTAGTGTTAGATACATCCGTATCTAAACAAATGTAAGACAAGAATTTTGGGACGGAGGGAATACTACCTCGTATTTAGTATAAAATTTTGACCATAGATTTACCTAAGAAAATGCCAATGCATGTCACTAAAAAGTACACCATTTGAAATTATGTTCAAATACGAATCCAATGATATAGTTCTTAGTGACATGCATTAACATTTTGTCAGTTAAATCTATGGTCAAATTTTGATACCACAAAATTGGAAGAGTAAACCAGGACGGAGGTAGTAGGTTCTCTTAGGGTAACCATAGAGTTACCGAAGTAGTCTAAGTTACTTTACACTATGACTAGCCTAGGCTACTATAGTAGTACAACATAAAAACGATGCAGGTGATCACGTGAGAAAAAATACTAAAAACATTTCTTTCGGTGCAGTGCATAAGATGCAGTTTTGAACACTACACTTGTCATCGTAATTTTGGAAAATTACAAAAAAATTAAGCTACGTTGTGATTACCGTTTACTAATAGGAAAGAAGTTTCACCTCGATGAGTAGCTTCTCCATGCACGGAAAGAATATAAGGAATCCAACAACTTGATCCAAATTGGGGCCGATAGATTTTGGTGCAAAGATCTTCACTATGCGCATGGACTGGGTCAAACTTGTGGGAATCATTTTCTGTAAGACGGTCATAAATACATCAAGAAGAAATTTAAAAATGTGAATTTCAAGAAGACGGAGAAGAAGATGAGTGTTGTACCTGAACAATTACGGATCCAATAAAGAGTTCGGAAAATTTGGCAGACGAGTACACCAACGCCGTAAATTTCGGAGCGTCAATGACCCTAATTTTTGTTGGACCTTCTAGATCCGATACAACCAATCTCTCAAGGAAAGGTGCATTCTCAATGACCATAACATGGCACAGCTGGAGTGATCTCTTCCCAATTGATGTCTTGTTGCGGGGCCAGCAAGACACATAAATCCATCGGAGATTCGTCGAGGCAATGTGGAGGCTAATGAACCCATGGATCTGCTAAAGACAAAGGTACTCGATCGCAGTACAACTGCGGAGCATGTTCTCCATAGCCTTCTTTGAGATGACAATGTCGAAGAGGTTGAGCTTCTTGAGTTGAGGGAGAAGAAGGGCGGGCGCGACATTAATCTGGGGAAGATAGCAGGAGCTGAAGCTGGCGCGGCACAGCGTTGGCGTGAGGCAGAGCGCGGACGGCGGCAGAGAGCGACATCGTCTAGCTTCAAAGCTGAGCTCCCTGAGCTGATATAGGGCGGAGGATAAGAACCACTCATCGAACTTGGGTTGGACCTTGCAGTTGGTACTGAACATGCGGATGTCAAGGCGTCTGGCTGGCCCAAGGTGCGATGAAAGGATCTTGGAGACTGCAGCCATGCGTTTGCAATCCCCGTCGCAGAGGCAGCTGTCGACGGTGAGGTTGAGGGGGATGCGGCGCTAGAGGGGGCGCCACCACCGGGAGAGCAGGGTGGTCCGCACGGCAGATTTGGTCGGGAGGAGGCCGACGATGACGAGCAGCATGTCATCGGGGAGGCTACTAATGAAGTCCAGGCTCGCCGGATGCGGGTTTGGCTCGAGCTGCCTCTGCTTGTTAGCTGCCTCGCCGTCCATCTCAACCGGTGGCGATGCCGGTGTACGCGTGTGCTGGTGTGTGTTGTGTGCTGGGTGTGCGCGAGTGTGTCCTTCTGTGCATGCCACCACGCAGTGGTGAATTATGCGCAAGTGCACCCTTCACACGCAAGAAGTGTGTCCTCAATGCGCCCTCAATTTACTAGCGTGCGGGGTGCTACCCTAAGTGGTTTCAACTTTGTTTACTTCACCGCGTGTCAGATGGGCCTCTAGTTTACTTACTTTCACCCACTGCCACATGGGCCAGCCCACGAAGATACAGAACACGAGCTGACAAGGTAGTATGTGGACTGGTTGACTGGTCAACTAAACAATATACGGAGCTACACGCTGACACAGTGAGCGTATAATCCGTCGATATATAGAGTTGGAGTGAGAGGGTAGGCCCGTGAGAAATAGCAGAGAGAGAGAGAAAGAGCTACTCCCTCGGTTCGATAATGTAGTTCCAACATTTTTTTAAGTCAAACTTTTGAAACTTTGACCAAGTTTATAAAGAAATTACTTATATCTACAATACCAAAGATAAATGATAGTATGAAGTAAGTACATGTTGTGATGAATCTAATGATCATTCCAGATGTAAATGTTTTTCTCCACATATACCTGGTCAAACTTTTCTGAGGTTTGACTTTTCAAACATCCATCTGCTTATGGACGTGACAAAGTCCCTAATTAGAGAGAGAGAGAGATAGAAATAGAAAGAGTGAGTTAAAAAAGTGTGTGTGCGTGTGTGAAAGAGAATTGGACAACACACGATAGAAGTAGAGAAAAAGTGTGCGTGTCTTATTCAAACATATCACACATGCATCTTCGACAACGGAGGCAAGGTGAGGAGATAGTGTGTGGTTGTTTGGAATTGAGAGAGCAAGACCCCTAGCACGTGGCCATGAGGGGTCTGACAAACAAGGGAGAGAGGTCGAGAGAAACGTATGGAGAAAATACAGACATGGGGAGGAGAGAGTGTATGGTTGTCATAGAGAGATCCCCTGGAGATCGTGATGGGACTACATGGGTGGGAGATCGAGTGACAAGGTGTGTGCGGGATAGAAGATGCCCCGAGAGATATCGAGATATACGTATGGATGGAAGGAGACAATACGTGTGTTCCTGATGGCTAGTAAGAGATAACTATACTTAGGAGGGGGGTGCTTGCGCCTATGATGGAGTGAGGGATTATGGTACTTAGGGGGATGCGTGTCACATGGAGAGAGAACAAGGGCGGAGAGTGTTGGATGGGTCTATATGTATAGCACGAGCGAGACATGTGTATGTGTGAACAGGGAGATATAAGGTCAGTTTGGCTTGCATCCTGAGCATCTTTTGCCTGGCCTGGGGTTGTGGCCTGATTTCATGCATGCTTGTTTGGTTTCTACCCTGTGAAAAAGAAAGGCCGCCTGGCCTGGATTCCCTTGCACTTTAATTAGCCTGGCTGGACTCTAGACACTGCATGTAGCTTGGCCCAGGCGACGGATTTCGAACGCCTGGCCATTCCTAGTTGTGTGGCCACGACGCTAACAGCAACCTGGATGGATATTAGCATTAGATAATTGTTGTATGGATTGATTGATGGGACGTTGATGCTTTGCGTGGCCCAGGCATGAACCAAATGCTTCAACACCACACAAGCCTGGCCAGGCAGAAATATTTTACATCTCACGTCCACAATAGGCAGTACTGGCCATCAAGGCATGAGGGTCAGTTCACGAACCAAACTGACCAATAAAGTTTGAGAGAGATTGAGGAGCCCTGATAAGGCTGAGTGGTGCGTCAGATAGCTGAGAGGGGAAAAGAGATATTCCATCCGCTCGATAATGCAGTGCATGTAAATTTTTTAGAAGTCAAACTTTGGAAACTTTGATCAGGTTTAGCAAATGTTATTTATATCTACAATACCAAAGATACATCATACAAAACTACATCTCATGGTGAATCTAATGGTATATGTTTGCCATTCTAGATGTAATTGTTTTTCTCCATGTACATGGTCAAACTTTGTGATGTTTGACTTTTCAATAAATCTATATGATATGAACCGACGAGAGTGCCTAAGTCTAGACAGATCAAGTGCGTGTGAAGGAGAATGAGTAAGTGTGCCAAAAGAGTATGTGTGTGAAATAGAAAGTGACAACAAACAATAAATTAGAGAGAGAGTGTGTGTGTTTTTTCGTTTCTTATGTGAACATATCACGCATGCATCTCCGAGATAGAAAAGCGAGGCGAGGAGGTGTGTGGTTGTTTGCAACGGAGAGAGACACTGCTGTAGCACATGTCCAATAGAGGTCTGGCTAACAAGGAACAAAGGTCGAGAGGGACACATGGAGGACATGGACGCATGGGGAGGGAGAGAGGGTGTGTTTGTGATAGAGAGGTCCCCTCGAGATCGTGACAGGACTATATGGGTGGGTGATCGAGGGAGGTGCGTGCGCGATAGAAAGATGCCCCGAGAGAAATCGAGATAGACCATGCACATGTTTGTGATGGATACTAAGATTAGATAGTCAAATACATATAGGGGGGACTGCGTGTGCCTACAATTGAGTGAGAGACCATCATACTTGGCTAGTTAGGCATGAGATTGTGTGTGTGTGTGTGCGTGTGAGATGGGGAGAGAACGAGGGAGAGAGATAGAGTTTTAGATGAGCCTATTGAGTGCGAGTGAGATATGCATGTGTATGTGTAACCCAGGTGGATGGAGAGTTTGAGAGAGGGGGGAAGAGCTCCGAGACGATAGAGTGGTGCGTGAGAGAGTTACGGGCAACGAGCCAAGGAATTTGTGTGCGTGCGATGAGTGCACCCAAGATATCTAGCTTGGACTAGCTAGAGTATCATACATAGTGTGCGAGAGATACCTATAGATGGTGTATATATGCATGCGAACTAGAAAGATCCCCCCTGTTGGGGATATAACTACTGAGTGTAAACCGCCCAGGAGGGGCCGGTTCACCCTCAACTACATTGAAGCCCATGAAGACCCAGAAGATGGCGCTTTACTGATGAAGCTTAGAGGCCCGAATCCCAAAGGCGGATTAGGGCCCATAGTTGTAAACCGCCATAATTGTATAACTTGTATTGTAAGTTAGGGAAGCAGAGACCGAGCCGGATACTTGTATGAGCCGGCCTCGGAACTCTGTAAACCGGCCGGGCGTCAACCTGTGTATATAGAGGGACAACCCGACGGCGGTTCAGGGACAGAAGACAACAACTCGAAAGCCAGGCATAGCATGTTTGCTCCCTGGTAATCGAAACCCCAATAATTCCTTCACAACTAGATGTAGGCTTTTACCTTCATCGAAGGGGCCGAAGTAGTATAAAACTCCCATGTCCTTTGTCCGGTTTAACCCCTTCAAGCTAACCCGTCGCGATGGCTCCACGACTAAGTCCTTTCACAAGGACATCTGACGTGATAATTCCACGATAGTTGGCGCCCACCATGGGGCTATCGCACGATGGTTTCGAGTTCTTGAGGGGCAGCTTTGAAGGACTCAAAGGGTACGCAGTTGGCCGGATGACCAAGAGTCATCGCGGTAAGCTCTACATCGATGACGCAGGCTGGGGCCCCGATGCCGGCTCAATCGAGTAGGGGTACCGGGTCCCCTTCAGAGGAATTCATGTTTTCATCTGCAAGATCGGCGAACCGGGCACTGAGCCGGACATTTGCACCGAGCTCGTCGAGACAGCTCAGCGTGCAAGTCCCGCCCTTATTCAGCCCGCCATGAAGCGTGCGTTCGTAGGATGTATCCATGGGATCGGATCTGAACCAGTGTCCGAAGGTGAGATGACCGTTTATTCCGATGGCGAGTCATCCACCAGTGAAACCGAGTCATTGTACCAAGTTCATGACGGTGTGTTCGAAGGGTATTCCGATGGCACTAGTATTCCGGAATTTCTTGAACTGCCAAACCAAGTCACAATCTTCATCGCCGGTATACACCCAACCTTGCAAAATTCTACGGCGATGGCATTGGGTTCTGGACCTGCAGCTAGGGCAGGAGGCCCCGCGCGCCGGCCGGCTCAAGTTCTGTCCGATTTGTTGGACGCCTAGACAAAGTTACTAGCCACAGCGGTTACCCCGGAGACTCAAGATCGGCATAACGCAGAAGTCACTAAGCTATGGGATCAGATAACGCAGGCAAAGGAGGACTTGGCAGCTGAGGAAACCAGGATGGCTGAGGAACGGGCTGCTTTACATGCCCAGGCGCAGAGGATTCAAGCCGAGAATTATCGACTTTTGCTGGAACAAAACGCCTCGAATGAAGTATTGAGGAGGAGACATCAGTCTCGCTTGCTGGCGGATTATAACACAATGAACATCTTCAATACGCCAGGGGGCAGGAACCAGTAACCCGGCAGTGATAAATCGGACTGTCATGCCAAGGACCGGAGCACCGGATAAAACTCAGGTGATGGGTCCACCTCGATGAACAGACAACCCGCCGCGGTACACAACTCCCCCGCCGGGTCACTTATCTACCCCTTTGGATAACATGATAGCAGCGGCATCCCGGCTGGTAGGTATTCTGATCGAGGGTGAATCGCCAGCGGCGGTGGAGACACGGCGGGCCAGGGATCTTCTTCAGACTGCTATGGTGCAGCAGCAGGCTTACTCATATAGCCGAGATAGGATTCACACAACCCCTCGTTCGAGCAAAAGCTATAGCAGGCACATAGATGAACCAGAGGTGTCCAGAAGTGCGCGGTGCCATAATGTCCCTCAAGGACCAAATCCGGAGCGCAGTGAAGGGAATGCTCACGATGTGGTGGATAATGGCAGAGCACGAAGGGAGGCCACTTTAGCGGCCAAATATGTCGGTCGTTATCAACCCACCCCGGTTCAGCCAGCAGCGTCAGTAGACTGAGGCACCGGGCTTGCCTTCAGTTCCTGGGAAGTGCCGTGTCTCATTCCAGCTCTCCGTAATGTGCGTCTGCCCAAGGATTTCAAGGGTCCATGTAAGGTGCCTAATTATACCGCCGATCAACCACCTGAGGCGTGGGTTGAAAGTTATGAGATGGCGATGGAGATGCTGGATGTGGATGAAGCAGCCTGTGCAAAGTACTTCACGATGATGTTAGAAGGGACATCCCGTACTTGGTTGAAGAACCTGCCTGCCAACTCCGTCGAGTCATGGGACCAATTGCAGGCCCGGTTTATAGCAAATTTCAAGGATACATGCAAACAGCCTATGTCCATTGTGGATCTGGATGCCTGTGTTCAAGAAAAGAACGAGTCAACCACTCATTGGGTGCGTTGGGTTTCAGAAGTTTTGCATTCATCGGACCGGATTAATGCTGGCCAAGCAATCATAACACTGGAGCGTAACTGCCGGTTTAAGTCACTGAAGATGAAGTTGGGACGGCTCAAGCGACACTGCAATGATATGGGAACACTTATGGCAGCCTTGGTCAAATATGTCGATTCTGACAGTACCAAGGATCCCGATTCTGATGAGGAGAAACCGGAGAAGGGAAAGAAGAACAGTGGTGCAAAGGGACAGTGGCACAACCAAGGGGGCCATGGGAATAATGGTAAGTGCAAAGCAGATAATTCAGATTTTGTGGCTAACACTAATATGCAGCGTCGTAAGGGTAAACCGCCCATCGCGGTGGCGGTATGAATCTGGAGCGTCTGTTAAACCGGCCCTGCCCAAAGCACGGGACCAAGGAGGTTCCAGCAACCCATCTTTGGAAGGATTGTTTCATCATGAAGGAGTCCAAAAACTCTGATCTCTTCCGGTATGATCAGGGTCCCTCTGGCGGTTCAGGTCCAGGTTTTCATGGTGGCGGTGGTTCAAACACTGGATTTCAAAATAAGCAGGGCAACCAGAACAATCAAGGTGGTCATAACCAACAGAACAATCAGGGGAATCCATAGCAATCAGGTTTTCAAAGTCACACAAAGTAGTTGAATGGTGGGCAGTATCATGTGTTCACCACTAGTTTGTGTAAGCGCGATCAGAAGCTTCACAAGAGGGCAGTTAATGTTGTTGAACCGGCAGTGCCACGTTACTTGCGGTTGTCCGAGCAGCCCATTGTGTGGATTAGAGAAGATCATCTGCCCCGGGTTGATAATCCGGGTCACCTGGCTTTAGTGGTGGCACCTCGGGTGGGAGGCTATAAATTCACCAAAGTACTTATGGATGGAGGGAGCAGCATCAACATCCTGTACCATGAAACCTTTCATCGCATGGGGTTGACAAACAAGAGTCTTAAACCATCAACCACTGTTTTTCATGGTGTAGTACCAGGTAAATCGGCATATCCTGTTGGCAAGATAGCTTTGGAGGTTGTGTTTGGTGATGAGCACGACTCCCGGTCTGAAACATTGACCTTTGAAGTGGTGAAGATCCAGAGCCCATATCACACACTGTTTGGACGGCCGGCTTATGCAAAGTTCATGGCGAGGCCCTGTTATATTTATTTGCAGCTGAAGATGCCGGGTCAAAAAGGGACCATTACAGTCCATGGAAGTTGTAAGATCGCTTTGGATTGTGAGGAAGGTTATGCGGCCTATGCTGAATAGGTTTGTGCTACAGAGGAGTTGAAGTTATATAAGGACAATGTTGATCTGGCAGACATGACCCCTCTGAAAAAGCCCACCACTGAGCATGACCCGACCCTGAAGTTCAAACCGGCAGATGAGACTAAACTTGTTGATTTTGTTCCTGGCGATTCATCCAAGCAGTTTAGCATCAGCACCAATCTGGATCCGAAATAGGAAAGCGCGCTCATCGAGTTCATCCGTGAGCACTGGGACATTTTTGCATGGAAGCCTTCTGACATGCCAGGTGTACCAAGGGAACTCGCTGAGCACACTCTCAATATTGATCCCAAGTTTAAACCGGTTAAACAGTTTCTTCGCCGCTTTAATGGGGAAAGACGTAAGGCAATCAGTGAGGAGGTAGCCCGGCTATTGGTTGCTGGTTTTATCATCGAAGTGTTTCACCCTGAGTGGTTGGCTAATCCGGTGCTGGTCCTTAAGAAAAATGGCACTTGGCGCATGTGTGTGGACTACACAGATTTTAACAAAGCTTGTCCGGCAGATCCTTTTGCTCTCCCGCGTATTGATCAGATCATTGATGCGACTGTGGGTTGTGAGCGTTTGAGTTTTTTGGATGCTTATTCTGGTTATCACCAAATCAAAATGGCAGTTAAGGACCAGGAGAAGACAGCCTTCATCACTCCCTTTGGAGCCTTCTGCTATGTTTCTATGCCCTTTGGGCTCAAGAGTGCCCAGGCAACTTATTAGCATTGTGTGCAGAATTGTCTTCACACTCAGATTGGGCGCAATGTTCATGCATATGTGGCTGACATTGTGGTAAAATCCAGGAAGAAGGAGACATTGATAGATGATCTCGAGGAGATCTTTGATAATCTTTGGGTTTATAAGATGACGCTTAATCCGGACAAGTGTGTTTTTGGTGTTCTGGCAGGCAAGCTTCTCGGTTTCCTGGTGTCCAACAGAGGCATTGAAGCTAATCCGGAAAAGATCAAAGCAATTACGTCTTTGGCTAAACCGGCGTGTATTAATGATGTTTAGCGTCTGGCGGGTCGAATTGCAGCCCTGAGTCGGTTCATTAGCCGTTTGGGAGAGAAGGCAATCCCTCTATATCAGATGTTGAAGAAAACAAACACTTTTGTCTGGAGTGATGCAGCTGATGCGGCGTTTGAGGACTTGAAGCGGCAGTTGGCTGAACCGCCGGTTCTTGCTGCTTCGGTTGACAACGAGCCCTTGTTATTGTACGTGGCTGCTAATGCCCGTGTTGTCAGTGTGGCAATTTTGGTTGAGCGCAAGGAGGCTGGGAAGGAATATCCGGTTCAACAGCCGATTTACTATATCAGTGAAGTGCTCATCGAGTCAAAGCAACGATATCCGCATTGGCAGAAGCTGGTATATGGGGTTTTTATGGTAAGCCGGAAGCTCAAGCAATACTTTCTAGGCCATCCCATCACAATGGTCAGTTCTGCTCCTTTGGGCGATATAATTCAGAACCGGGAAGCAACTGGCCGGGTTGCAAAGTGGGCAACTGGGCTTGGTCCACATGGGTTGAAGTATATGCCTCGAATGGCCATCAAACCTCAGGCGCTTGTTGACTTCATCAATGATTGGACCGAGTTACAAGCACCAGAGGACAAACCGTATAATACATACCGGACTATTCACTTTGATGGATCCAGTTAATTGGAGGGCTCGGGGGCTGGAGTTGTTCTTACTTCCCCTCGAGGTGATAAAATTCGTTATGTTCTCCTCTTAATGTTTCCGTGTACTAACAATGCAGCTGAGTATGAGGCTTTACTGCATGGTCTCTGTGTGGCTAAGGAAATGAATTTAAGCCGGGTGCGATGCTTTGGAGACTCTGATCTAGTGGCCCAGCAAGTCTCTGGCACTTGGGATTCTAAGGATCCACTCATGGCGGCTTACAGACGTGAGGTGGATATTGCGGCGGGTCACTTCAAGGGTTATCAGGTTGAGCACACTGACCGGCGCAAAAATGAAGCCGCAGATGCTTTAAGCCGGCTGGCATCTCAGTGTAAACCGGTACCACCCAATACCTTTTTGGATATTTTGCATAATCCATCTGTTAAGTTGCCTATAGAGGAGGATTTAGCTGTTCCTGATCCGGAGGCCCAATTGGCAGCCGCTTTACATGTTATTCCGGATTGGACGGTTCCATATTTGGTGTATATGAACCGGGGTGAGTTACCAGACGATGGAGTTCTAGCCCGACAGATAATCCGGCGATCCAAGTCCATGGTTATTCACAATGGCGAGTTACACCGCTGCAGTGCTTCAGGCGTATTCCAGCGTTGTGTTTCTCCTGAAGAAGGCCAAGAGATTTTACGTGAGATCCATGAAGGGGATTGTGGTCACCATGCCGGTTCAAAGTCCCTGGTGGTTAAGGCTTTTCGTCATGGGTTTTATTGGTTGACAGCTCATGCTGATGCTGAGGATCTGGTAAAGCGGTGTGACGCTTGTCAGAAGTTCTCACGCCGAGCTCATGTTCCGGATCAAGAGCTACGGATGATTCCCATCACTTGGCCGTTTGCTACTTGGGGGCTTGATACGGTGGGACCTTTTAAGTGATCCAAGGATAAGAAGACCCACCTATTGGTGGCGGTTGACAAGTTCACTAAGTGGGTTGAAGCGGAGCCCGTAAGCAAGTGTGATGCAGCTACGGCAGTTCAGTTTATCGAAAAGATCATCTTCTGCTTTGTCTTTCCACACAGTATCATCACGGACAATGGCACAAACCTTTCTAAAGGTGAGATGGAGGATTTTTGTTGAAGATAGCACATCCGGCTTGATATAGCATCTGTGGCTCACCCCCAGTCTAATGGACAAGCCGAGAGAGCGAATCAAGAAATTTTGAAGGGTATCAAGCCACGACTCGTGGTTCCTTTAAAGCGGACGCCGGGTTGTTGGGTGGAAGAATTACCTTCTTTGTTATGGAGCATCAACACCACCCCCAACAGATCAATGGGTTACACACCTTTCTTCATGTTTTACGGGGCAGAGGAGGTTCTCCCAAGTGATATTCGTCATGATTCGCCCCGGGTTGCCAATTATGTTGAAGCAGACAATGAGCAAGCATGCCAGGAGGCGTTGGACCTATTAGATGAAAAAATGGGACATGGCTTTGGCTCAATCGACGGTTTATCAGCAAGACATGCGGTGTTATCACAGCCGCCGGGTTAAAACAAGAACCTTTCAAGAAGGCGACTTAGTGCTCCGGCTCATCCAGGATCAGACCGATATGCACAAGTTATCCCCACATTGGAAAGGGCCCTTTGTGGTCAGCAAGAATCTGCACAACGGATCATACTACCTCATTGACGTTCGAGACAACTCACGCGGTTCTGAGGAGGAGACCCGGCGGCCATGGAACATAGCTCTCCTTCGGCCTTACTACACTTGAGCCATAGGCTTCTCTTATGTACATATTTCGACAATGTATATATTATGATCAATATAATAAACCGGCATCCTTGCTATAAGCAGGGCCTCTGCTGTTTTCTTCAAATATCTTTTGAGTTACATGGGGGCCTCAGCTGACAAAGCGGAGTACTACCTGTTAAACCAGCTATCATGCCACTATATAGCTTGGGAGCTTCACACCCAAGGGGCTAAAGAGAGTTTGGATGCTATGCACGGCTCAAACATAGGCACCCATTGAGCACAGCTCACAAAGTTACTTGGGGGCTCTTTGTGCACTGCAACAAAGAGTTTGAAAGGACCCTTGTAATATGCTATCAAGCACGGCTTGGAAGCCTGGTGTATTCACCTAAAACCCCGGGTTAACCTGCCTTCATCAAGTAAGCCACTCCTATACAGGTAATCCTGGCATGACCCGCCGAATGTTTGACAAGTCAATCTTATTTTTTACCCTGAACTTGTCAAAGTTAAAACGACGATTGGTTAGCTGGAGGTCCATCTTAATAGGCTTTGCAAAATGGTTTAACTCAGTAGCCTGGCAGCCCATGAAAAGCCTCGAATTTGGGCCTAGCAGCCCTTGAAAATCCTCGACTACATGGTTTTATTTTATTTTTCCCATGTTTTTTCCCTCTGTTAAAATTTATGTTAAACCGATGTGAGTTGACCCGGTATGGATTTTCACTCGTTATAATAACCCGGTGTTTGTTAACCCGGTTTGGCTTTCAACTGCAAATTGTCTGGCCATATTCATTATCAAACCACTGTTATAAAACCCGGTCTGGCTTGGACTACATGTCACTAGTTTGTTCATCCGGTGTTCATCGTAACCCGGCATGACTTACTACACACCAGCAATGCATGGTGGGAGTTATCAATACTCAAAATTTGGGTTTTCACTTTACTACAATCAAAGTTGGTAAACCAACTAAGTGATTTAATATCACAGGTATGATCTATTCTATATTTTAATGTTTATTAATCAAACAAGGCTTTGTCTTGGGCATTATGACCCGTCTGGCGGTAAACCGCCCGGATAATTCTTTTTATGCAGACATCAGAATCGCATGAAAATTATTAAAGTATAATCAAGCACATCAAATATCATGGCGGATCAACAAAGTCATGCATCAGTACCACAGATCAAAGTATTTTAACTAGCCTATTACAAGGCGCTTTGAGGCCCGAAATAATGATTGTTTTTCACAGAACAAAGTCTGTGACAGTAACTAGATTGCCGGATCAAGACTCATCGCCGGGTTGACGTGATGTTGATGGATCCTCACGTGTCGGTTCAACCTCCTCCTCCCCACCTAGTGGCTGGAAGTCAACGGTGGTCCAGTCAATCCGGGTTAAAGCTTGAAAGACAACCTCTTCACTTATAAGATTCGATGGTTCAACGTCAGGGGCATAAGTGTGCTTACGAATTGGCGGAATAAGACTCTGCACTTCCTTCACAGCAGTGTCAACTCGATGGTTGTTGGCATCGTAGAAGGACCGACGAGAAGTCAAGTTCACCTCTTCAGCCAATTGACTGGCCACTGAACGCATCTCCTTAGTCAGGGCTTTGAGGGCTTAATTATCAAATGCTGATCCGTTTTCTTGTTCATCTAGATAGCCATTGGCGATATCAACTGGATCCAGGTCAGCTATCCATGATTTGGCATGAGTTAGTGCTAACAAAGCACCAGCCCTAGCAGCAGATCGCTTCAACTCCTCTATCTGAGCAGGAGTCATGGAGAGCCTGGCCAACGTATCCTTGATCAAGGTTGGTGCCGGTTTGTTATACGAAGCTGCACAGATGGCTCGTTGTGCACCAGTATACAGTTGGTCAATCAATGTGTAAGCTGCCTTCAACTTCTTTCGCATATCTGCGCCTAGATGAGCAATGTGATGACCTACAATGGTTTAGAAACTTAATGTTAAACCGGCGAAGTTGAAGATACTTCAGAACAAGAATATTATAAAGTACTTACCAAAAACTGCAGCTGTCATGGTGTTCACTTGATGTTTTACCCAGTCAGCTCTTCCTCCACCGGTTTAAGAGCTACTTCGACGACTTCAGCCCGCTTCAACAAAGCAGCCCTTTCGGTTTCCCAGTTGGTGCGTTCAGTTTTGAAGCCATCCTTCAGTTGTTCCATGGCTGTCAAAGCGCCCTTTAGCTCCTCTTTGGCTTTAGAGGTCTCTTCTTGCTGGGACTTGATGTTTTCTTGAAGATCAGCGATTTGAGACTCTTTGGTATTTATATCAGTCTGCAAAAATCAGAAGAGGAAGCTGTTAAAATTTCTCTCATAGTCCCAAGCACATAACAAGTTATACTCTTGGCACTTGGGGGCTAATGCAGATTGCTTCTTAAAACAGAGATCTTAAAGTCCCAAGGCTCAAAACAAAGTATTAAGCTTGGCACTTGGGGGCTAATGCACTATTGATCTGTCAAGTACAAAGTGAAGGCATTTAATAAGGACAGAAAGTCCCGGTTCATCTTATTAAGGTAAACCGGCCCTTGGGGGCTACTCAGATGAAATGTTCTTAATCTGTTAAGTCCCGGTTCATCTTGCTAAGATAAACCGGCCCTTGGGGACTACTCAGTTGAAGTATTCGTAATATTAGAAGACCCGATTTGTCTTCAAGAGATAAACCGGCCTTTGGGGGCTACAATGGAGTCGATAAACATTATAAGCAAACGAAAAGTGTTTTGAAGATTACCTCATAGCGTTCCTTCATTAAGTTCACCAAAACGGCCTCATAATCCCTGCTTGTGTATAGGCGGTTTAAGAATCCGGAATGAAGTTCCTCGGCGCTAAGGTTAATAAAGCTGGACAAATCTGTCTTCGCTTTCCCCTTGCCCATAGCAGCAAATTCCTCTTGGGCAGTATGTTTTGACAAGACAATTGGGTTGCCAGGGCTAGTGTGAGCAGTACCAGTGATGACAACATCATCATCGTCACCTTTTGACAGGTTGGGCGGATTGGCAGTATTTCTGGCTAGACTTGGCAGATTTTGATCTTTGGTCGGGCTTGCGGTATTAGCATGCGGACTGGACAGGTTCACTTCCGGTGGTTCAACATAGGTATCCTGACTTTGAGGTACAGGATCATCAATGGCAATGTCAGCATCTCTATTAGTGCCTTCTGAAATTCTGTCCGGTTTAACCTCTTCAGTAGGGACATTGGTTTTTGGTTTCTTACTCAGACGAGCTTTGGCGCTGTAACATTAAAACAAGAGGTCAATTGGTAAACCGGCGCAAGAAGACAAAGTTAAAGACAATATACTTACCCAGGGATGGTCTTGAGGGGAGGCATTTGAGTGGTTGATGAACCACCCGATGAAGAATTGGAAGACACCTGGTAATTCGGATCAGACAGATTAAGAGGGTAACGGAAACAACCCTTTAAAGGATAAAATCTTTCGGGAGAACAAGAAACCTCTAGACGACGCTTCCGGGTTGGTGTATCCGGTAAACCAGAGGAAGTGACATGTTGGCCGCTACGCCGGGTTGTGCGACGACCTTCATGTTGCTGTGTCTTCAAAGAAAATTGTGGATCCAAATGAGCAAGAGGGTGAGAGTGTTTTACTTTCCGAACTGCACGGTAGAGTTTTTGAACCGGCACATGTTCTGAATCGGAAGAAAGGAGGATTACCTCAACATGTTCTGCAAGACTGGCTTCCGCATCATCCTGGTAATAGTCATTGTCAATAAGGGAGTCAAGTTCTACCTCGTTTTCTGATTCATCAACATCCTCCGGCGGATCAGAGGACTCGGCGGTTTTCTTCCTGTCTGTTTTCTTTATGACTTTGCTTTTTGGACGAGGAGCCCGCATCGGTTCGTCCGAAGCTTTCCTTTTCTAGAAAGGATCTTTGGCCTGTCAAAACAAACAAAGGGTTATCAGAACAATGTTAAAGCGAAGACGGGTCAATAAAGGCGAAAAGGGTAAATTTCTTACTGTTGGCGGTTTGTTGGAGGTACAAAAAGGAGCCAATCTGGTCTTGCTGCATTGAGCGATCGGTTCATCCAATATCTTCTTTACGGCTTCAATGACTTCCTCCTCAGTCTTTTCTATCTCATGAGACCGTTGAGGGTCCTTGATGTTTCCAGTATACTCATGCATCAAACCGGAGTGGCGGCTTAAGGGAAGGATACCCCATGAAACCCAGCATCGAACAAGGTCAATGCCGGTTAAGCCATTTGCTAGAAGGGCCCGGAGCTTAGAAAGCTGAGGTGCATAAGCTTGTCGTTTTTGGCTGTGAGCCATGGTGGTAGTAGATGGCCATTGCTGAGCCGGTGAGCACGGTAACCCGGCAGAGGGTTTTCATCAGCAGGCGCGCTGTTCTGACAGTAGAACCATGTTTGATTCCAGTCCTTTGGATGGTTGTGGTGTTTGGCATGAGGGAAATCAACTACTTTCCTCTTCTTAATTGAAACGCCGCCAAGTTCAGTGTTGGGACCATCAAAAAATTCGGTGTGGCGGTTTAAGTGGAAAATGTCTCGAAAGAGCTCAACAGTTGGTTCTTCCTGAAGGTAAACTTCGCAGAAAACTTGAAAATTTCATATATTGGACACATAACTTGGTCCAATGTGTTGAGGATGAAGTTGGAATCTAGCAAGCACATCCCGGAAAAACTTTGAACCGGGGGGGCTAAAACCCCGGTTTAGATTCTGCACGAATACAATTACTTCTCCATTTTGAGGCTCTGGAGGGCACTCAGGGCCAGGAACTCGCCAATGGAGGACATCTTTCTTGGCCAAAGCGCCAGTCAAAACATATCCATTAAGCCGCGTTTCTGTGATCCGGGAAGGAACCCAGTTGCAAGCAGAGAATTGCTTGGTCATTTTAGAAAACTGAAAAAGTACGAAGGCCGGTTTACGATTCAAGGTTGATGTGCACAAACCGGTGTTAAACTGGGGAATTTAATCAAGGTATATAAACATGTTAAACCGGCTATTGCTACTCAAGTCAGGATGGCAGTTTAAGAGTGAGGGCTAATGGTACCAGGCGGTTTATGATTTTCTACAAGTTAAACCGCCTACGAGGCAGGCAACAGAGCTGAAATTCGCTAAGTGTTGCAAAAACAAATTTCACACAATGATGATATAATTTTGGATCTACCGTGGTTCAGTAAAGAAAACTTTCTGAGTCCTAAAATGGCGCTAAGCAGAACAGAGAAGGTCCAGGTGGTATTTTTTCAGAAATAGCAAGATGCTACAGTATGGCAGATTAAAACTATAGATCTAGCCGCAAAAGAAAACTATGGCGGAGAAGCACTGACGAACACTGATAGACACAGATGAACACTGATGAACACGACGCCCTAGTGGACATCTAGGGTTAAGGGAAGAAAAACTCACCGGGTTCTCAGGAGCGATGGAGGAGAGTGCAGATATCTGGGGTGTTTCAGGTTGATGAAATGGCCTAGTCGGTGCAGAGTCAAAGGTCAAATCGCAGCGGTGGTGCTTGAGCTCGTTGCGTCGCGAGGAGGAAGACGAGGCAAAGAGGCAAGGGGATAAGTGGTAGGCACGAGAATCGAGGAGCCTGAAGCGGCAAAAGAGGGCGCAATTGTCGCCTCGATCTTTGGGATATAATTAAGGAAGGGAATCTTTTTAATCTTTTTATATAGAGATGACGTCATGACAATCTACTGTTGTGTCTAGAGGATGACGTCACGGTGGTTTAACAAAGTTTACAGGAGAAGACATCCTGGCGGATTACGAGAAATGTAAGAAGATGTACGAATTTTTCTAAGCATTGAAGATTGACATGAACTGGTTCAAATCAATCTGGGGCCTAATGTTGGGGATATAACTACTAAGTGTAAACCACCCAAGAGGGGCCGGTTCACCCTCAACTACACTTAAGCCCGTGAAGACCAGGAAGATGGTGCTTTACTGATGAAACTTAGAGACCCGAAGCCCAAAGGCGGCTTAGGGCCCATAGTTGTAAACCGCCATAATTGTATAACTTGTATTGTAAGTTAGGGAAGCAGAGACCGAGCCGGATACTTGTATGAGCCAGCCTCGGAACTCTGTAAACCAGTCGGGCATCAACCTATGTATATATAGGGATGACCCGGCGGCGGTTCAGGGACAGAAGACAACAACTTGAAAGCCAGGCATAGCGTGTTTGCTCCCTGGTAATCGAAACCCCAATAATTCCATCACAACTAGACGTAGGCTTTTACCTTCATCGAAGGGGCCGCACTAGTATAAAACTCCCGTGTCCTTTGTCCAGTTTAACCCCTTCAAGCTAACCCGTCATGATGGCTCCACGACTAAGTCCTTTCACAACGACATCTGACGTGATAATTCCACGACCCCCCCACACACACACAAAAAAAGAGAGAGAGATGGAGAGAAAGGGAGGGGGACTGTCGGGGAAACTGATCCACGAACCCCTATGGGACCGGCGGACCGAGCCCCTTTCGGTTCGGCGGGGGGCAGAGATCGCACAAAGAGCGGATCAAGGCGAAGCACACGAGCAGTTTACCCAGCTTCGGAGCTCTTCGGAGAGATAACACTCCTACTGCTGCATGTCTGAGTGTATTCAATTCTTGCTCAGGAGCGCTGAGTGCTACAGTACACACTAGCTGCTAACGAGACCGAGCGTGAGTGTTTTTCTGCCCTCGAACCCCCCTCTACGTTGCGCATGGGCCTCCTTTTTTATGCTAAAGGGGTCTCCGATAGGTGGCAATGTAGACAAGGGTAAAAATGGAAAAGGAATTGCGGTTGGTACAACTACCTGTATAGTGTATCATACCTAACCCTGACGGCTGGGGACAAAGGCATTAAATGCCCGTCTACGTCGCCCAAATAGTGCAAAAAGGGACCATAAGGGACGCCACCGCTTGCCACGATGGCAATCTTGTCAGCGTCGCTTGCCACCGTGCACCGCTGGCCGCACAGCCTCTTGCCACGCGCGCCTGGAAAGGCCCCAGGGTGACACATTGGTGGATGTGCTAGAGCACGGGTACAGAGTGGTAGTTTGCCGCGGCAAGCGCCTTGCCGCGGTCGCTGTCTTGTCGCGTCCGGAAGCTTGTCGCTCACCGGGCCTCGCCGGGATGCATGGTGTGTTGCGGCAAGTTCCTTGAGATGCCTTGGTTGGCATTCCCGGCAAGCTCCTCTTGTCGGGGCCTTGTTTCCTTGGCTTGAATACTTTGTTCTTGAATGGCTCCAAAGGAACCACGGAGGACCTTGGCGGTCACCCGGCAAGCCCTGCCGCGGGGTGCTGCAACTGCCCGTGCACAAGTTCGGGATACTAGGGTACCCCTACTCTAGTACACCGACAGGAGCCCCCGGGCCTGGGTCACACATGGTGCCGAGCGCTGTTGGGCCAGGCCCAAAATAGGGCACGGGCACGCGCGGCCTGGGTTACGCCGTATCTCACTCTGTATCCACCGCGCCCTCCTCGAACGGCACGCGTCGAATGCGGTGTCATGGGAGAGATCGTGGGTGGTTTCTTTATTCGGAAAGACAGAACGTCTGCCCCCTCCCCCTTTATAAGCAGGGGAAACAGGGGCAGTTCGCCCATCTCGCCGGTTGCTATTCCAATCTCAAAAATCTCCGCCGCTCCCCCCTTCTTCCCAAAGCTGAAAGAGAGCAGCGCTCCGCCCCCCATCGCCACCGGCACCACCAACACCGTCGATCTCTCTCACCACCTCCGCCATGGCTCCGAAATCCGGGAAGGTTGTGAAGTCGGCCGAGGCGTAGCGGCTCGCGGCGCTGCGAAAGCAGCGGGCAACATTCCCCCCTCAGCTCGCCGCGAAGGAGCTGAGGGAGTATTACTACCTCTTCTGGTCGACGGAGACGCGAGCGCATCCGCGCACGAAGGTACTCTCAGCTGCCGCTTCGGAACTGGCTCCGAATGGATATCCCTTCTTCGCGTTGTTCTTCTACTGCGGGCTCTGCCCGCCTTTCTCTGAGTTTTTCTGTGACATTATGAACACCTACGGGTTCCGCCTCCTTGACTTCACCCCCAACGCCGTTCTGACCATGGCAGTTTTCGCACATCTCTGTGAAAACTTTGTCGGCGTCTATCCAAATGTAGCTCTTTTTCGCCACTTCTTTAAGCCCCGAGTTGAGAGAGGGGAGCCTTTATCCGGCGGAATCGTCTGGATCTCGAGAACCGGCAAGAAGGAAGCTTATCTGGAGGGAGAGCTCCGCAGCAAGTGGGATGAATGGAGAGCAGACTGGTGCTGGATTGTCGAGGAGAACCCGCAGCCATTTACCGCCCAGCGCCAAGCCCCAGTAGCGCGCGGCAAGGATTGGAGCAACGTGGCCCCGGAAGACGATAGGCTGAAGATTGCCGTCACCTGAATCCTACGCCTCAGGCTTGCCGAGCTCACCATAGGCACCGTTGGTGCAGATTTTCTTCGCCGCCGCATCGCCCCCTCTGCAGGAGAGGAGGAGACCCGCCTGGGAGTTCCAGAATGCGGCGAATATCATGAGGCTGCGCCCGGGCCTCAATTTCAACTTCACTGTCCTGGAACTCGATGTGATGCTCCTGGAACTGTTCAAGCATGATCCTCAACATCCTGAAGTGTTCAGGTTGCCGAGGGGTGCCGTTCCGCTGTGCAAAAACTCCTCGCTCGACCGCATCCGTGCAATGATGCCGCTGTGCGATTCGCATGGAATTGTCCCAACTTGGCAAGAGCCTGCAGACGACGTCGTGCAGGAGTTCTTTGACGGCTTGGTAGAAATGCCGGTCTGCTCCGATGAACAGAAGAGTCTTACTCGTGACACCACCGATGCGGAGATGCAGCGCATCGCCACTAGGCTGGAAGAGGCGGCGGCAGCCGCTGCCGCGGGTGAGTTTGGATTCACCGTGGAGGAGGCAAAGGCAGCAGAGGCGGCAAGCCTTGCCGAGCGAGAGGAGCTTGCCGGCGAGGGAGAGCTTGTCGGGCCTAAAGCTGAGTCGAGCGAGCCCGCCGAGGGCGCGAGCGACTCGTTGAAGATCGACTCCCCCTCTTTCTCACCTTCAGACAGCTCGCCGCAAGCGGAGCCCCTAGCTCCACCAAGAAGGCGTCTCCGCAAGGCCGGGGACGTAGCGGGGCGACAGACGGGTCAACAGCCGTCGCGCCGCGCGACGCGCTCCACCGTGGCAAGAACTGTTGCCGTGGGAGCACCTCAAGCTGCTGCGGCAACTGGAGTGGGGCCCTCCAGGACCACCGCTTCTGCTCCCGCCAAGCGGCTAAGGGAACTTACTCCTCCGCCTTGTCGTGCCAAAGGTGGGCCGAACTTCGACCTCTCCGCGGTCAGCTCCGACGAAGAAGAGGAAGAGTAAGATTATTTGCTGTACTTGTAGTTCTTCAATTCTTGCTGTTTTGTCTTGTATCTGATTTGCTTTACTCCGAACCCATTCCTTTTCAGGACTCTGGCCCAGAGAGCGGCGAAGAGAGCCAAGGTCCCGGTGATTGTCATCGAGGACGAACCCATCGCGACAGCAGGGGGTGTGTCCGAGACCACCTTGCGGGGCCCGACAACTATTCCCCAAAGCAGCCCCCAGCGCAGCCCCCAGCGTAAGTATATGGTTTACTTCCTATTGTTAGGCGCGCATGGGTGCTCTTTCTTTGCTGACATCTGACTATTGGTTTGCGTAGGAGCAGAGCAGTCTTACCAGGAGTGCCCGGAAGCCGTTCCCGACATGCCATCTGCTTCGACTACACCGCCAAGGGAGGATTCCCCGGCAAGGGAGAATTCTCCGGCAAGGGGCAGTTCTCCGGCAAGGGATAGCACCAGCGACCCCCTGGTGGCGGAGACCACGACTGTAGATCCATGTACAGGTAATCCTCTTGCTTGAAAACTTCCCTTGGGTTCTTCTTCTTCTGATTTTGTTTTTGAATATTTGCTTGACTTTTCTTCCTTTTCCGGTCGGTAGGTCCATCTGCCACGGAGCCGATGGAAACCGAGGCCGCCGGCGAGGAGAACGCGCGCGGCAATACCGATGACGGCGCTGTCACCAAAGAAGAAGCCGGCGCTGATGATCCCGCTGGCAGAGAGGTCGCCAAAGCTGCCGCCGCAGAAGCTGGCGAGGGGTCCGGGGATCGCACTGACGGCCCCGAGGCCGCAGGAGCGTCAGGCGCTACACCGACCGCTGATCCCTCCGCCGCTGCTGCAGCGTCAGGCTCCGAAGAGCCCCAGCCCCGCGCCTATTTGAAGGCCGGCGATGGCGTCTTCATCAAGCTCCCCTGGGCGTCGAGCTCCAGGGCGCCGATCAAAGGAGAAGTCTTTGATGAAGAGTTGCTCGCCTCCGCTGGGCTGACGCTGGTCGACGCGCCGAGCAGCAGCAGCGGCGAGCCTGAGGAGGAGCAGCTTCTGTGGAAGCTGTTGTCGCTCTACCGCGCCCGACAGGCCAAGCTGGTATCCCGAGAAGCGCTTGTCGTGAAGGCGGGAGTGGACATCAAGAAGCGCGCGGAGGAGCTCCGGGGCCTCAACCAGGAAGCTCTCCGGTCCCTGGCAGAGGGGCGGGAGCAACTCGCCGAGGAGTGTAAAGCCTTCCTCCTCGAGAAGGCTGAAGTTGAAGAGCAACAGCGGCTTGCTGCCGAGAAGTTGTCTGCGCAGGAAGGAGAGTTGGCGCAGCGGAAGGTTAACCTTGACAGCCACGAGGAGGAGCTTGCTGCGCGCGAGCAAACATTCGGCGGGGCTCTCGAGGAAGAAGAGGATGCTGCCGTAGCTGCCTAGGCCGCCAAGAAGGAGCTGGAGACGAAGGTGGCGCAGCTGGAGGCCGATCTCAAGGTGAGCGGCGAGGAGCTTGCTGCGCTCAAGCGTGAGTGCGAGAAGGACGCCTACACCCATGGCGAGCTGCAGGGTCGTCTCGCCGAGAGGAGCAAGGAGCTTAGCGCCGCCAAGGACTCCAATGCAGATCTTGAGTTGAAGCTGACTACTTTGACCAAGACGCTGGACGGCGCTAGGGAGCAGGAGGTGGCCTTGAAGGAGAAGATCAAGGCCGACGAGGCGCTGCTGGCGAGTGCTGCTGCCGCCCAGAACACTTTTAGGGAGAATGTGGAGCACTAGACCGAGGGTCTCGTGGATGTTGCTGCAGCCATCGACAGGGAGCTGGCGCAGCTGGGGATGGCGGATCTCGGGTATTCCTCCAATGAGCACCTCCAACCAAGCGCCAAGCTCAGCTTGTCCTTCAAAGGCGTGGCGACGGCCCTCCAGCGACTCCGAGAGAAGATCCCAAAGCAGCTGGCCGTCGAGTCGCGCAAGATCTGCGCGGGAGCTCTTCAAAAGGTGCTGGTGAAGGTGGCCTTCCGTAACCCAGGCCTCAACCTCACCAACGTCCTCAGGACCTTGCCGCCGGATGCTGATCTGGAAGCGCTCAAGACCCTTGTCGCACCCATTGTGGACAAGGTGAGCGGGATCAAGAGGGTTGAGGCCGATCGCGTAGATTAGGTCACCCGTTTTGTCTTTTTCTTGTCGCTGCTGGTCATGTTATGAGAACAATCTGTTAGAGCTGCGACAAGCTATCTTGTAATATGACTCTATTTTGGGTAGCGATTGCTATGTTATTTCCTTTACTTGATTCCTTCCTTTGTATGTTTTTGCCCTACGCTTTTAGGGAACTTGTCGGCGCAGGCACCTTAGCCGCGAGTGCTGAGTGCGGGACGTCAGCAGCCTGCTGGCGGTGCCGCTACCGACAAGAAACCTTGTCGCAACTAGTCGCAGCTCACTTAAGTTGTTGAGCGGACTCGAAACAAAGTAAGGGCGCAACTAGCTACGAGTTGGTTCCTCCGCGCACAGTTTTTCCATACAAGGCACGATCGTTCGAGGAAGATATCTTAAAAAATTTAAAACTGATTGCTCAAACTTTAGCAACTTAGCTTTTCCGTCGTTTGCATCCTGGTAAGGTGAAACTTCCTTGAACCATGCTTGGTCCACACCATTATCTTCTCCTTTCCCCCGGCAAGGCGCTGCACAAAGTGTCAGATAACGCATGCGTAAAAAAAGTAGAAAGCATGAAATTGACAAGATGTGCGGAGCACATGAGCTTTACTTATGCACGGGGTCTACGCCCGGCTTCGTACAAAGGATTACATGCAACATCGGCAAGACTTGTACAAAAGGTGGTTGCCGGAACAGGTTCCGGCAATCGCGCCTTACGGGTAAAACTTACGAAGATGCTCAATGTTCCAGGAGTTGCTCACCGGAATGCCATCTTCGGTCTCAAGGCGGACAGCGCCAGGCCTAGTGACTCGTTTCACCCGGTAAGGGCCTTCCCACTTCGGTGTCAACTTGTTGGAATTCTTGGCGGACTGAACGCGCCGAAGAACAAGGTCGCCTTCCTCGAGACTTCTGGCATTAACTTTGCGGCTATGGTAGCGGCGCAAAGCTTGCTGGTATCGAGCAGCTCGTACAGTGGCCTGAAGACGGTCCTCCTCAAGGAGCAGCGCGTCATCTTGTCGCAACTGCTCTTGCTCAAGCTCATCATAAGCGAGCACTCGAGGTGACCCGTATACGAGTTCCATGGGGAGAACTGCCTCTGCTCCATAGACTAGAGCGAAAGGTGTCTGGCTAGTGGCTCAATTTGGCGTCGTCCTGATCGACCAAAGAACCACCGGCAGCTCCTCAATCCAGTTCTTTCCGCACTTGTGCAGCCTATCGAAAGTCCTAGTCTTGAGCGCGCGCAGCACTTCAGCATTCGCCCTCTCCGCTTGACCGTTACTTCTCGGATGAGCAACAGAAGCGAAGCAGACCTTGGCGCCAAGATCTTGGACGTACTGCATGAAGGTGCGGCTCGTGAATTGCGTGACGTTATCGGTGATGATCCTGTTAGGGATCTCGAAGCGGCAAACAATCGACCTGAAGAACTTGACTGCTGACTTTGCTGTCACCTTCCTCACTGCTTCCACTTCCGGCCACTTTGTGAACTTGTCGATCGCAACGTACAAGTACTCAAAGCCCCCGACAGCTCGGGGAAAGGGGCCGAGGATGTCGAGCCCCCAGACCGAAAATGGCCAAGATAAAGGGATCGTCTAGAGAGCTTGAGCTAGCTGGTGTGTCTGCTTGGAACGGAACTGGCACGCTTCACACTTGGTTACTTGTGAAGTTGCATCCTGGAGGGCTGTCGGCCAAAAGAAACCTTGCCAGAACGCTTTGCCGGCAAGTGCTCTTGCGCCAATGTGGTGACCACATATGCCTCCATGTATCTCTGCCAACAGCTTTTGTCCGTCTTCCCGGTGAATACACTTCAATTTCACACCGTTGAGTCTTCTTCTGTACAGTGTGTTGTCGACAAACTGGTACATACTTGACTGCCGGGCTACTCTTTCCGCTTCTTCTTGCTCTTCGGGAAGTTCTCCTGTCTTAAGGAAACGGACAATCTGTTGTGCCCATGCTGGAGCTTGCGGCTCGACAACAAGGACTAAAGGCACATCTGCTGCTCTGGGAACATCCGCTTCTACAGTGGGAACCTGCGGCTCAGCCGGAGCTTGATGTTCCCCGGCAAGCTAGCCGGAGCAAAACTTGTCGGGAGCGTCTACTTCAATGGAACAAACCCTAGGGCTTGCCGGAGCAGACTACTCCTCAGCACCCTTGGTGTTGATCTTGAGGACCTTCTTGGCGGCGGCTTCGGGGAGCTCTGCCGGAAAATAGTCACTAGAAATCAACTTCCTCTTCTTGCTTTGTCCAGTTGATGGCGTTACAGACGGTTGAGTCAATTTTGAGCACAAAGATCCCTGGTTCCACAGGTAACTTAAGTGCGGCGCACTTTGACAGGCCATCGGCAATGTCGTTCTGGGCTCTTGGAACATGTTCCATCTGTAGCCCGTCAAAGTGCTCTTCTAGCTTTCTCACTTCATCAACGTAAGCTTCCATCAATGGACTCTGATAATTCTTGTTCACTTGGCGGACGACAAGTTCTGAGTCACCCCTGACAATGAGCTTCTTGATCCCAAGGTCTGCTGCGATCCTGAGACCGGCAAGCAAACCTTCATACTCTGCGGTATTGTTCGTTGCTTGCTCCTTGGGAAAGTGCATCTGGACTACGTACTTGAGGTGCTCTCCGGTGGGTGCAACAAGTAGCACGCCCGCACCGGCGCCTTGCAGCGAGAAGGCACCATCAAAGTACATCAGCCACTCTTTGCTTGCTTCCTTGACGGGGATGCTTGTTTCTGGAATTTCTTCATCTTGTGTTGGCGTCCATTCTGCTATGAACTCCGCCAATGCTCTGCTTTGGATAGTTGAAGTGCTCTCAAACTTGAGGCCAAAGCTTGACAGTTCCAGTGCCCACTCGACAATCTGGCCTGTTGCTTCTGGATTTTGCAGTATCCTCTTCAGCGGAAAACGAGTGACGACTGTGATCTCATGTGCTTGGAAGTAATGGCGCAGCTTTCTCGAGGCCATGAGAAGGCCGAAAAGCAATTTCTGCACACCAGAGTACCTTGACCTAGCCCTCTGTAGGAGGAAACTAACAAAGTAAACTGGGCGCTGCACCATTCTTTTCTGCATCTTCTCACGTGCCTGCGCAGATCCATCTTTGTCGGGACCAGAGCTTGCCGGTGAAGTCCCCTGCTTGTCGCTGGATGCATCTGCCGTGGTTGCTGGCTCATCATCCGCCTCCCTCTCCGCTACTAATGTAGCACTAACCACTTGATTGGTTGCCGCTATATATAGCAGCAACTTCTCTTGTGGCTTAGGTGCGACAAGTGTTGGAGTCGAGGACAGGTATCTCTTTAAGTCCTGCAGTGCAGCCTCCACTTCCGGAGTCCATTTCATTGGACCTGCGTTTTTCAATATTTTGAAAAATGGCAGGGCGCGCTCAGCAGACCTAGAGATAAACCTGCTGAGAGTAGCTACACAACCGGCAAGTCTTCGTACATCATTGACGCGCTTTGGTGCTTCAATCTGCTCAATGGCCTTGATTTTGTCGGGATTGGCTTCAATTCCCCGCTGAGACACGAAGAACCCGAGAAGCCTACCGGAGGGGACTCCAAACACACACTTCTCGGGGTTAAGCTTGAGTTTGATCTTGCGCAGATTTGCAAAGGTCTCATCTAAATCTTGAATCAGAGTCGCCTTGTCCTTGCTCTTGACCACTATGTCATCCATGTAGGCTTCCACATTTCTGTGTATTTGCGGCTCAAAAGCGTCATGGACTACCCTTGCAAATGTTGAACCAGCATTCTTTAAACCGAAAGGCATCCGTATGAAACAGTATGTGCCACATGGGGTGATGAATGCAGTCTTCTCCTCATCCTCTTCTGCCATGAAGATCTGATGGTATCCTGAGTATGCATCAAGAAATGAAAGCAAGTCACATCCGGCCGTTGAGTCAACAATCTGGTCGATGCGCGGCAAGGGAAATGTGTATTTGGGACAAGCTTTATTGACATCGGTAAAGTCGATACAAAGCCTCCATTTCCCGTTTGCCTTGCGCACGACTACAGGGTTGGCCAACCACGTAGGATGGAGCACTCCTCTGACAAGGCCTGCTGCTTCCAATTTCTTGATTTCTTCTGCGATGAATTCTTGCGTTCCACCGCCTATTTCCTGACTTTCTGCTTGACGGGCTGCGCATGAGGACATACGGCAAGATGGTGCTCGATTACTTTCCTGGGAACACCGGGGATGTCAGACGGTTGCCACGCAAATACGTCGACATTCGCCCGCAGGAAAGCAACGAGCGCGCTTTCCTATTTAGGGTCGAGAGTGGCACTGATGGTAAAGGTACCACCAGTGCCATCCTCCTTGGCGGACACCTTCTTGGTCTCTGGTGAAGCTGCCATTGTCTTCTTACACTTGCTAGTGGAGCTCGATGGTGCATCCTCGACGGTAGCGCAGCACTCCGAAGAGGTGCGCTTGCCGGAGTGGGCATCAGAACTCTTGCCGGACTTGGTCTTCTTCTTCGCCCCGGGAGCTTCAATGGCAAGTGACTTGCGATCTTTTGCGGCTGCTGCTTCCCGGCAGATCTTGTCGGCGCAGATAAGAGCATCCTTCTTGTCGCCAGGGACAGAGATGACACTTATCGGGCCTGGCATCTTCAACATGTTGTATGCATAGTGAGAGGCTGCCATGAATTTGGCGAGTGCTGGACGGCCGAGTATCCCATTGTAAGGCAATGGAAAGTCAGCAACGTCAAAAGCGATCCTCTCAGTCCTGAAGTTCAACTCGCTGCCAAATGTCACCGGCAACGTGATCTTTCCCTTCGGCTTGCTCCTTCCCGGATTGATTCCTTGGAATGTGCCGGTCTCTTCGAGCTCGCCATCAGGGATCTGGAGTTTCTGGAGTACCGCGGAGGAGATCAGGTTCAAGCCGGCCCCGCCGTCAACTAGCATCTTAGTGACCTTGAGGTTGCGGATGGTTGGTAAAACCAACATTGGCAAGCACCCGACCGCAGTTATGTGATCAGGGTGGTCCTCAATATCAAAGATGATAGGCGTGCTGGACCATTTCAGAGGCTTGCGTGACTCGACGGGTGGTTCTGTCGCATTGACTTCCCGCACCCACTGCTTGAGCTGGCGGTGCGAAGTATGAAGAGAAGCACCGCCGTCAACGCACATGACCTCTGTGGCTTTCTGGAACTCCTGCTCACTGGTCTCGTCATCATCCATATCTTCATCTTCGTCGTCATCTTCATCCTTGTCGCGGCCGTGGGGGGGTCTATCTCCTTGCCGCTGCTTTGCCTTGCCACGGCGTCCTCCTCGGCCGGGGCGTTTCTTGCTGGCTCCTCCAGCACCTTCCTGGGCCTTCTCCTTGTCGCGTCGCTCGTATTCAGCCTTTTGCTGCTCGACAAGCTGCTCGACCTTCTTGCATCTCTGGAGGTCATGGCCCTTGGTGCGGTGGATCTTGCAGTACTGCTTGTTGGTGCCGTCCTGCTTGTCGGCGACCGCCACAGCCTGGTAGTTGGTGCCTGCGGCAATCTCCTCGCTGGAGCTACCAGTTTTGGCTTTATTGGCGCTACCTCCATTGCCGGACTGCTCAACGACTAGCACATCTTTGCCTTTCTTCTTCCTGTTGTTCCGCCGCTGGTTTTTCTTTGCCGGGGCAGCCTCCTCACTATCAGATCCTCCTGCTTCTGTATTCTCTCCGGGGAGTTTCCTCCCTTCCTCAGCACGTGCACACTTGTCGGCCAGGGCATATAGCTCACTGACGTCTCTGATCTTGCACATCGCCATCTCCTCCCGCATCTTGCGGTTTCGCACGTTCTGATGGAACGCGCTGATTACCGCGGCAGGGTGGACATCTGGGATGTTGTGCTGTACGCAGCTGAATCTCTGAATGTACTTGCGTAGGGGCTCTCCTTCCTTCTGGGCGAGCAGATGAAGGTCGCTCTCTTGGCCATGAGGCTTGTGGCGGCCTGTAAAGGCGCCGACAAACTGATGGCATAGGTCTGCCCAGGAGGATATGGAGTTGTCCGGCAAGTGCATGAGCCAGGATCTGACATTGGGCTTGAGCACCAGAGGGAAGTAGTTGGCCAGGATCTTGTCGTCCCGCCCCCCGGCAGCTTGCACCGCGATGGTGTAGATGCTGAGGAACTCCGACGGATGCGACTTGCAGTCGTACTTCTCTGGTACGTCTGGCTTGAAATTATTTGTGCTGGGCCACTGGACTTGCCGCAGCTCACGAGTGAACGCAGGGCATCCTACCGCGTACGGCAAGTCGCCTGGTTCCCCTGGTGCATGCATGTCGACAGAGTGCCCAGCGCGCTGGTCCGATTGACGCCGCGCTTCTCTTTGGCGCTCGATGCGAGTTCGAGCATCTTCTTGTTGTCGTTCGTGAAGAACTTGGCGCTGATCGCGACGAGCTTGTGGATCTGATGATGCGGTGGAGTCGCGGTCGAGGTGGATCCGGCGAGTCGGCGATCTTCGCCTTCGGGGTGGAGAGTGCATGGTGGTTGCACCCCCACCGGTTTCGTCGCCATCGGCTCGTGCCTGGCAGTCCTGCCGCGGCAGCGATGTACTCGGCTGCCGCAGAGTGTCGCCGTTAGCGAAGCCGATGAGACTCTGAATGGTGGCCCTCCATTCATCGATCTTTTCTGCCGTTGGAGGGTAATCCAGGAGCAATTGAGCTCACGCCAAAGCTTCTGCTGGAGTGGTGGGCGGAAGTGGCGAACGGCGCGAGGAGCGGGATATGCTCGGACTTCTAACTATGTTAGAAGGAGCAGTATCCCGTCCAGGCGACCGTGTCTCGCTTGTGCCAGCATGTTGGCGTGCATGCTAGTCTTGAGCACCCCGAGATCCACCAGCTCGATCTTGGTCCAACGAACATATGGCCCTGTGAATACCATGACGCTGTCGGTCCTGCGCCTCCTGAGATGGGCGCGGTGCATGTACGGACGCCGAGGTCTGTGCAGCCTTGTCCTTGGACCTGGCAGCACCGTGGGCTCCCTCGTCGATGCCCGTTCTTCCGCCGGCGTCTACCCCACCACCCGTTTGCTCCGGTGGCGGTGGGATCGACGTGGACGGAACAGCTACCGCCGAAGCCTTCTTCTTCGGTGGCATGTTTATGAAGAAGATGAAGATCTAGCTCATGTGAACGCCGGATCAGGTTCACACAACCTCGACGCCCCCTACCTGGCGCGCCAAAGATGTCGGTGAAACTGATCCATGAACACCTATGGGACCGGCGGACCGAGCCCCTTTCGGTTCGGCGGGGGGCGGAGATCGCACGAAGAGTGGATCGAGGCGAAGCACACGAGCAGTTTACCCACCTTCGGAGCTCTCTGGAGAGATAACACTCCTACTGCTGCATGTCTAAGTGTATTGAATTCTTGCTCGGGAGCGCTGAGTGCTACAATACACACTAGCTGCAAACGAGACCGAGCGTGAGTGTTTTTCTGCCCTCGAACCCCCCTCTACGTTGCGCATGGGCCTCCTTTTATATGCTAAAGGGGCCTCCGACAGGTGGCAACGTAGACAAGGGTAAAAATGGAAAAGGAATTGTGGTTGGTACAACTACCTGTACAGTGTATCATACCTAACCCTGACGGCTGGGGACAAAGGCATTAAATGCCCGTCTTCGTCGCCCAAATAGTGCAAAAAGGGATCGTCAGGGACGCCACCGCTTGCCACGATGGCAATCTTGTCAGCGTCGCTTGCCACCACGCACCGCTGGCCGCACAGCCTCTTGCCACGCGCGCCTGGAAAGGCCCCAGGGCGACACGTTGGCGGATGTGCTGGAGCGCGGGTACAGAGTGGTAGTTTGCCACGGCAAGCGCCTTGCCGCGGTCGTTGTCTTGTCGCGTCCGGAAGCTTGTCGCTCACCGGGCCTCGCCGGGACGCATGGCGCGTCGCGGCAAGTTCCTTGAGATGCCTTGGTTGGCCTTCCCGGCAAGCTCCTCTTTCCGGGGCCTTGTTTCCTTGGCTGGAATACTTTGTTCTTGAATGGCTCCAAAGGAACAACGGAGGACCTTGGCGGTCACCCGGCAAGCCCTGCCGCAGGGTGCTGCAACTGCCCATGCACAAGTTCGGGATACTAGGGTACCCCTACTCTAGTACACCGACAAGGACCAACAAGGTTTTTGTGTCGGATGCGTGCGACAGAATTGAAGATTGTCAGTGTGAGAGAAAGAGAGAGAGAGAGAACAAGTGTCCGGGAGAGGGGGAGGTCGCGTTTTATGCATCAAAGACTGATATAAAACATGTTTTGATATAAACTTGCATTCTAATATTTAAATTGGATAACATGTTGTCTGCAATCCACACATGAACGGATATATGCGTATATCAAACAAGTTCATTAATTTGACTTTCAGCATGTTCATGGAGTACTATAATACTGTACAATATGCTACTCGATTGAGGTGTTCAATTTTGGATTTAGTTCACTATTTTAACCTAGTGAACGAGCTATTACATTGAATCCAGATATTTCATTTTGGGTTTGATTCGCGTTTTTGAGTGGGTCAACTGTTTGTCATATAGTAAATCGCTAGCAACGAGCATGTAAAAACACATTACTCCCGAGCATCATCTCTCCATCTAAAAAAGAAGTGGCAAGCTAATATTTCAAAATTTGATTCGAATCGACTTGGTAAGGTAGACGTGGATGCTCGTTCACCCAAAATTTGAACGAACCGTTAAACATCCTCTGCTCAGTGGAATTCGCCCGAGCAAATAAATGGGAGACGCGAAATTACCGTCCTATGTGGGACACGCATCAATTGGCCCGTTGTACATTGAGGGTAGGTTCATAACTTCATCCAACTGCGCCTTCTCCTCGGCCGAAATGACATGTGCCAAATAATTCATAAACCATGGTCGGCAAAACACGCTCTCCTCGTCCAAAATAGCTCGCGCCCACTATTTCAAAACAAGCTCTCCTCGCCCGAAATAGCTCGCGCCCACTGTATTTCAAAACACGCCCTCCTCGCCGAAAATCGCTCCCGCCCACTATTTGGGGAGAAGCAAAGTTACTCTACTATCCCCGACCCTCAGTACACGGACCCAAGCCGAGAAGCCTAAAGGCAGGGGTAGAACTGTAACTAACCCTCACATTTCAGACAAAAGCATCCGTAAGACATGGTTCCACTCCCCTCC